>NC_085844.1:218203184-218510184 GCF_035594765.1 Anolis carolinensis | reverse complement strand
TGACCAGACTGCCTTCATGTCAGAGTTTGGAAAATGTTATATTTTGGACTACAGCTCCTCAATAGCCATGCTGAGTGGGAGTTTCTAGGAAGATGTAATTCCAAACAATCATTTTCACCAACTCTGATTTGTTTACAGGGGATAGATAGCCTTGAAAAATGCAGTTGTGAAGACCACTTAAATCCTTTGGCTAGAGGTTTGCCCAGCCCTGCTGTGTTGAGACTGCATCTCCTTTTGGGTGGATAGTTAGTTCAGGATGAGAATCAGACACTACCAGATCTTGATTATAAAGCAGGGTCAGCCTTAGTTGTTGTTAGTTAGTTAGTTAGTGCTTGGATAGAAGGCCACCAACAAATATCAGATGATGTATAATTCAGAGGAAAAAACTGGCAAAACTCTGAACAGAGTTCAATCAATGAAATCATTTATTTCGGTCATAGAACAGCACAGGAAATAAAAGTCACAGTTACATACAAACTTAGTACGTTTAGTACATTTAAAATGTAATGATAGATACTAAAGCACTATGGGGGAGGGGAGGAGCGGAAGGTGAAACAGGTTAAAAACATACAATACACAGGTCTATCAGCAAATTATAGAATCAAGGGAGATGATTACTGGATACATAGTCAACTTTTGGGACCAGTCATCCCCTGACGGATTTTGTATGCTGCTGCACAAAACTTTGCAACATTGTAGGTTGTAGCTAAATCAGTATCTACAAAGTAGCAGGAGGTATAAAATTGTCCTGAATGGCCTGGTGCGGATATCCCTAAACAGAGTTAGTTCTGACTATCTTCACCTTGGAATAGACTAGTTCAAATATAAAAAAAAAAAATCATGTGGATCCGTTTATGTCCATCTCACCTTAGAAAGGCATCTCACTGAGGGCCATTTCAGATAGGCCCAAAACGTGAGACCTGTCTCGCTTTTTACCGGAGGCATCCAAAAGGGAAAGCCCCAGTTTTGGGTTGAGGTGAGGACTGCAACCCAGGAGGAAGTGGATTACTTGAAGTCACTTCCTCCTGGGTTTTAGTATAATGTAGAAGGGCCCTGAGTAGCACTGTTCAGACATCTTCTCGACTCCCTATTGCTGAAAGTCTCCCCTGATGTTTCATGCTGTTCATTGCTAGTTCACCATTGTGACATCTTTTTGCTAAGTGTTTCCCTGTTTCATTTTCTCTGCGTGTTCTGATTTGACCTACTTTGCATGCTAGCATTCTCTTTACTGAACAGATGACATTTTTTGGATAACTTTGGTGAGGTGGAGGAAGGGAACAATTCTATTTAGGGACAATCAAATAGATAGTGCTGCTTCTGGTGGTTTTTGATCTCACAATATTTTATTTTATTCCCAGGGAAATTTGCATTAAAATAGGTTATCTTCCTGCAGAGTTCATCTACTTCTGTGGCTTACTCAATACTGGAAGTCAAAAGCCTTTGTCACACTGCAAGTACTTATTTTTCTTGCAGCAACCAGCTGAGGTGACACAAAAGGGCTTGATGGCATGTGGCACAGGTGATAAGCATCACATTCAGATATGGGAAACAAATTACAGATCAAAAACGCTTTTCTTTTCTCTCCCCTTGAGAAAACATGACTGAGAAATGGGATTCAAAAATATTCATTATGCTGCACTTACTTGAGACAGGCAGGATATCACCTTACTAAGAGCCCTATCATACCACTCCTTAATGCCATTTGAATTCCAGCCACTCTTGTGGGGATAGCTGCTGGTTGATACTTTCTACTGTACTCTTGCCATTTAAGAGCATCACTTGTATATTTTTATCCACATTAATGGCATTGCCAACTCCTGTACCTTGCCCCTTGCTTTGTGATTGGTTTATGTTGTTATTATTATAGAAGAAAAAATCTAAGATGGCGGCGTGGCAGCAACAGCCTTGATGGGCTCTGTGGCTAGAAGATCTAAATTGCCACAAAAAGGCTCGCCTATTTCGCTTCCTATCTCCCCAAACCCTGTTTAATACCTGAGGGTTGGGGTGCTGGCGTTGGCAAGAGCCTACGGTGTCGGGCTGAGCAGCGAGAGGCTGTGGGAAGAGAAGGAAGACCGGGAGGTAGTCGAGCGGTCGCCATTTCACCATTCCGCTGTTTCTCTCCCTCTCCGTGAGTCTTCGTGGCCTCTTGGTTGGAGCTGCTGCAGCCTCTCGGCCCCGCTGAATCGGCAGGGAGGAGGGGGACTATAAGACTGGGCATTTGCCCTTTTGTTTTCGGCTTCTCCCATCCCTAGCGTTGGAGGAGATCCTCCGGAGGGCTTCTGGCGGGCCAAGGCGGCTCCGTTTGGCCCAAACGACCTCCAAGCGGCCCCTGAACTGGACGACCCCGGGCCGGGAGATCTTTTTTTCAGCGTTGTTATCTTGTCATATTGGGAGATAGGCCATCCAGGGACCTATTCTTATTCTTTGATGTCTGTCCCCTCTCTGCCTGTGACCTCCGTGTGGCTCCTTTCCCCCCCCCCCTGCTGCTGCTGTATTAAGGGGGCTGCAAGTGTGTCTCCGAGAGGAGGAGGAGAGGAAGAAGAAGGAGATCAGGAACGACTCTTGTAGCCACCATTGTTCAGCTTGTGGCACTTTCTCTCCCCTCCCTGGCCCTTTTTGGACTGAGGCCCTGGGTTAATCACCCTCAACAACTTGTGGAGACTTGGGCTAAACATCATCGGGAGGGACCTCTGGAGGAAGCAGGAGGTATTGACTTATGGAGCCCTCTTATTAGGAAAGAAGCTTCTGTGCTGCTTGCTGCATTACATCCAGCTGCCAGACTGCTTATAAGGACTATACCATCGTCCCCATATTGTCCCATACTTTGCTACTAGTTCCTGAGGCAGCCAAGTGTACAATTACGGCCTGGAGCCTCCTCCTCAACCGGGCGGAGTTTCCACACAAGACTAAAGGCACATTCCATCTTCTGGTCCCTGCTATTCAGTGAGTCAGCTTGCCAATCCACTCAGTCTGCTGACCCACTTAGGCCAGCAGGGCCTGTGCATTGTCTTCCCACCCAACCATCACTGGACTGCTCCAGCACCGCATTCCATCTAGAAATGCACTGTTAGCACTTTATTGATGATCATCTGGACTGAGCACTTTATCTAGCCCTCATAATTGATTGTTATGAATTTTCCATGCTGCTATGAATTGTGTTCAGCCGTGTTAACTCAGAGCTACAAGTTGAGGGTTGGGGTGGGATGTTGAAGCACAAAGTCACCTTATTATTGGAAGAACTGTATAACGCTGTAGTAAGAGCTAAAGCTTCTGGCACTTTAATGGTGATTTTATTGTTATCCCTTAGCTTGTTGATCTACCTGCCTCACCCCACTGATTCTATTAGAACAATCTATGAACTAGATTCCCCTCCACCTTTAGCACTTTGCACTTTTGGGAAATTAAAGAACTTTATATTGCACTTTACGCTAGTAACTCCCAAGTGGGGGGAATGGGGAGATGAAAGAGCTACATCCAAAGGAGAGTGGAGTGAGATACAATTTAAGCAGGGATCTGGCTCATATTTGAAAGCTAGTGCCAGCCCAATGACGGAAGAAGGGGAGAGGGGCCATGGAGGGGGGGGAGGATGTCCACTAGCCGAGGGGCCCCCATAGAGGTAATCCAGGGGAGGGGGAGATATGGGAAAGGGAGGCCAAAACTGATTCGGCCTAGGGAGAGGAAGAGATTTCTTGTAGATTTAAAACGGCCTCCTGATATGGTAAACTTGGATACCCAGGTTGGCGGTTCCTCCGGATTAAAGGTGGTGCTGTTGAACGCCAGGTCTGTAAATGGAAAAACAGCAATCATCCAAGACCTCATCTTGGATGAACGGGCAGACCTGGTGTGCATAACGGAGACCTGATTGGATGAGGCGGGTGGGGTCAATCTCACCCAACTTTGTCCTCCCGGGTATGCCGTGCAGCACCAACCAAGATCCGGAGGACGGGGAGGCGGTGTTGCACTGGTCTATAAGGAGTCTATCCCCCTGATCAGGTGCCCCATCCCGCAGTCAACCTTGTTTGAATGTGTCCACCTGAGGGTGAGTGACCGGGACAGATTGGGGATTTTGTTAGTGTACCGCCCACCCCGCTGCACTACAGTCTCCCTACCTGAGCTAGCGGGGGTGGTCTCGGGCCTGGCATTGGAGTCCCAGCGGCTTTTAGTGCTGGGGGACTTCAATGTCCATGCTGAGACCATCCTGACTGGTGCGGCTCAGGACTTCATGGCCTCCATGGCAACCATGGGGCTGTCCCAATTGGTATCTGGTCCCACCCACAGAGCGGGGCACACACTTGACTTGGTTTTCTGCCAGGGATGGGAGGAAGGTGGCGGTGTGGAGGAGCTTACCATTGCTCCTTTGCCATGGACCGACCATCACCTGATCAGGTTTAGGCTGAATGCACCACCTAACCTCCGCAGGGGTGGGGGACCTATTAAAATGGTCCGCCCCCGGAGGCTTATGGATCCAGATGGATTCCTGACGGCTCTTGGGGAGTTTCCCGCCGCCTCGGTTGGTGATCCTGTTGATGCCCTGGTCTCTCTCTGGAATAGGGAGATGACTAGGGCAGTAGACACGATTGCTCCGGAACGTCCCCTCTCGAGTAACCGAGCTAAACCAGCTCCTTGATTTACTGAGGAGTTGGCAGCGATGAAGCGAAAAAAGAGGGAACTAGAGCGCGTGTGGCGTTCAGAGTGGAACGAATCAGACCGAACACGGCTGTGTCTCTACCTCAGGGCATATGCCGCGGCAATAGATGCTGCAAAGAATGCTTTCTTGGCAGCTAATATTGCGTCTGCAAAGAACCGTCCGGCGGAGCTTTTCCGGGTTGTCAGAGGCTTGTTAAATCCCGTCGCTCAAGACGGGATCCCTGACAACTCGGCAGCCCGCTGCGAAGCATTTGCTCGGTTCTTTGCGGACAAAGTCATTCTGATCCGCTCCGGCTTTGACACCATATTAACGGCAATCTCCGAGGATGTAACACGAGCACCTGCTTGTCCTATTTTGATGGATTCTTTTCAATTGGTTCAGCCTGAGGATGTGGACAAGGTGCTTGGAGAGGTGAGGGCTACCACATGCATCCTAGACCCCTGCCCATCCTGGCTGATGAAGGAAGCCAGAGGGGGGTTGGCCGAGTGGGTGAAGGTGGTGGTGAATGCCTCCCTTCAGGAAGGCATTTTTCCAGCGAGCCTCAAATTGGCTGTGATCAAACCGCTGTTGAAGAAGCCATCACTGGACCCCACTCAATTAGAGAACTTTCGGCCTATTTCCAATCTCCCCTTTTTGGGCAAGGTCATGGAACGTGTGGTGGCCGCACAACTCCAGGCATTCTTGGTTGACACTGATTTTCTGGATCCGGCGCAGTCTGGCTTCAGGCCGGGGCATGGTACCGAAACAGCCTTGGTCGCCTTAGTCGATGATCTACGCCGGGAACTGGACAGGGGGAGTGTGTCCCTGCTGGTTCTGCTGGACCTCTCAGCGGCCTTCGATACCATCGATCACGGTATCCTTCTGGGGCGCCTTGCCGGGATGGTGCTTGGAGGTACTGTTCTGCAGTGGCTCCGGTCCTTCCTGGAGGGTCGGTCCCAGATGGTGTCCTTGGGGGACACCTGCTCGGCCCCACAACCATTGACTTGTGGGGTCCTGCAGGGGTCAGTACTGTCCCCCATGTTGTTCAACATATACATGAAGCCATTGGGAGAGATCATCCGGAGTTTCGGGGTGAGGTGTCATCTGTACGCAGATGATGTCCAGCTCTGTCACTCCTTCCCACCTGTCACTAAGGAGGCTGTCCAGGTCCTGAACCGGTGTTTGGCCGCTGTGTCGGACTGGATGAGGGCTAACAAATTGAAATTGAATCCAGACAAGACAGAGGTCCTCCTGGTCAGTCGTAAGGCTGAACAGGGAATAGGGTTACAGCCTGTGTTGGACGAGGTCGCACTCCCCCTGAAGACACAGGTTCGCAGTCTGGGGGTTCTCCTGGACTCATCGCTGAGCCTGGAACCCCAGGTCTCGGCGGTGGCCAGGGGAGCCTTTGCACAACTCAGACTTGTGCGCCAGCTGCGCCCGTTCCTTGGGAGGTCTGACTTGGCCACGGTGGTCCACGCTCTAGTTACAGCTCGTTTGGACTACTGCAACGCGCTCTACGTGGGGCTGCCTTTGAAGACGGCCCGGAAGCTTCTATTAGTACAACGAGCGGCAGCCAGGCTTATAACTGGAGCGGCGTACAGGGAGCACACCATTCCTCTGTTGCGTCAGCTCCACTGGCTGCCAATATGCTACCGAGCCCAATTCAAAGTGCTGGTTTTGGCCTACAAAGCCCTAAACGGTTCCGGTCCAACTTACCTATCCGAACGTATCTCCTCCTATGAGCCCATGAGAACTTTAAGATCGTCTGGGGAGGCCCTGCTCTCGGTCCCACCTGCCTCACAAGTGCGGCTGGTGGGAACGAGGGACAGGGCCTTCTCGGTGGTGGCTCCTCGGCTGTGGAACTCCCTCCCCAGTGACATCCGGCAGGCCCCATCCCTTCTGAGTTTCAGAAAAAAGGTAAAGACCTGGCTTTGCGAACAAGCGTTTAATGAATGAATCATGATGGCTTTAACTCGGTCCGGACTAAGGTTTACGTGCAAGGTTTATGTGGACGAATGGATTAATTATTTTATTATACTGTTTTAAATGTATTTATGGGATTGTTTTAAATTGATTGTTTTATATTGCTATGTTTTATTTTTCTACTGTATTGTGAACCGCCCTGAGTCCCTTCGGGTGAGAAGGGCGGCATATAAATGATGGAAATAAATAATAAATAAATAAATATAATAAATAAATAATAGAATCATAGAATCATAGAATAGTAGAGTTGGAAGAGACCTCATGGGCCATCCAGTCCAACCCCCTGCCAAGAAGCAGGAAATCGCATTCAAAGCACCCCCGACAGATGGCCATCCAGCCTCTGCTTAAAAGCCTCCAAGGAAGGAGCCTCCACCACAGCCCGGGGGAGAGAGTTCCACTGCCGAACAGCCCTCACAGTGAGGAAGTTCTTCCTGATGTTCAGGTGGAATCTCTTTTCCTGTAGTTTGAAGCCATTGTTCCGTGTCCTAGTCTGCAGGGCAGCAGAAAACAAGCTTGCTCCCTCCTCCCTATGACTTCCCTTCACATATTTGTACATGGCTATCATGTCTCCTCTCAGCCTTCTCTTCTGCAGGCTAAACATGCCAAGCTCTTTAAGCCGCTCCTCATAGGGCTTGTTCTCCAGACCCTTAATCATTTTAGTCGCCCTCCTCTGGACGCTTTCCAGCTTTTCAACATCTCCCTTCAACTGCGGTGCCCAAAATTGGACACAGTATTCCAGGTGTGGTCTGGCCAAGGCAGAATAGAGGGGGAGCATGACTTCCCTGGATCTAGACGCTATACCCCTATTGATGCAGGCCAGAATCCCGTTGGCTTTTTTAGCTGCTGCATCACATTGTTGGCTCATGTTTAACTTGTTGTCCACGAGGACTCCAAGGTCTTTTTCGCACACACTGCTGTCAAGCCAGGTGTCCCCCATTCTGTATCTTTGATTTCCATTTTTTCTGCCGAAATGAAGTATCTTGCATTTGTCCCTGTTGAACTTCATTTTGTTAGTTTCGGCCCATCTCTCTAGTCTGTCAAGATCGTTTTGAATTCTGCTCCTGTCTTCTGGAGTGTTAGCTATCCCTCCCAGTTTTGTGTCGTCTGCAAACTTGATGACCGTGCCTTCTAACCCTTCATCTAAGTCGTTAATAAAGATGTTGAACAGAACCGGGCCCAGGACGGAGCCCTGCGGCACTCCACTTGTCACTTCTTTCCATGATGAAGACGACGCATTGGTGACCACCCTTTGGGTTCGTTCACTTAGCCAATTACAGATCCACCTAACCATAGTTTTGTCTAGCCCACATTTTACTAGTTTATTTGCCAGAAGGTCGTGGGGGACTTTGTCGAAGGCCTTTCTGAAATCCAGGTAGGCTACATCCACAGCATTCCCTGTATCGACCCAACTTGTAACTCTATCGAAAAAAGAGATCAGATTAGTCTGGCATGACTTGTTTTTTGTAAATCCGTGTTGACTATTAGCAAGGACCGCATTTGTTTCTAAGTGTTCGCAGACCACTTCCTTGATGATCTTTTCCAGAATCTTGCCTGGTATCGATGTGAGGCTGACCGGACAGTATATGTTTGGGTCGTTCTTTTTTCCCTTCTTGAAGATAGGGACCACATTCGCCCTCCTCCAATCTGCTGGGACTTCTCCCGTTCTCCAAGAACTCTCGAAGATAATTGCTAGTGGTTCTGAAATGACTTCCGCTAATTCCTTCAATACTCTTGGATGTAGCTGATCTGGCCCTGGGGACTTGAATTCGTTTAGAGAGGCCAGGTGTTCCTGGACAACTTGTTTCCCTATTTGGGGTTGGATTTCCCCAAATCCTTCGTCCATTCCATGTTGCTGAGGTTGAAGATGGCTTTCTTTTTGTGAGAAAACCGAGGCAAAGAAGGCATTGAGCAGTTCTGTCTTTTCCCTGTCCCCTGTCGCCATCACCCCATCTTCTCCTTGCAGAGGCCCTATCACCTCCTTTTTCTTCCTTTTTCTACCAACATAAGCAAAAAAGCTTTTTTTGTTGTTTTTTATGTCCCTGGTAAGCCTGAGTTCATTTTGCGCTTTAGCCTTGCGAACCTTTTCCCTACAGGTGTTGGCTATACGTTTCTGCAATTTCTGTTTATTTCTGCAATAGCACTATGAAACAGAATGTTATGATAGTAGGACATGCTATAATCCCTCCAGGTGAGAAGAGCAGGGTATAAATGCTGGAAATAATAATTTTATGATATATAGATATACATATAACCAGAAATTAGAAAAGGAAAAGGAAAGAGGGGTCATAAGGGCCAGTCAAAGTGACCCGTTTATCTTGGCTTCCAATAATGACATACTTTCCAGTTGGTTTAGAGTGTACAAACTTGACCATGAAAGGGTCAAGTCTCTATCTGACTAGGCGTACAGTTCCAAAACTTAGGCAAGCCTTCACAACCCTTCATTTTCAAAGTATATCTATGGTGGTGATTGAGAGCAGATACTCAGGCATCTCTCTGGCTCTTTGTCTGTGTGTTTGTGGATCCAGAATGTTATGGTTGAGCCTTCTGGCTCCGATACTAGGAGACGAGGTCGTAAGACTCCTTGAGAGTCAGACTCTCTTGAGGAGCGCGAAAGGAAACGGCTCCGGGACTTATTTGCAGAACCAACAGACGAAGACTCCTTTGAGGGTTTTACCGAGGGAATGGAGGGAGAGATGGTTAGCTCAGAGGAGGATGACATGGAATGGACTCGTGTGAGGGAGGATTTGGGTGTCACCGGCAATGATAGCATGGGAGGCAACTGGCGGGTTGCAGGATCGGACCCGTGGACGGGCTGGAGGGATGGAACGGGATCCACAGCTGGGGATGCTGTGGGGCGTAGTCAAAGGTGTTTTAGCTCTGATGAGGATGATGATGATGAGGCACCTGGAATTAGGATAGCAGCTGACAGCGATGAGGAGTTATGAACTGGCATAAAATGGGGTCTAGAATCAATGGCTAATTGCGTTGGGCAAGGTAATCTGGACGAACGCTTGGGCTCTTGTTGGGGAACTTCCTGAAGACGGGTGTGATTCGTTTGCTGAATACCTTGGACCTCCGTCGTCGACCTCGGACTATCCCTTCTGTGGCTATCGGTGGAACTTGTGAACTAAAGACGTCTGTACCTGGCTTTCGACCTTGGACCGGATTGGGACCCTGCTGACCGTTGCTACCCTGATTGATGTGCCTGGACCCGGATTTCGCTCGTTGCACGGAGGAGTAACAACCTTAGTTACTCAATTGTAGCTTTTGAGTAGCAGAGAGGAATCTGCTGCCAGTTATTTGTGTTTCATTGAATCTTTGTTTATCAACTTTTGTTTGTTTAAATTGCCAGGCTGAAATAAGCATTTTTGATTTAACCCGGATTAAACTCCTGTTTAATCCGGTTTATCTTTTGAATCGTTTTTAGTACCAGCGGAGTCTTTTTGTATCTTTTCACATTGAAGGCAAGTGTTTGCCTAGTCCTTTGTTTCTTACGGGCATTTTCTAGTTCTGTAACTTTAATAAACTGTGTTGAACTTTATTTGGTGGCATTCTGTCTATGACACAGGAAATTGAGGACTCGCCCCATTATTTGTTTTCTTGCTCTTTGTATTCTGAGCCAAGAACTAAAATCCTGGGGCCTATTTTCTACAATCCAACAGAGTGTCAGAAAAGATTTTTTTATCTCTTGGCTGACACTAACCCTGTGGTTACTCACAAGGTGTCTCTTTTTGCTCTGGCAGCACTGCAAATCCAGGCAAGATTAATTTTTGATATTGCAGTCGACTGTTCTGAGGATGCTTTTACCTAATAATAGTGTGGTTGTTTATATCCAAAGTGTTTTGTGCTGTAGTTTTAATAATACTGAATTTTACTTAGTTTTTAATTCTCCAAGAGCTAGTTCGTATAATATTTTATGTAGTATTTTAAGGATGTATTTCACCACTGATTTATGTAGCATTTTATTGGTGTATTCTGTCTTGTATTTAATAATCTTGTTTTTATTTGTTTTTCCTGCATGTGAAAGATCTATGGCCATCTTGTATGTCTCTCCACCATCTTTATTACAGCAAGAGAAAAGGAACTACTCACAATGAAATTGTGTTAAGCCTACTACGTCAGCAAATTACATTGACTGTATATACTGGAGTATAAGCCGACCTCAATATAAGCCGAGGCACCTGATTATACCACTAAAAACTGGGAAAACTCATTGAGTATAAGCCAAGGATGGGAAATGCAGCAACTACTGATAAATTTCAAAATAAAACTAGATACTAATAAAATTACATTAATTGAGTAATCAGTAGGTTCAATGTTTTTGAATATTTACCATAGTTCAAAGAAAAACAGTAAACTAGCTCTGTAAGTAGAAAAGTAGAGTCAACAAAAACAATATAGTATTAACCATGAAAAGAAAACACACTGATAAGGGAGGAAATAAATATATCCTATATTGCAAGCAATGGCCTCCAGGTTCCTCTGCCCAGCCTGACCTTGATCCCATTATAAGCCGAGGGAGGGTTTTTCAGCTCATAAAAAGGGCTGAAAAACTTGGCTTATCTTCAAGTATATATACGGTACCTTCTTAGAAAAAGAGTTATTTGATGCATGATTTTTCCAGGTATGAGATTTCTTTTAACCAGATGTTGCAAGTAATTGCTAGATATAATGAGATTCTTATTAGGAAGAATCAGATGGCTCTAATTAACACAAAAAGACCAAGATCATGAGCATTAAAAAGTAGCTAGTTTACAGCTACTTTCAGGAAGTTTTCATGAGCTTCCTCGTTTTAAGCCTATCCAGTAGCATGATCAATCCCTTCAAATATGATTCATGTGTTGATGTTTCTGGAAGAAAAAAATGACTGGAGAATAGTTCCAATAAAAAATAAATTAGAACAGGAGGCCAGTAGAATTTTGTATTTCCACCACTTTTGAAGCCTAAATTCCCATGGAGCAGAAACACTAATTGAGCAGACTTCATTTAAATCCTTGAACTAAAGGTTTCCCAACCCGGCTGCATCTCCTTTTGTAAGAGTAGTTCATTCTGAACAGTGACCTAATTAAAAAAAAAACCCTGATAATTCCACATTCTAGGACAGCCATCAATAAATTGAGTTAAGGATTTGGGAAATAAGACTGAACACTAAGTAATCATGTTAATTCTGTAACAAGAATTCACAACTTTTGGCAAATGCTATCAGAAAGAATTCAAGCAATAGAATTCCTATTATTAAGAACAGATGTGGTGCTAAAGGTTTTTAATCTGAACAAATAAGTACAGCATTTTTATGTACATATGTGTGTGTGTATGCATGCATTCTGCCATATCTTGGGACTATTTTAGTCAAAATATCTTGAAGAAATTTACAAAAGAACGTAAAGCTTTTGGGTCACACTGTTATAAAAAAAGAATTACATCAAGCACTACAGCATTTTAAAACCATTTAAAGCTTCTAGGTGGTTGGCATTTACATTGCTGATATTGTTTAATTCTATGGTTCTGGACAATTCTGCTCTAGTATTATTTAGAATATATAACATAGTAAACCTATTGAAGAGTTAGAATCTTGCTAAACCATAACTTTATAAACCAAATTATGATATGATAATCTGGATTATATGGCAGTGTAGACGGCCCCTAAGTAAACCCTATGGAAATTAATGGAGTCATAATAAATTGATGGTGACTTGAAGGAATACACACACAGCCAGATAATCCAAAATATCTGCTTTGAACTGGGTTATCTGAGTCCACACTGCTATATAACCCAGTTTAAAGCAGATAATGTGGGATTTTATATAGCTGTGTGAAAGGGGCCAGAGAGTTATAAAAGCCAGCTAAATTTACCATGCTTGGTCAGATGTTCCTTGCACACTGTGATAAAGATATGCTGCTTTACCTTGTTGAACTGCTATAATAATAATCCCCAAGAATGGCATTAACAATCCTCTGAAATTTCTAATAGTCTTGATAAATGCTGGCTAAGAACTAGGAGAGAGGACATATTGCCTGTCATGTTGAAATGCAGAATATGCTAAACATAAGATAAAGCAATGTATCTGAAATACTGGGGCTTATAATGAAATGTACTTTATAATAGTGAAATATACCTTAGTCCAGGAATGAGCATATTCCAAAGCCCAGAGGACTGTGGCTGATATTCAGCTTCTCCAGAACTCCAGACAGCCACATCATCTATTTCAGCTGCCAGCTTGGTGAACTGGAAATGAAGTTCTTCCTATTTTGGTGGTTGTTTTGAGGCAAATTAAAACCTTTTCAGCCAGAGTTGATTTTGAGGGGAAGAGGGCATTAGTCCAATGTTTAAATGATATTTTAAGGAGAGTAATTCGTATATCTGTAGGCTGTACTAGCCTCTGCAACCCTAGAGACCCAGTTAAACATGTGGGTAGACTAGAAAGGACTCTGAGCTGATACAAGTTAACTAGTATAGGCATGAATCAACAATATTCTATACAGAAGTAGGGCTGAGGACATCACAACGATTTCAGAACTGCATACTCTCTAGAGCCCCTTTGCACACAGCCCCTATATCCCAAGATCTGATCCCAGATTATCTGGCAATGGAGACTCATATAATCTAGTTCAGAGCATATAATCTGGGATCAGATCCTGGGATATAGAACAGTGTGGAAGAGCTATAGGGGCCCTTCCTCGTAGCCATATCACCCAGAATATCAGGACAGATAATCCACAATATCTGCTTTTAACTGGGTTACCTGAGTCCACACTTCCATATAACCTTGCTCAAAGCAGATAATGTGGAATTTTATGTGCAAGGGCCCTGGATTGTATAGCAATCAGGAAGTTGTGTGACAATGTCATTCATTGCTGGCTGTCCATGGCAAGTGACTACAGTATTGGGAGAGAAATGGCTCTGTAGGGCAAAGTTTTCCACTGTTGTTGGCTCTCCCTCAAGAGAGTTATACAGTAACTTGGCTTTCTCTAGGAACCATACATAATTATTTGAATGTGTGTGGAGTATCATTTGCTACTCCATCTAGAGCAGTGGTTCCCAACCTTTGGTCTTCCAGTTGTTTTGGACTTCAACTCCCAAAAATCCCAGCCAGTTTACCAGCTGTTAGAAATTGTGGAAACTGAAGTCCAAAACACATGGAGGACCAAAGGTTAGAAACCACTGATATAGACAGTAAAAGGTCTTTCAATGACCTTGTTACTGAGATTATCTTAAAACAAAAATCCCTGCAATTTATAGAAAACAACCAGAGCCAAAAAATGACAAATACTGTGCTGTCAGGCAAGTCCATAATTACTGGATAGTTTATATATGTCTAATGTGGATCATTTAATCATGAAACGGGAACCGTGTGTTATAAAAATAATCATGGAAATTATTATAGCCTCCTATCTGAACTGGTTGAGTAGGTGAGATTTTTTTCTCAGCACAAGATCCCATAGTTTTTGTTCTCAGGATGCAAATCTTTCTCAGTGTCTTCAAGCATCAGCAATCTCTAATCAGCATGCGAGTAAGATTTTAATGCAAATTCTTGTACTGAAGTGACTTATTAGCCTATATTCAGAAATTGTCGGTAGGTTGAACTATAGCTGTAGTTTCAATTTTCTGTTTTTTCTCTTTTGCAGACTCACTAAACACACACACTAAATTATTGCTCTGCTGTACACTGTTAGTACATGTACATGTGAAAGTCCACGTTTGCCATAAACTCTTTGTTACAACACTTATTATTGGTAGTAGGACTAATATAACTTAATTTTTCAGGGTTTAAATGACATCTATATATTAACTATATATTTGACACAGATTTCATGACAGCCCCTGTCATAGACAGAACGCCACCAAATAGAGTAAAACTCAGTTTATTGAGATTACAAAACTAAAAATGCCCGTAGGAAACAAAGGACTAGGCAAACACTTGACTTCAGTGTGAAAAGTAACAAAAACAGCTCCGTTTGAACTAAAACGGTTCAAAAGGATAAACCGGATTAAACAGGAGTTTAATCCGGATTAAATCAAAAGTGCTTACTTCAGCCTGGCAAATTAAGCAAACAAAGGATGATAAACAGAGGTCAGAATGAACACAATAAACTGGCAGCAGATTCCTCTCTGCTACTCAAAGGCTACAGATGAGTAAATCAGGCTGTTCACTCCTCCGTGCAACGAGCGAAATCCGGGTCCAGGCACATCAATCAGGGTAACGGCGGTCAGCAGGGTCCCAATCCGGTCCAAGGTCGAAAGCCAAGTGCAGACGTCTAGAATTCCACAAGTTCCACCAATAGCCACAGAAGGGATAATCCGGGGTCGAAGTCAGTCAGTCCAGCGTCAATCCAGAGTAGGTAATTAATGTCCGTCAAAAAGACGACGGAGGTCCAAGCTATCAAGATTAAACACAAGTTGCACAGAAAAACCCCACACAGTTCCTCCCGCCGTCTATGCCCAGTGTCCTTGGTAACTTACGTATCCAGCAACGAATCACACCCGTCTTCAGGAAGTTCCCCAACAAGAGCCCAAGCGTTCGTCCAGATTACCTTGCCCAACGCAATTAGACATTGATCCTAAACCCCATTTTATCCCAGTTCAAACTCCTCATCGCTGTCAGCTGCTATCCCAATTCCAGGTGCCCCATCATCATCATCCTCATCAGAGCTAAAACACCTTTGACTACGCCCCACAGCATCCCCAGCTGCGGATCCCGCTCCATCTCTCCAGCCCGTCCATGGGTCTGATCCTGCAACCCGCCAATCGCCTCCCATGCTTTCATTGCCGGTGACACCCAAATCCTCCCTCACACGAGTCCACTCCATGTCATCCTCCTCCGAGCTGACCATTTCTTCCTCCATTCCCTCGGTAAAACCCTCAAATGAGTCCTCATCTGTTGGCTCTGCAAATAAGTCCCGGAGCTGTTTCCTTTCACACTCCTCAAAAGAGTCTGACTCACGAGGAGTCTTACGATCCCGTCTCCTAGTATCGGAGCCAGAAGGCTCAACCATAACAGCCCCTTTCCAATGTAATAGTTACACCGGATCATTTTCCCATGCCAGCCGCATACAATCTCTATTTCTATAGAAGAAATCTGTCATTGTGCTATAAATCTTAGAAGTCAAATTCTGAATGGCATGCTCCAAATGAACTATAGAAATTCAAAATTAGCTAAGGAACCCACCACTCAAGCTACTACTTTAGGCTTGGAAAGGAAATGAATAATTCAGTGGATTTGGATGCAGGAACTCTAAATGGGCTGTGGTGAGCTATTCCGGACTTTGAAATTGAGCTAATATATAAGTCTCTCTGTCTATACAGACATAAATCCTTAGGGGTGTTCAATGAACCAATCATGTGAGATTTAGATTTGTTTTCAGAGCAATGATAGACAATACAGTAAGGCTCCTCTAACTGCAGAAACCATATCAGAGTTTTCACTTACCAACACCTGCAAAAAATGTCTTTCTAGGGATTTGCTAAGTCCTCCATGTGATCTATGATATACTTCTTCCAAAGGCTACCATAGAGTTCTTGGAAAACCTAGAAAATACCACTTGTAGAATGAATGCAATTTGATACTTTAACTGTCATGACTCGATACTGTGGAATCATGGGGATTTTTCATGAGGTTTTCCAAGGTAAGGAATGTTCAAAAGTGCTTTTGCCAGTTCCTACATCTGAAATAGAGCATACAGCACCTGATATTTGCTGGCGGTCCCCCATCAAAGTATGAACCAGAGCCGAACCTGCTTAGCTTCAAACAGGATCTGGGGCCTAGAGTCCCCCAATCAGCCTGCCTGACAGACTGGAACAGTATTCTCCAAAAGTAAGTTTCCCAAGTCCTGTTCCTACAAGTAAGCAGCTCAAAAGAGATAAAGCTTTGGAGAGACTAACATTTTGCACCTCAGTCAGACCTACATCCGTGCCTCCTTTGTATCATTAGAGGGGAACTGGAAAAGGCCACATAGATTCCATCTCTTGCCTTTACTCACCCTGTGTTGCCTAGAGGACAACTGTTTCCACTTTTATTTATGGCAACAATTGTTGTGTTCCCTTCAAACTATAGAAGCTGATCATAAAACACTCTACAGCCTAACATGATGTCATTCTTAGCAGAAGTGTTAATCTCGGAAGAGATATGAAAGGACGTTTTTCTTGTTCTGTTTTTTATTTGACAAGATTGCATCTAAGCATCTGCAAGAGTTCTCCTGGGTCCTTCTGTCTGTCTGAAGGGCAAAGAGGAGACCAAGGTGGAAAACTGATAAAAAAGAAGATAGAAGTAGAGGGAGAGGCAACCAGTAGCTGTAAGTTACTTCACAGATGGCATAATTCCCTTCATTTCAATTTGGATATTGTGAATTGTAGCACCAAAGCCAACACTTTGGATTTCAGTCCTGAAGGAGAGTCATGCCAGCTTTCAGATTCTAGCAGTTGTGTTTCAAAAACAATGTTCCCAAATTTTGTTTGTAAACACCAGCAAAGTTTCCAAAGATTTAGCAGGAGGCGGGAATGGACAGCTGTGGTAAAAGCAATGCAGATCTGCTAATTTTCTGCCAGCATGGTTCTTTGATGAGAAGTGCCATCTTGAAGTATCTCAAGCTGATGTGAACTTCACTGTCTCCGATGCCAAGCTCTGCCCCCAAAGCAGGAAATGTTGAGAGTGAGGCTCAGGTGCAACTGTGATAGTGATACCTACAACCACCTTGGCTTGCTTCTTCTGCACCAGGGATTTTCTCTTTGTTAATGAAGACCAGATTCGAATGGTCCCTCCAAGATCCCTAGGCTCTAACAGATACCTAAATAATCCAGTACTGTACAGAGCACATATAACCTATAAATACACAACACCAGAATTAGTCATTGAGAAGCAAGTCAAAGAGGCCATACACTAATACGGTGATAACAATGGCAAATCATAGAATACAAGAGGGCTGAAGAAGAACCACAATTCCACTGCAGCCATATTATTATTAATGACAAATACAAACCATATTGAACAACATCAATATGATACCTCTCTCCCTTAATGCAATTGCACTGATTTGCCAATTCATGGTCCCACAGTTATGTTTCTGCACACCCTGTAACCCCCGTCCCACATTTCTGCTGTTCCTTTTTTAATGCAATTGAGAAATTCCAGCATTTTAAAAAAGCGTATGTAAATAGAAAATGGAAAAATCAAACAGCCAGCTTGGGAATAGGAAAGCAAAGGGAGAAGACGAAGACAGCCCTGCTCTCTGACATCATTTTACAGCTAACATGCCTGTGGAGAAGTAGGAGGAAATAATCACACTAAGGTAGGTGACGGGAACATTTCCCCCATTAATAGCTAGGAACAAGAGAATCATGGCACAGTTTTGTGCAATAGGAACCATCATCTCCAGGTGCAATGCCAGTTTGCCTGCCTCAAGTCCTTACTTCTCCTCTCCCTTCCCAATTATTAAGGATTTTAGGATTCAAGGGGTTAAAATCCAGGGGGGGGAAAACCCAGATGCTGAAGGAGATAGTGAGTAAGAGAACAGCTGGAGGAAGACATATTGTGCAATGCTTTGTTATAAGTAGAATTTGTCTATTTTTATCCTTGTGATTCTCAACTCTTTGAATCATCATTAATGTAACAGCCTAGAAGCAAACTACAGCTTCAGCTGAACTCTACATTAAGTGTTCCCAGCTAATTTGAGGAGCATTTGAAATCATATGTGTAGGCAGATCTACATCACTAAGTAGTATGGTTGTAATTTTTTAAAAAAAAACTCTGAAAAGGGAAGGATTGCCCTTTTTGAAGTCAAAATTTTGGGGGGATTTTTGTTTGAATATTTATTAATAACTTACAAAGAATGTATGTCTAGCTAAAGTTAAAGTTAAATCTTTACTGAGCATTTATAGAAATAGTCATACAGATCCTAGCACAAACCCCCAAAGCAAATTAAGTCAGGATTAAGTGCTAAAACAGTATGGTTCTGTCTCTGTCCTTTCATGCTACATAATTGCAATGCCATAATTCTATGTTGACTCCCCAAGCTCCATCCTGTGTAATCCTGTGATTTGCAGTTTAATGAAGACTCCTCCACTTGAGAGCTCTAGAGCCTCAACAAACTATAAATCCCAGGAAGTTGCCTTGGCAGTTAAAGTAGAATAAAAATTGCAGTGTGAAAGGTCCTTTAGTCTAAAAGTACATAATGATGGTGATCTGTGAGAATTGTGGATAGTCTCTCACGCAAATGAAATATGTGGAGAAAATTAGCACCAAATTAAATATGGCAGTTTATTATATCACTTTTTAAAAAAATGGAGTGCAGCATTTGGAAATAGAACAATCACTGATATCTAGAATCGGAAGTGATACAGCTCAGAGTTCTGCTGCTTCATCCTCTTCTTTGTCTGCAGCACTCAGAATCCTCCTGAACTGAATAGCGGTGGCTGGTGGCTTCAATATCAGTGAAGCAATTAATTCACTCTGGGCTTTAGACTGAACTTTAAAAGAGCTATTCAAAGTGCTTACTCCCATCCTCAAAATAGATTTGGCACTTTAGTTAACTCTTATTAAATATAATTTTTCAACTGAATCTTTCTTTAGAAGCTATCACTCCATTACGGAGCTGCACATAATCCGTAGACCAGAACAACTGGCTTATCTAGTTGGCTTATCTGGCTTATCCTTAGAACCACAACCACCAACCAATGGGAATTTGATTTGAAGTGAATTCTGTCTTTCTACAAAATATGGAAGCAATACCTTGGCACCCAACATAATTAAGAATAAGCAACAGTAAGAAATACAGTGACCAGGATCCCAATGGTGTCTTGATGCATGCATAGCTTTTCCTACAGTCATAGTTGGATTTTTCTATTCAAAACAGGATATCCACATTCAAATAAAAGTTGTAGAGGTGGAGTTTCACATATGGTGCCGTTGCACAGCCAAATATGCATAGTGCATGCACATTTGGTCATGCATTCATTTCACATTTGGCATCTTGGTTCAGTTACTTAACACTGCCATTCATCACAAGGGCCACTAGCACAATGAATGTGTAACTCTACATCTGGCAATTTAGATTATATAACACTATTGTAGGATCTCAACTGATAATTTCTAAACATTATGCAAGTAATACAATTAAATTAGTTATCAGATTAATGCACTTCCTTAAATCTGTTTTGGAGCTCCCAGTGGTGCATCGGGTTACACCGCTGAGCTGCTGGACTTGCTGACCAAAAGGTTGGGGTTTTGAATCCAGGGAATGGGGTGAGCTTCCGCTGTTAGCTCCAGCTTCTGCCAACCTAGCAGTCTGAAAACATGTAAATGTGAGTAGATCAATAGGTACTGCTCCTGTGGGAGGGTAACGGCGCTGCATGCAGTCATGCCAGCCACATGACCTTGGAGGCATCTATGGAAAATGCCGGCTCTTCAGCTTAGAAATGGAGATGAGCACCACCCCCCAGAGTCGGACACGACTTAACATCAGGGGAAATTTTTATCTTTTTTTAAAAAAAACTTGTTCTAAAGCATAACAGCAGCAATTTTTAAAATTACAGCAGGAACAGAAGGAAGTTTTTCCTTCTCTTTCTCCTGTAAAGTTTGAGTGGCTATGACAAGATCTGAAATGTGTTTACATTGCTTGAAGGGAAAGTCAATGCAATTATCAGTTGGGGTTTTATTTTGACTAATGATGCCATGTGCATATTTCAGGTCTATCCACACCTAAAAATCTAGATAACTAGATACTCAGCTTTGTTGATGTGTGCTTTCATGCCATTTAGAACTTATGGTAATCCTAAAGTAAACTTGTCATTGGGTTTTCTTGGTAAGATTTGTTCACAATGGTCTTGCCACTGCCTTTCTTGAGATTGAGTATGAATTCCCCATGGTCAGTAGTAGGTTTCCATGCCTAAGAGTGGATCCAAACCCTAGTTTCCTGACATTCTAAGCTAATACTCAACCACTACACAAAGGTGGCTGATACACTGAGCTACTCTGTCACATTACATTTTTCTAAGCAAGCGGAAGAGAGAGAGATGCAGATAATGACTTCCTCTTAATTTTCAGCCCTTTCAGGACTTCTTTTTGAAAAGCCAGGTCTGTGTGTGACAATAATCATTGAATAGCAATGTGTCACATTGTGTAATGTATATTTGATTTTTCCATTTCTTTTCCCCTCATTCATTTGAAGGAAGGGCAAGAAAATAGGAAAATAGATTGAGATGTACGCTTGCTGCTGTCGCATTGCGAGCCAGTGGCTTTGTTATAGAATTGGGTGTGGAAAGAAAGGGACAAAGAGCAAAAAGCCACAGATGCTGGTTTATCTGCCAGGAAAGGAAAATGACATGTAGTGAGCAGAGCCTGTCAAAGGTACAAATTCCAAAGACCCAGTGTAACCTCCTGGAAACAGCTTATTTGGCAAGAATCGAGGGGGGGTATCGTGCCAATCATGTGGATCAATCTCTGAGTGCCACCTGCATTCGCTTTGCCTTGTTGACTTTAGGATTTGATCCTCTATCCTCTTGTGTCACTTTTTCTTTAAAGATTCCGAAACACATGCACACATTGTTTCTCTTTCTCAGAATTTGCCACAGCTGGGCTGGTCAGTAGACACAGGTATCAGCTTGACTCCAAAGAAGGGTGTGGAGGAAACACACAGTGAGCATAATGGCATGAATGCAGTGGCCATTTTCTATGACAACAGGACAAAATGTCTGGTTACAGAAAGGTCCTAGCCAACAGTATAACTATTTGATGGAGTAGACTAGCAGTTCTTTGCCTCCAGTATGCCTGGAAGAAGTGATATATTTGTGGCCATACCTAGAATTTGTTACAGACCAAAAACAAATCATGCCAGACTAATCTGATCTCTTTTTTCGATAGAGTTACAAGCTGGGTAGATGTGGGGAATACCGTGGATGTAGCCTATCTGGATTTCAGTAAGGCCTTCAACAAGGTCCCCCATGACCTTTTGGCAAATAAGCTAGTCAAATATGGGCTAGGCAAAACTACAGTTAGGTGGATCTGTAATTGGCTAAGCAAACGAACCCAAAGGGTGCACACCAATACATCTTCTTCATCTTGGAAAGATATCACTAGTGGAGTGCTGTAGGGTTCTGTCCTGGGCCCGGTTCTGTTAAACAATCAAAAACTATTTCTAAA
This sequence comes from Anolis carolinensis, assembly GCF_035594765.1. Taxonomy (NCBI): domain Eukaryota; kingdom Metazoa; phylum Chordata; class Lepidosauria; order Squamata; family Anolidae; genus Anolis; species Anolis carolinensis. Next base: position 218,488,443 of record NC_085844.1, on the reverse strand, counting down.
AAGAAGCAATAAAAACAACAGTGCATACTTGGAGCACATACAGATGAAACTAGGTGATTTGAAGGACCATTGTAATTGGGTAATAATGACAACTGTGACAAAAACAAAAGCACATTACATGGTTCAAAAAGTAAAGCAGCATAGCGTTTTAGCCTTGCAGATATGTTGAGACAGTGCATGCAAGTCGGGCTTACAAAAAATATGCTGTGGTTATATCTAACCACGGGAAGATTTAAATTAAAAACTAATAGATTTCTGCTGAAACACTGTATGAAAAATTATAGACATTGAACTCCCCCCCCCCCCCCACACACACACACACACTTGATGGTATCACCTGGTGCACTTCACATCTCCATACACTCCCAGAGAGAATTCACTGTCTTGTTTCATCACCCTCACCTCATATATAGATCCACTGAAAAGAGTAAATCCTACTGATAAAACAGTGCTAGCTGGATGGATACAACTGGGTATCCAAACTCTGAATGGATCTCAGTTAATTTAAGGCTTTATAAACTGGGCGCAGCAGCTCATTGGCGACCACTGAAGCAGTTTCAAGATCCATATGATGGAATCCCTGCAACTATCCTTGTACACTGTCGGCTGTTGCTCCGAATCTCAGTCTGAACCTTTTGGGAGCCATCCAAAATGCCAAGAGAGAGTCCCAGAATAGGTTGTATAGCTTTCTTGACATTCAAACTGAAATCCAGAGTGGATTCACCTCCCTGCTGACTTGGGAGCTCAGAGCAGCCACTGTTCCTACCACAAGCCATGTTGCAATATGAGACCTTCTTAAAGAAAGGGCCCATGTTGCTTTCTTCTATAGAATTTGTTCAAGACACGTTGCTGCTTAAGGCTAAGGGGAAGACACAGTGCTCTCCATTCCATCCACAGTGCAAGATGCAGGGTCTACTTGAGCTGGCAGTTGAACCCGATTCCACCACTGGCTACTATATCCTATCTTAATGGATCTCTACACATCTCTATATGATTGGCCCTCCATACACTACAGTATACACTACTGTTGTATATAATAGGACTTGAGCATCCACAGATGTTGGTATCCATAGGAGGCCTTGGAACTAACCTCATTTGGATACAAAAACCTCACTCTTTTGACATCTGGACTGGAGGCCTCATCCTGTGCCCCTGGATAGAGTACTTGAGAAATTGGCTTGAATTGGGGGAGTTGCTAATTTCAAGACCATAAGCGTAATAACATTTCTGCAATTGAAAATAAAAACCTAGGTGGCAGGCACTGGGTGGACTGATCTGGTTTTGGACTACAAAAAGGTGTGAAAGGGGATAAAAAATTAGGGTAGAACCACGTGTACTGTTTTCTCTTGAAGAGCCATTCATATAAGTGCCAATTAACAGAATAGCAAAGCTTGGGCTGGAGGAATTGGCCTAAAGTCCCAGAGTCCTCTGGCCAACACAAACACAAGCTCTGGAAGCGAGCTGCATTTAATTCAGTCCTGTCTCCCAGAAACAACAGTAGATTCCATCTTGGAGTGGGTTTCCAGCAAACTTCTAAAGACTCCAACCTCTATGACTCAGTGGCTCCCAATCAACTTTAATGATTCAGAAACACCTTTGAACACAACCTCTCCCAAGAGGAAGCCATCAAAGCTCTCTCTGACTGGGAGCTGAGGGCAAAACTAGATGCGAAGGCAGGAGATCCTTGCTGAGATCTCCCACGTTTTTGGTTAAAAGGTTAAATGCAGCCACTAGGGCCCCAGTGGGATAAGGGAAAGAAAAATAAATTGTCTGTCTCATGCTATTTTTCTAAACCAAATTTTCCTTCCAAAGTCTTAATGGCCTCCTGCCATACGATGCCTTATGTTCAGCCGTGTGTAGTAAATTACAGCTGTTGGCAGATCAGGGATTCAATTTGGAAATATGCCATAGGTGGAAAAGCTGGTACAAATGCACTCTAGTATAGTCCTAGTTCAAACTGTGGTTTCATACAGTGTGGATAAATTTTGGAGATCCAACTTTGGCTCTCACTTGTGGCAAGAACTTGCCTTGCCATAATTTGGGGACCTTATGGACACCCCCTTCAACTATTTTGAGATTCAAGCCTTTCTGGAAACTATTTGTTGTCATTTTTGACTACTATGAAGTCAAGTTTCATTTATTGCAACCTTATGAGATCCAAGTCTCCCTGTCATTAACAGCCCTGTTCAGGTCTTGCAAACTTAGTAATGTGGTTTATCTTGAATTTGATCTTCTTCTTTTCTTACCACCCTCTACTTTGCCAAGCATTGTTGCCTTTTCTAGTAAGTTGTGTCTTCTCATGATATTTCCGAAGTATGAGAGTGTCAGCTTAGTCGTCTTGGCTACTAGGGAGAATTCAGGCTTGTTTTGTTGTGTGTATGTGTGTGCAAATAGGTGCTTTTGAGTTGTTTTATGGTGACCCCATGAATTCCACAAGATTTTTCTTAGGCAAGGAATACTCAGAGTTGTTTTGGCAGTTCTATCATGTGAAATATAGCCCACAGTATCTGGTATTGCCAGACTCCTTCAAGCACAGTCCAGGGCTGATGCTACTTTTAATGCTATTGTAAGATAGGTATAAATATTTAGATAGATGAGGGGGGCAGCTTCTAAGATCAGATGGGATCTGTTGCCTTTAGGGTGATTGATGTGCTCTATGATCTATTTATTTCTTTTTTTGCCAGTCTGTAGTCCATGACAGTCTGAAAGTATACTTTAACAGTTTGTCAGCATGGAACAGCCATGAACAGATAAATATCTGATGTTTTTTTTCTCTAAGGTTTTCTACTCTATGCCATTAAACAGCAGTATCAATACTACACTGTAAAAAAGTGCACTTAGATTGTTGATTAATGGGAGGAGTTTTGCTGTTCCCATTATGAGATACAGCATCTTATTAAAAACACTGAAATCAATTTGAAACCTTCCTTATCATTTCCCCAGTATTCTAACATTATCCATTCTCATTCCATACACTTCTAAGCTGAACATTACTAGAGTTTACTCAAAAATTCTGTGCTAATAACTCCAATAGGAATTTTACTCAATCCAATGGGACTTACTAAAAGTAAGCACGTATTACAATTTGGTCCTTATACAGGTTAAGCCTTTTTCTAGAATTCCAAAATACTCCAAAATCTGAAATTGTTCACCCATGTAATTGAGATAGTGATGCCTTTGCTCTGATGATTCATTGTGCACAAACTTTGTTTTAGGCACAAAATCATTTAAAATATTGTATAAAATTACCTTCAGACTATGTGAAATGAATTTTGTGGTTAGACCTAAGCCCCATATCTTGTCAAGATAGCTTGTTATGTATACATATGTAAATACAGCTATTCCAAAATCTGTGGAGGCAAAAACCAAAACACTTCCAGTCCTGAGCATTTCAGATAAGGCATACTCATTCTTTCGTATAGCCTTCAAGGCTTTTTTTTGTTGTTCCTTCAGAGCCCTTCAACACCCCTAAAATATTTACAAATAACAAAGAGAATAATTCCTCTTAGGGGCACAATTCCTCTCTAAAATAAGCTTGTACACAACTGGTTTGATCAGGAAAACCAGGGTATTTCCCCCAAAATAGAAAGAATTTATTTTTTAAAAACATATTGGAAGTATTCTTTTCATCACTTCTAGTTTCATGGGGAAACACTAAGATTAGCAGCAGGTTTCTGACAGTCTTGGGATCCTTTTATTAAATTTCCCACCCCTGCTATAGATGATTTGTCAAGATATTCTGTGCACTGAGTTCAATGAGACTTACTCCCAGGTGTATACAGTAGGCATGGGCAAATTTCTCGGAATCAACGTTGATCATAAAAAAATTGTATCATTTTTGGGTTACGAATGGGGTTCCAAGGTGGTTTTACCAAAAACAAATCATGCCAGACTAATCTGATCTCTTTTTTTGATAAAGTTACAAGCTTTAGAAACGACGCGCCAGCGCCCCCTACTTTCGAAGCGAGTATTGAACCATTTTTTTCATGGATCGCACATGCCTATACAATATAACAGCCTAAGAGACTTTGCTGTATAACACTCTGTCATGCTTAATCCAGCTAGAGGGACCATCTCTTCCAAAGCTTTTTTTCATATGTTTCAGATTAAAGAGTTATTTTTATGCATTACACCAGATATAAGCTGAGAGGCAAGCTGAACCTCTGGTCAATATGCCATCCTTTTGAATATGCCCCTGCTGGAGACTTTTAGTAACAATCCCATAGGAATTTTCAACAATTCTGTCTAAAAAATATCTCAGTTTAGCTTGCCTTGGGGGGTGATTTCTGGGGCAATTGATCGATGACCAATTCCAGTGAAGAAGCTGTTTCAATCCACTGCAGAAAAAAACACCATAGAATTTTGTAGTACCTCAAAGCATAACAAATATATTTGCTTAATAGGGTTCATAGCTTAGAGTCCATTGTGATATATGCATGGAATTGTTTGGTATAGTGGAGAAAGGAAGAAGAGAAATCTTTGAGACTCTGAAAATGATAATCTGAGCCAAAACTTTATGCTGAAATAGAAATAGGGAAGAATACTGAAGATTGCACAGAAATTATTCCATTTTTCTCCCTGTTACAGAATCATAGAATAACAGAGTTGGAAGAGACCACATCGGCCATCTAGTCCAACACCTTGCCATATAGGAAAAGCACAATCAAAGCACCTCTGACAGATGGCCAACCAGCCTATTTAAAAGTCTCTATGGAAGGAGCTTCCACCACACTCCGAGGTAGTGAGTTCCACTGTTGAACAGCTCATACAGTCAGGAAATTCTTCCTGATGTTCAGTTGGAATTTCCTTTCCTGTAATTTGAACACATTGCACCTAGTCTCCAGGGTAGCAGAAAACCAGCCTGCTTCACTCTTTCTTATGAAAGCCTTACAGATATTTAAACATGACCATCATGTGTCATCTCAACCTTCTCTTCTGCAGACTAAACATACCCAGCTCTTTAAGTCGCTCCTCATAGGGCATGATCTCCAGACCTTTGATCATTTTAGTCGCCTTTCTCTGGACATTTTCCAGCTTGCTAATATCTCTCTTAAACTGTGGTACCCAGAATTGGACACAGTATTCCAGGTAAGGTCTAACCAAAACAAAACAAAGGGCAATCATAACTTCCCTCGATCTAGACATTCTGCTACTTTTGATGCAGCCAAAATCCTATTGGCTTTTTTAGTTGCTGCATCACACTGTTGGCTCATATTCAACTTGTTGTCCATGGAGACTCCAATATCTTTTTCACATGTACAATTATTGAAAAAGACATCACAAATCCTGTATCTGCGTATTTCATTTTTTTTCTGCCTAAGTGAAAAATCCTACACTTCTCTTTGTTGAAATTCATTTTGTTAGTTTTGGCCGCTAATCTGTTGAGGTCTGATTCTGTCTTCTGGAGTATTAGCTATCCCTCCTAATTTCATGTCATCTGCAAACTTGATAAGCATGCCCTCTAAACCTTCATCCAAGTCATTAACAAAGATATTGAACAATACTGGGCCCAGGACCGGACCCTGCAGCACTCCACTAGTCTTTTCTTTCCAGGATGAAAATAGTGAGCACCCTATGGGTTCAGTCACTTGACCAATTACAAATTCACCTAACAGTAGTATTTTACTAGTTTGTTTGCCATATGTGTGAACAATGTCAGATTTTGGAATTCTAGATAAATGCTATGGCTTTCCATTGCCAAGCAGTAATTCAGATCATGGCCCCAAGACTTCTAATCCAGTACTCAAATCATTACACCATACTGGCTCTCACTCTTTCATGACCCCCACCCTAAAAAATCTATTACCTTAATTGTCTCCTCATTATGCCTAATGGAGAATATGCCTGAACTGCCCAACCATGAGAAGTGACTGCCTCCCTGATACCAGATAATATTTTTTACATTGCTGCTTCCAGTGAATATTAATTGTAAGCAATTTCCTGAGAGTCTGGCTTGGCTGAAGCGTAAGGTATTCATAATATAATGAAATGTAATACCATAGTTTCTATTACCATATTTGGCCACCTCCACTCCTCATATTGTGTCCATGTCTGTCCAGCTCTCTACTTCTAGATCTACAGTATATGCTAGAAAAAGTATTACAAGTATTACAAGAAAATAACAGCATTAACATTGGCAGATGCAATTTGTCATTGGCATTTGTTGATGCTATGGGAGGTGAAGTTTCCAGTTAAGAAGCTTTCTGTTATACTATTTCTAAATTAATTCTAAGCCCCATTCCAATGAATGCTTTCCTTTAAGCCCCTCTTTCTCCCTGCTTATTCTTTTATTCTTGTATTCTTGCTGACAAATTATTACCATGTGTTTAGAAAATGCATTATAGCCCATAATTCAAATAGCCATTTTAATGGGTACTAGCAGTGATGAGCAAGACTGGGAATGGGGCTTTAACACAGGACATAATAATAATAATAATAATAATAATAATAATAATAATAATAATAATAATAATAAAACTTTATTTATACCCCGCCACCATCTCCCCAACGGGGACTCGGGGCGGCTTACATGGGGCCATGCCCAGACACCATACAATATAACAAAATAAAACAACATATCATAAAACAATATAACAGTGCAAAAATAATCATATACATTACAGCACAAATCAGAGAAAACAGTAAAAAACAGGGTGGGCCACATGAACACGGACTTGGCCACATGAACACGGACATGGACTTAAAGTACCACAAATTGAATGTATGGTTGTGCCAGGCACCAACTTATAGGGGCCAAAGCTTAGAAGGCTGGAGAAAATCTACACCTTTAGGCTGATTTCCTTTCTCTTCATCACACACTATTGGGGAGATTTTGGCACCCAGTAAGATTGACATTTTAAAAAGAAACACACACACACACACACATACAAAGCCCTTTTATCAGAAATAACTGGCATGTGGCTTAAACCGCTGCTTACAGACCTTGATAAATTTTTCAAGCTGTAAGGATCATGGGTTTAAGAAAAATTAATTTTATGCTTTTCATCCTCCCAATTTAAAATAAGGAGGGGGGAGCTTTTCTTCTTTGTGTCTCTCTGGAATGCATCAAAGATTGCAAGAGGGAATTAAAATGTAATGAAAACAACTTAATCTGTCTCAGAGGAGAAAGGCTATTTTTTGGAAAGGCGGCTTTTCTACTTGCCCTACTGGGGTGGCTGCCAAAAGGGTAGAGAAAGGACAAGTCAGTGTACGTGCAAAAATCTCGAAGATGGATGGGTGCTCTGGGCATTCTTGACTACCCAACACCAAGATTATCCAGGAATGTACAAAGTAGTCCAATTAATTTCACACCTTTGCACTCACTGCTGTATCGAAAACAGGACCTGGAAACTTCACCTTTTGGACAACGTAGACATCCTCCCTGGCTAGGCATCTCCCTTGAACCATCACTAGTTGCAATAGCTGACAACATGTACACCATGTAAACTGGAAATAAGAGAAAAATGAAATTGCAAAGCAATCAACTTGCAGGACCAAGATCCAAAAATATACATCTTCTGAAGAAAGCATTTTTGGTAGCAAAACCACAAGGAGCAATTATTTGCCTGATCTCATTGGCTGTACCCCTCTCCCATTGGAGAACAGAGTTGTATACAAGCCAGTCCTGGGGCCCCTAAATTAGCCCAGATTGTCCCATGTTGTAGAGAATACTCAGTTTTCAGTCTAGTCAGTTTCTTTTTCTACACTAAGGTCCCCGGAAAAAGGAACAAAATGGTTTGGGGCAGCCTTGGGAAAGAGGAGAAGAAAGGAGGAATAGAAATATCTTTTTCTGTTGTCTTTAGCCTTGGGACATTCTGAGACACATATAGTGCTACCAGGAAGATGATATAGCTTTCCTCCTGGCTCTTTCCTTGACTCCCCTTCTTCCTGACCCTCACCCCAGGACACATGAAATCTCAATGAGCGGATGTCAGAATAACCAGAATGCGCATTTCTCCCCCACTGTCTTCATGTTCTCATCGGAGCCCATTTTCCTTTGTCCTCCACGCTCAGACACCAAGCTGGAAGTCTTCAAACATTCCCCTTTCAGACCCTTGTCTTCATGTCCTTCTGTCTCCCAGGTCTTTTGTTTGAAATCTGTCTTGCTCTCCAAAAATTATGTAAAAGAGAAGTGTGGGGGGGGGGGGGATGCACAAAATCCAGAATGTAGGATCAAAGCATGACCACTAAAATTTGATCACTGTCTTTGAGCAAGCCAGTGAACACATCCATGTCGTCAAGCGATGGCTAATCCTGTCACATTGTCAGTTGAAGAAAGATTAAATTTCCAGTCCTGTAGTTTCATATATAAATGTTCAGTTTGTATCTGAAAGGAAAGGGCACCATCTTGCTCTTCATGTAAGAAAGGACAATGACCTACAATCCATGACTTCCAAGCGGTTATTTTGGAACAAAAAGAATTGGAAAGGAAGATTAGAAAGAGAAACAACCAAATGTGAATATATTAGCAACTCCATTAACAGAAGCATGAATGCTACATATATTAATATATGTGTTGTCATAATACAACAGTTACATTCTCCCCATAAAAGTTCTCTTCACAACAGAACTGGCTGACTAAGAACCATAATTTATTGCTTCCACTTCTCAACATTAAGAAACACAAGCCATTCATGCTGTCAGGCTGCTTGACAGACTTGTATCATCTTACATAGCTTTTTGAAGTTTTATTACCAGGGACACAATTTGCATCTTTTTGCATCCCATCACATTCTGATCCCACCCTCTACAATTATGTAATCATTTTTGAAATACCCATGGTTTAATACTGTATGCCATCAGTGTGTCTGAAAAAATGAATTGAAATCCAGAGAATTGCATCCAAAAAAAGTCAAAGGCGTTACTAGATTTGTCCCCTACCCCAATCTTTCTACTCCTTTTTTTCTTTTTCGTTTTCAGTGTTATTAGAAAACAAAATATCTTGAACCACTTTTATGTTTGAATTCATTGGTATGATCTCTCATCCAAGAAGACCCCCAAGTACCTGTATACAGAATAAGAGAGGTGCTTCTGGGTCTGTGCATTTGAATACAATTGAAAAGGCTTGCCGTGGCTCATTAGAGCTTTGTAGTGAGTAACCGTTGGATGCAGAGCTTCTAAAAGCTGGAAGCAATGCCATCATGGGGGCAAGGTTAAAGCATCTCCACTTAATAATTTGTTATGCAGTTAGTGATACTGTATCTGTATCCCTAATGATGGAGAGAAACAGATAATAATGCAACTAGAGTGGCAGGAACACAAAAGGCACTGTGGTCTCTTAGATCTGACAGAGATTCAGTGGTGGATTTCAGCAGAGATAGGAAACATTAATAGGGAAGTGATTTATATTTTGTTATCACTAAATAAGCTGAAAAGCTTGAATTAATTACATTTGCACCAAAAACAGGATGTTCATAGCACATTGATTTAAAGTTGGCAACAAATTTATTTTATGTTACAACACTAAAAAATACCATCCATGAGTTTATTCTCCCCATCATTGTAAGCTTGAAAGAAAAAGAAACAGCTGCATGAATTTTTGATAACTCTGTTTCTCATCCATCCATTGAAAGGGAACAAGTATGGTTATAAATAAACCATTTACATAGGAAACAAAAGTGTTTATCTCTCATTTTTATCCCAAACTATTTTTGAAGATCTAGACCCTCCCCTCTGCCATCAAGAATATTCAACAAGAATAATTCTTTAAAATATTTTTAAGAAAAATTCTACCCACTTAGATGTTTCTCTTTGGAAAGCCAAATGTTTGCTTCCGTTGAAATCCAGATGATGTGAGGCTCAATTAAAACAGAATCTCAAGTATGTTATCAAATAATCTGCATCTTTTATCAGTTGTGGTATTACCACGAGCTCTGCATGGCATGTCTTGTGTTGTGTCTGAAAAAAGATATGGAAAATTCAGTGAAGCTCACATGGGCAAGAGGACATTTATTTGTGGCATGCGTTAAAATATCTGGAAATGTACTCTTCAAAAGAGTTTGTCATTTTATGTCATTGATAGTACTTTGAATACTCTGTATATAGTAGTTTTCCTTTTTAAAGAGCAATTGCCTTAGCTGTCCACAGTGTTGCTGGGACATTTTAATACATCTTTTATCCAGCAGTACAAAAAGCTAGGTCAAGATCAATTAAGGTTGAAACCCATTCACTCTGAGAACAATTTTTCTTGCATTGTTTACTGCAGACCTGTTGCTGCATCCTAACACCAAGAGTCCATGTTTCTCCAGCTCTCTTTCATCATCCTCTCAATGCTAACACTGATTTTTAAACATTCAAGCTTGATAGAAGACAAAGAGGAAAGTGCAGGTATAAAAAATCTTGGTAAAAAGTGACTTCACTGTCAAAGAGTTTGTTACTTTCTTACTTTTTTGCCACTGCTGCAGAGTTAAAAATGTTATATGCTGGAAGCACTTTTGTGCTCTCCATGAAACAACTGAACTGAGAGAAATGATATAAAGCATAGTGCTCCTAAGTACTGTAATATGCTTGTGCGTAAAGCAATCTCATACTGATCATATTAATGGTCCATCTAGCTCAGCATTTTGTCTGCCCAACAGACCACACTGGCTGGGTGATGCCTCCAGGAGATCTGCAAACATTAGGAAATAGCTGTATTCATCTCCAACTGCTACTGCACAACATCAAGCAGTCAGAGGTAATGGCTTTGTAAAGAAGCGATTTCACCAACAAGTAATCACCAAAGCAAGAAGTCTGACCATTTCCTGCTCAAACCTAGCTGAAATGAAGTCTGCAATATAGAAAGAGATAATGGTTTGGCAATGTTACTTGTTAGATCACAACTCCCATATTGGCCATTCTGTCTGGGGTGTTCTGGGAACTGTAGTCCAAAAGGTCATTTTGCCTATCTCCAATACAAATACAGGCTGGGTGTACACACAAAAATATCCATGTTATTTATGCTTACTCTTCCTTTATTAAAATCATATCTTAATTTCTCCTGTTCCCTATAAGAGAGAGGGGGGACCCCACTATATTAAGGAAATGGTGGAGTAATGTGACTGGCCAGTCCAATTCCTTTGGTCAGATCTAAACTGAATTTTTTTTCAAAAGGGAAAAAGCCACTTGCATTCTGACTGTATGATCATAGACTGCATCATCCACCTCTAGCCCCAGAAATACTTTTTGTAAGCCTTTTGCCTGTTTGTTTCACTGCAAAGGTATGACTCCTGCTGCAGAAAGGCTTCTGAATACTTTGTGTGATTTCAGGATTATCCATGAATATTTTTTTTTTATTTGAGCACTTCCTATGAGAGAGACTTTCTGAAAACAGCTGACACCTCACCCTGCTGCCTTGGTCCTCAGTTTTAATGTATTAAGTCTTGATATTTCAGTTATATTACCATGGAGCCCCTGGTGGTGCAATGGGTTAAACCCTTGTGCTGGCAGGACTGCTGACTGACAGGTCGGCAGTTGAAATCCAGGGAGAGCGGGTGAGCTCCCTCTATCAGCTCCAGCTCCCCATGTGGGGACATGAGAGAAGCCTCCCACAAACATCTGGGCATCCCCTGGACAACGTCCTTGCAGACGGCCAATTCTCTCACACCATAAGCAACTTGAAGTTTCTCAAGTCACTCCTGACATGAAAAAAAAGTTATATTCCTGACACCTCTTAAGCAGCAGACTTTGCTGCCGAAGCCAATGTATTTCACTCCATGCTGATCCAAATTTCTGCCTGTGTTTATTATGGATTTTGTTTTTAATTTTGTTTCTCCTCTCACCCTTTCTTCAAATGCCATGCCCTTGGGAAGGCTCAGTGCGGACAGCCACTACTCAGTGGGGCTGCTGCCTGGTCCAGCCCATAAGGCTTTGATTGACTGATGCCCCCATCCCTAAGCTTCACCCATTGGCCAAAGTTCACCTGTTAAATCAAGGACTCAAAAATGATAAGATGCCAAAGGTACTCCAATTCGCAGCCTTTAGCCAGCTACCTCACTAGACTCTCTTTCATGGCTTTTTTGTTAGCTTGCAGTGTTCTTGTTTGTTCAATGGAGAATTTGCCTGTTTGGATTTTGGAAGTATGACTCTGATGAAAAGAAGGAAAGGTGGGAAAGTCATTTTCCCAGTAGTTAAGAAAGTAAGAACTGTCCAGTCCACCACACTATTTTCATCATAGCTGACTGGAAGCATATAAGATGTTTATTAGCAAGATCCAAGTTCAAAACATCTTCGTTGTTAGATTTTCTAGGAACTACTATACTACTGCCCTGATACTGGAAGAAATATATTAACATCAGATTTAGGAGCCACTGATAGCCTTAAGCTCCATATATTCAAATCCCCATGTTAACCTACCCAGGATATCAGTCATCACGATACCTTACAGAAGTGAATTCCACTGTTTGACTATTGAATGGATGTGCATGGGTGAATGTAGAATCACAGAAGTTAGTCCCACTTCTAGCTTGTGACACTACCTAGATTCATTTCAAGGCCTATACATAGACTGTCCCAAGTTATGAACAAAGTAGGTTCCATAGGTTTATTCTTAAGTTGAATTTGTGTATAAGTTGGAACTGGTACATTTCTAAGTGTACCTCCAGCCTATATATATATATATATATATATATATATATATATATACACACACACACACACACACACACACACACACACACACACAGAGGGGGGGGAGGGCGTGCTTTGGATAGCATAAGGTAAAGGTTTTCCCCTGACATTAAGTCTAGTCATGTCCAACTCTGGGGGTTGGTGCTCATCTCCATTTCTAAGCCGAAGAGCAGGCTTTGTCCATAGACACCTCCAAGGTAATGTGGTTGCATGACTGCATGGAGTACTGTTACCTTCCTGCCAGAGTGGTACCTATTGATCTACTCACATTTGCATGTTTTCGAACTACAAGGTTGGCAGAAGCTGGGGCTAACAGCGGAAGCTCACTGGATTCAAACCGCCAACCTTTCGGTCAGCAAATTCAGCAGCTCAGCAGTTTTACCCACTGCACTGCCGGGTATGGATATATGGATAGCATACGGAAGGGTTAAAACCCTTGTGATGTTTGTTTTACTATCTGTGCCTTTGTTCAGAAGATTTCACCTCACTTTCTGTCCCTGTGATAAACAAGGATTGTTGATAAAGCATCAGTTGAGACACCTTTTCTTCATGATAACCCTTTCAGGATTGACTTTCCCTTCCTAGCGATGGATTTCTCTCAGTTCCTCTTGTTTCACCCGTTCTTAACTATGAGTCATTGTAAGTCATGTATTTTTAACTCAGGGACTGCCTGAACCTGTGTATAGTTGAACATGCATAGATTCAACGGAGATTATCACACAGATCGAGGCAAGTAGAGTACTCAGATACACTCCCCCACTTCCACATGCATATCTGACCATCTGAATAGAGCTGTAATTCATATATTTGTTAGGGTTTCACAGATAAAAGAGCAGAAACAAACAAAATGTGATTGCTATGACCAATCTCTTAGCAAAGAATAATTCAGCACAGACAAATGCAGCTTGCCAGTCAAGTATCATGATCTTCCAAGGGCTTGACAACCTACACCTACTCATGGTGTCCTAAACAGCGGAAAAAATGACAATTTATAGAATAGTTATCAACTGCTGAGTTATGTTTTTATGATGTTTTATATTTTTATGTGTTAAATGCTGCAATTGCAATATATTTTATGCTGAGATATTTTATTGTTGTTACTGGGCTTGGTCCCCATGTAAGCCGCCCCGAGTCTCCCTTGGGGAGATGGGGCAGAATATAAGAATAGAGTAGTAGTAGTAGTAGTAGTAGTAGTAGTAGTAGTTGTTGTTATTAACAGCATAAGCAGATGTTACTGCATTTGGGCCAGAAGGAGAATAGTTTGTGATACCACAATTGCACTGAGACTCATTCACACTATAAAACTATATCACTACAATTCTTTTTAACAACCATCCCAAGATTCTACAGCATTGAGCCAGGGCAGTTAAAAAACCATCATGGTTGCATCCTATGCAATCCTAGGATTTGCTGTGTAGGAAAAGGCATTTAGTGTTCCAGTCCCTAAGATCATTTCAAATTTATAGTGATCTTAAGACAAACCTATGTGTCACGCCCAAGGCTACGGAGCACCAAGAACCAAACACGGAGGCCAATAACTATCTAATATCTTTATTAAGGAAATATATAAAAGTAATAAAAACAAGTAGAAAATATAGTCCAGAAGCAGACCTATCAAATGAGGTCAAATATAGTCCAGAAATGTTTTGTCCAATAAATGATATTAGAGTTCAAAGTTAAATCCAAACCAATAGTGTGGGGAAACGTCCAGGGTCTTTCAGGTAAAAATCCACAACAAGGTACGAGGGCAAGACTTGATTCTTGAAGCAAGGTCCGTGGCTAGAAGCAAAGCGAGGCAATTCTTGAAATACTTGAATGAGCAAGGCAAGGAAACTGGATTTGCGGACTTTGCGAAGTCCACACAAGGCTGGAACGCGATTTCACTCCTGAAGCTGCTCTGTTGACTCCGCACGGATCCAACCGTGCCAGGCACCTATATCTGGGTCTCGTTTTCCCATCAAACAGGTGTCCAGCGTTCTCTTTCCCTAGAGAACGGAAAACGAAACCCAGTTTTCTCCAGATGTGAGACTCCCTAGATTTTCCCAAGGGAAGCATGGCTAATCAGTGTCTTGTTTAGCTGCGATTCTCAGACTCCTGCAAATCTGCTCCCTTTCTCTCCTTTCCGCAGTATAGGACTGTCTCCTGGCAAAAGGAGGCGAGGATTGCTCAAGGTCTTTTTTAATTGCTTCTTGGGCAAAAACATTAACATCAGGCATCTGAAAGGATTCCGGCTGTTGTTGATCCGGAGAAAACCCCATGTTTTCATCCTCATCTGCCACAGGGACACTAGGAGCGGGACTACAAGGCCCATGAGTCATCACACTATGATGGGGTTCCTTGACAAAATTTGTTCAAAGGCCTCTGAACCTGTCTTTGCCTACCACTGAGTTACCATGGCCAAGCGGAGATTTGAACCCTGGTCTCCAGAGTCATAGTCCAATACTCAACCACTGTACCATGTTGACTCTCTTCTCTCTTTGAAAACGTATAACTGGGCCTTGTATCAGGCGTGATGGAATTACTTCCAATACTGCATGAAGAATATGTCGCACCTCAGGATAGCTTCACCTTGCTGAACACACCAGGCTGTACACAGGTTGAAGTTTCCTGTAGTTTATTGGGAAATAGGAAATAAATAGTTCTTAAAAAGCAAAAGTAAAGATTCAAAAGATTGTTGCAAAACCAAGGCTATACAGATGAATCCAAGAAAATCTTGGGCATAAAACAAGGTTCCATTAATATATGACATAGTCCCATGAACTTGATTACAGGATAATCCAAGAAAGCAAGAGCTGCTTTTAACTCCAACGAGACGTTGCTTTGACAAAGATTCCTCTCTCAGCAGACTGTTTTAATAGCATAACATGAAGGCATTCCTTTGCTCTTTGACCTCTCTCTTATTTGCTATTCTAAGACTTCTGTGAACCCCCCTAAATTCCAAGCAGCTGGTCCAGTCCAGAGATGCTGTATCGTCAAGGCCAAACTGCTCATTAGTATTATCAGGCTGGGAGCTGCTCTCCCTTCCTGCTTCTTGCACCTGGGAAAATCAGCATCAACAACACCATTTCCTCCTGTGGGAAAGCCTCCCTGTTCCCCATCTTCCACAGCAGGAACACTCTGCACCTGAATCCCATAATTCCTATCAAAGTCATCTTGAAACTCATCCTGAACCTGAATCCCCTCATCCTGAACCTGTATCCCAAAATCCTCATCAGAGTCACTCTGAGGCTGAGTCACAACAGAATAGCTTTTCTCTGGTGGTATGTAAAGAAGTGCAGAAAACATATGCTTTGTTCTACATCAGGCCATTCAAGCCTGTGACCCTGTATGCTAGCCAAGTTGGACAGATGGTCTGTCGAGATCATCTCCTACTTCTGATTATGGTGGCCAAATGTGTAACACTTCGAAAGAAAGCAGGCATGAAAGTGCAGTAATGCACCTGGCTATCCTGGTTATTTCTGCAAGGATGAAGGCATCTATTTGTTTGCTGTAGGATAGGAGCTAATTGCCTACAGCAATCAGGAAGGAAGATTTGACAGCTATTATCTTAGCATGAATAGCTGCAAACGCTCTTACTAATGTAGAATTGTGTGTGGAGGACTCTGTGTTCTTTCCTTCCTATATGCATATTTATGGGCAGATCCATATGGATATTGCAGAGCCCAAATGTATGATTGATGATCCCGATTTGTCCTTGACCTTTCTGCATTATCCAATTAGCTTTGCTACTGCGGGGGAAATCATGGCCCATTGCTATGCTGACCCAACTGCCTGTTCCATGGAGGCACTTGTCACATCTCTATGCGAGTTCCCATTCAACATCTTATCATTGCAATCGCAATGAATTGGAGAGCACTTTACAGCTGCTTCCTTCTAAACTCTGGAGTGTCTGATGCACAATAACATGATGAGAAATGGAAAAGGAGCCAAGCCAGAGCATTTGGCAAGCTTGAAATTGTAAGGATGCAAATAGAAGAATAGCATTTCCTTTCATTTATTTTTTCCCCTGCAAGCAGTTATTAAGGCACAGTCCTTTCATATTCTTATAGATTATGATACAATGCTTAGCAAAACTGTAACCAGAACTCTTTATCAGTATCAGAAATGTGATGGCATGCCCTAGCCTTTCAGAGAACTATGGTGTCTGGCTTTACTCGGGGCTATCTGTATACCTTCTGTTAAGATCAAGACCCTTAACATACAGAAGCACTTTCGGCAAGATGAAAGTTAACCAAAATGAGTTTATTGAAAACAAGATGAATAAAGGGTTAACTCCACCTGGGGCTATTGAAAGATAGCTTAAAAATACATGACAAAAGGAGATTTTGCTGGTCGCAGTCATCTCTCTGGGATCTTGAAAGTCTTTTGCCTCTGATGTAAAGCGATGGACTTTGTTTTTTACTTTGTGAAACTTGGGCCAAAACCAAGCTTCAGTTGTCACTGGGACTGATGGTATATGAAGAGTTTAGAGCTAAAGATGCATGTTTGGATTGCTAGGGCCTAGGATTTCCAGACCTCTAAACTCCGTAGCTCTATTGCAGAAAGAAAAGAGGGCCTAGCAAAAAAGCTGTGTGCAGGCAAATGGACTAAACCAACTAAGGCTGGCCTCTAGAGGGTTTTTAAAGCTCCACCCAAAAACTAATACAAATGGAGGCATCAATGCTATTTGGAAACCTAAACAGAGGGAACTGAAGCAAACAAGAGGAAAGGCAGAGCTAAGACTTCACAAGGAACAATACAATGTATACCTGTTTTCCTTACAGCTTGCTCCTTGGAATTCTGCTTGTTTATTCAGTTGCTTTTAGTTTGATTTACTCATGTGGATCAATGTACTGTCAGCCTGATTCATAGAAATCCGAGTTTTGAAGTCTTTTTTGCATCCTCCTTATACCTGTAGTCCAAACTTAATGTTGACCACTGAGTTTACCTATGGGGCAGATTAATCTATGATGATTGAAATGCCATTTGTAAAGGAACTGTATGTAAAGCAAAAGCAGGTGATATTAATAGATTTGGGGAGGGGGGGTAATTTAAATCCATGACTTCATCTGCCCTCCAGCTAACTGCACAATATTTTCAGATTCTCAGCTAATTAAGATGAGTAAATGTTAGAATAATTCCTTTGGGGAATGTGAATGGAGAGAGGTCATCTTAATACTTTAGGAAATTTTCTGGTTTGCTAGAGGAGCACTATTGAAATTCAAGAGGGAGATTGACTTCCAAAATAGATTAAACATGTTGCATTTGGAATTGACTATTCCTATTTATAAGTCATTTGGATACCATAAAAAAACAAAGAAGTCTTGTAGCATCTTTGAGATCAAGAAAAAATCTTTCTACACAAACTTGCATAGATTTGATATGATTTATCAGATGCAACTGAGTCTAGGAAAGCATATGCTACAAATCTCTTTAAATCTCAAAAGTGCTGCAGGATTCCTTTGGATATAGCCAGATATTATAATTATCAGGGCCAATTAAATGCCAAAAAGGTATGGGAGCTTTCTATTGTGGACTTTCTAGTTTCTTGACCAGCCAATAATTTCTGTAACACCTGATTGTGGTTGTACTAATAAAAGTATTGCTTGAATGTGAATTTTGATGACATAATGTTTACTCTCTTTACTAGTAGAGCTTAATGGATGCTTGCTTGGAAGGGTACTGAGAAAGCACTGATCCATCACTTATCACTCTGTCTGTCTGTTTTGGTTCTAGGACTATCTTCCAATGGAGCAAAAATGACCAGGACTTGATGTATCCTCAGCACCATCTTCCAGAAGCAATGCTCTAGGAAACCATAGCGCTATGAAGGGCTTAGGCGATAATAGAAGCCGCCATCTTTCTGATAACCTGGACTCGCCTCAAGACTCTCTTTATGCTACCCAAGACCGGAACCCTTATCTCCTCAGTCCCACAGACTCCTACACAATGGACCCTCGGTTCCCTACACCAAATTCTCTCCACAGTGACTGCCTCCTTCCACTCAACAACCAAATTTCTAACAGCAGCACATTTCCACGGATCCACTATAACTCCCACTTTGAGGTACCTGATGAGAATCCCTTCCCAAGCCATGCCCAAGCCACCAAGATCAACAGGCTTCCTGCCAACTTGCTAGACCAGTTTGAGAAACAATTGCCCATCCACAGAGATGGTTTTAGCACCCTCCAGTTCCAGAGGAGCTCTGATGCCAAACAGCGGAGTGAGAGCCCCGGAAGAATCCGGCACTTGGTTCACTCAGTCCAAAAACTTTTTGCTAAGTCACAGTCCCTGGAAGGAGCCTCCAAAGGCAGTGTGAATGGCAAGAAAGGCATTGAGGACTCTAAGCAGAACCGCAGGAGCAAGAGCAAAGACCGGGCAAAAACTACTGAAACAAAGCGCAGGACCAGATCCAACATATCGGGCTGGTGGAGCTCAGATGACAATCTGGACAATGACACCTGCAGTTATCGTAATCCTATGGGCCTCATGACCCTTGGCAGGCAGCCCGATCATAGCCAGCCCAGGTACTTCATGCATGCTTACAACACAATCAGTGAACACATGCTGAAATCCTCCAAGAGCAATAATGACCTCAAGGTCGCCCCTTGCACCAATATCCCCATCAGCAGTGAGTCCAACTACATAAAGAGAGGCTCCTGGTCCACGCTCACACTCAGCCATGCTCGGGAGATGTGCCAAAAAGCATCCGCTACCATTGACAGAGCGCTGCTGAAATCCAAGTCCTGCCATCAAGACTTAGCCTATCAGTACTTGCAGGTGGGTGCCAGGCTTGGGCCTTTCAGGTACATAAATGTTTTATAAAGGGCACTTGGATTCTAAGCAACCAAGGAGACTACTTTTCTTTCATTTTCAGGAACGTAACATGGTTGTGGCTAAATAAATAATTCATTCTGTGTATCCATTAATTCAAGCCCTCTTGCTCTATTCTTGCCTAGTGAGGTGTAGAGCTAGATAGGAATAATATAACAGGGACTTGCGTGTTAAAGTTATCGCTGAGAGATCTTCTACTTTGACCTCTTGAACAGAGATTGGAAATAAAACTTTTTGGATGGCAAGTCCTAGACTGTTAACTGGGTAAATTCCATTGTTTTTTTCAGTTTCACAAGCAGTAATATTTTTGTATATGTGTGATTCCAAGGCACACAACCACTTGTAGAACTGATTGGGCAATTATCCTGGTTATGTAACTAGTACTTATACAAATGGAAAGTGCCTTAGATTTCTCTCTTGCACATATTTGGGAACTAAGAGTACATCTACAGTGTAGCATTCATGCAATTTGACACACCCTTAACTGCCAGGGCTCAATACTATTGAATCCTGGGGTTCACAGTTTGGTGAGGCACCAGCACTCTTTGGCAGAGATGGCTAAAGACTTTGTAAAGCTACATTTCCTATGACTCCATAGCACTGAATCATGACAATTAAAGTGATGTCGAACTACCTGCAGATGTGCCCAAGATGTCTCCACAGTAGATCATATTTGCTGACTCGGAACAATTTATCCACATCTTCTGACATAAAAACATTATACATGTCTCCAATTTTGTTTTTATTGCTTCCACTTGCAAAAACAAGGAAAAAGTAAGATTGAAACTTCAAAAGTTGTGATAAGTGTTCTGGAAGGGATGTGCTATTCAGAGATTTTGCTCAGGAAGCACATTTCAGGTCAGAGGTGTTCCACAAAAAAGCTAATCTTACCTGGAGTGTTCAAAACCATAGTTTTCATCCTAGAATTGTCACTCTAATGTCTACTAGGGTTAAAAGCACAAAAGGCACACATTCAAGCTTTCAGAAGGTGATACAGTTGAGAGGGAGCATCAATGAATAATAACAGTAAAAAGAGAGAAACTAAAAAGAGAAAAGTACAGCACTGACCATTGTTACCTTTTGTATTTTCTGCTCTTTTTATGATAATTGGAATTTGTGTTCTAATTAACATGTTGATTCATCTATCTCAGTGTTGTTAACTCTGATGGGCAGCTCTGCCAAACATCTCCCGATAATATTTTTCCTAGCCTTACTTTGAAAGCCCTGGTATTTCCTGGAAGTCTCCCATTCATCACTAAGTAAACGTAGTCCTACTTAGCTTCTAAGATCAGATGAGACTGGGTGTCTTCAGTACAATATGATAGGATCAAGAATTGTTATTGAGTCATTACAGTTATGGACAAGAACAGAATGTTTCCAACTTTGTTGCTGTTGTTAATTGTTTGTGATGACATAGTGACCCTATGATTGCCAAGACAACTTGTTACCAACAGCCTATCATCCTGCAAGCTCGGGGTTGTAGCTGACTACATTGATTGAGCCTTTTCACATCTTTTTCTCTTTTTTACAGCCTTTCTCCGATCATCTCATGTGTCCACAATATGATAGCCTAGTTTAGTTGTTTTTGCTTCTAGGTTTGATTTGCCCTCAGACTCATTTATTTGTCATTTGGGTGCTCTATCGTACTTACAGACAGCTCTTTTAGTACCCCATTAGTCAATTCTCTTCCTGTCAGCTTTCTTCAATTTCCAGCTTCCACAGCCATAGATAGAAATCAGAACTACTTTGGCTTCTAGCTTACTGATATTGAATGCAACATTCAAGGAAAACAGAAAACAAATGCAGAAGTAATTTTCATCAGGAGCCATTTTTAGCCTTTCCACTAACAGTGCTTTGTTACACATATCACTTGGCAAGACCCTTAAAATGAAAAACACGTTTCTCCTTTACCAGTGGGTCCTTGTTTACTAATCTGTGAGATATGCTTGAATAACACAATTAGATCTGCATATCCCATTCTTAACTACTGGCAGCTTGCAAGCAGTAGAAGCTGATGCAGGCTTGATCTCTGGTCCTCTGCAGTAGCACCACAGCATATGGCGAGAGCACACTCTGTGGCATTCAGCCCAGTTGGGAAATATTTTGCTGGGGAGAACTACCGATTTTTCCAAATGGGGACCTGAAAACAATGGGGCTTGTTTACCTTTGGAAAAGATGTGTATTCATAACCTAAGGGAGGGAAAACACAAGATTCTTTGCTTTGCTTTTTTCAAAAAGCATATGGTTTACTATGATTTTTCTGCCTATAATCATTCTTAGAATGACTCTACCATATACATTACCATGTGTTTTTATGAGCTCCATTTTATTTACAGCTGTACTGTTAAAGAATCCTTATTGAAACCATATCTAGCAATTCTAAAGTAAATATAAGAGTTTTCCCCTGACATTAAGTCTAGTTGTGTCCGACTTTGGGGGTTGGTGCTCATCTCCATTTCTAAGCGGAAAAGCCGGCGTTGTCTATAGACATCTCCAAGGTCATGTGGCCAGCATGACTGCATGGGGTGCCATTACCTTCCCGCTGGAGCTGTACCTATTGATGTACTCACATTTGCATGTGAACTGCTAGGTTGGTAGAAGCTGAGGCTAACAATAGGAGCTCACCCAGCTACCCGGATTCAAACTGCTGACTTTTCGATCAGCAAATTCAGCAGCTCAGTGGTTTAACCCACTGTGTCACCATGGGCTTCACAATTCTACCGGCTAGTAAAGTCTTAAGGCAGTGGTATTTAGCATCTATTTAAGAATATACACAGAACCTAGATGTATCAGACCCAAGTCCATCCATAAGAGGTTTGTCAAACATTTTATTTCATTGAGCGACCATTTGTTTATTTGTGCTCCTTGCATAGAACCCATAAGCAGAGCATGAAGCAGTAGCCATCTCCCACGGTTGTTCCCCAGGAAATGTTATTTTAAAAGAATACTGTCTCTGAACCTGAAAGCAGCACATTGTCTTTGACAAACCTATCTGCCAAGATGTCATACTGTGACCCAGGATAAAATGTATACTGAGGGTGAACTGGACCTCCCTATTGCCTAGTCTTCACTGCCAAGGACAAGTCGAAAGCCAGCATTGAGCCATTGTCTGTTATTCTCTTCTTATATTGCATTAAGTTGGAAGTCGTTGCTAGTGCCACATGCATGTGGGTGTGGGTTTACACAGACACACAACTCAGGCAGTAGGGAAAGTAACACAGTGCCTACTATGACTTCTCCCTGCTTCCTAAGGGACTTCCGTGTCCTGAGCAGCCAGCTTGAAAACACGAGCAAGAAGACAATGCTACAGCTACACATTTCAGGTCTATTGATTAAAACTAGAAAAGGACATGAGAAGCATTTTAGAATTTAAGGCTCAATGCTCAGTCTCCCCATTCCAGAGGTCAGTGGCATTTGGGTTTGCAGACTTGAACGTTTCAAAAAGTTACAAGTTAGGACTTGGCCTTCACTACAGTGGTTTTGTAAAAATATATCTATACCCATTTTGCTTGGGTCGATCAAGATTTTCTCTCTCTTCATTACAAAGAATAGGGTGCCTGAGATAGTGGCACCTATGTTTTCTGATGTTTTAGTGTACACACATTTTGTGTCATATACAAAAATATAAAAAATACTCTGTATGAAATTACCTAAAGACATATATAAAAAGAATTTTATGTTTAGATTTGGGCCCTGTTTCCAAGATATCTCGTTATGTAATATATGTTAATACAGGTATTTCACAACCCAAACCTAATACTGGAATATCAGATAGACTGTACACAATGAAAAATGTATGGTTTGCTTTAATTCAGGTTAGAAAATGGGAATGTAACATAAAATAAAGTTTCAGTTACTCCTAAGTTTTAAAAAGAGGTATTAGGTTTGGAAAAAGTCTGATTGTTGAGAGTTGCACTTGGCCCAGGACATCACCCTCCAACTATGGTATTCGACAACCATTAAATACAATAGCCATTAAATAAGTAGGCATTGACTCATTGCCCTTGCTGATTTAAGAATCTGGTACACACAGAGAGCCTTATCACCACTCTTGCTTTACAACCAAACTAGGAAGATGTAGCTGTTCCATCACATCTAGTCTGACTCTCACAGAGGTAATAAATCAATGTTTGAGCTGTGCTGTTTCAGGCAGCAGGTGGATGCTCACATGATTGAATGCTCTTTGGTATAAAACAAGTCTTTCCATCTAGGAAACTCAATGTGAGCAAGAATTGTTTCGTCTAAGCATTATTTTTTCCTGCCATGCCAATTTTATAGGTGACAAGATGAGTTTTTACTTTGGTTTGTTTTGAAGTGGTCTTGACTGGTTATAGATTTACTACCATAGTTAGAGCTAGCCTTTCTGAAACATGCATATTTTAAAAAATAAGAAACAGAAGATTTTTTAGGGTTTATGGCTTTATTGACAGCTATCTCTGCTGCCAAAAGTCTAAGGCAGATAACACTATGTAACACGATTTTTGTTCCTAGGTTATGAATGTCATTTCCTAATTGGTTTTATCATAAAACATGGGGAAAGTTTATTACAAATGATTAAAAATACTACCCTCAGCCACAAAATGAAGTGTCTAGAGTACAACTACTACTTTCAAAATAGGTACCATACAATTAAACAGGAAATAACACTTTCAAACAGGAACAGGAAAATTTTCAAATTTTCTTACATAGCGTAATTGTATAGATTTAATACTATATCGATTTGCATGCAAGACCTGTAACAATATGTTGGATTATATTCTCAGACTCTAATAGGATTGTCAGTTATTCCCTATTGTATGTGTTTCTTCCTTTTTGAAAAATTCTGTTTGGTACACCATACCCACAGATTCTGTACACACAGGTTCAACCATCCATGGTTTGAAAATATTCTTCCCCAAAATTCCGAAAAGCAAACCTTGATTTTGCTATTGTGCACAAGAGGCATCATTTTACTATGCTATTGTCTATAGTTTGACTTCAGCATTCATGGATTTTGGTATCTACGAAGGTGTCTTGGAACCAAACTGCTGCGGAAACCAAAGGTCCACTGTAATACTCAATATTATATATTTTCTGGTCAAGTTTTTTGTTTGTTTATTGAGTGGGTTTCCTCGGGTGGTGTGTGTGTGTGTGTGTGCAAAATGCAAGACTGGAGGGTTGTGCTTTTCCAAGCCTTGATATTTTCCTGAGCAATTGCTACACACCTGAAAAATATGGAATGATGAGTACAATTCATGAAATTCTAAAACAATCCTTTTGAGAGAAGCCTAGCATGCCTATGTTTGCAGCATCCTTCTCTCTCATCTTAAAAGTAGCTGCCTACTGTCTGAAAATGCAGAACATTGTGTAAGAGTGGGCCAAAATAATTGTCTTGTTGGCTCAGCATTACCACTCCAACTGATAGCAGCTTTCCAATTCCTTGAGTATTGATATCTTGTTTTAATGCTGCAGAATCCTTTATACAACAGTGGGACAAAGTGCAAATTTTCAGATGTTGTAATACACAACTAGAGATGTCAAGAATTGAACCTTGAATCTTCTCTTAGTGAAGGTTCACCTGCATGTCCTTTTTCCAGGTGCTCTGTCCATAGGAGGCCTGTTTCAGGACGTAAAAACAAGTATTTCCAGGTTTATCCACTCCATAGCTCTTTGTTGGCTCAAGGGAAGCAAGCTCCCTCCTGCCTTGCAAGTGTTTAGTAAGGGATATGGGAAATACTGTAAACACATTTTTTTAAAGTCTGGAAGCAAACCAAAGGTGTCAGATGTGATTAGTACTCTGTCAAACAAGTGCAGAAGATTTCATACAACCAGCAGGCAGTGATGCTTTCTCAGTGGGGCTTGGGTGAGGTGGAAGTGCTGGTCTATTAGCAAGTCCCCTTCCTTTTTCTTGACCCCAGGGAACAAATACAAATTGACAGGGCCAAAGAAAGCTGTGAGCACTGGGAGCCAAGGAGAATTTCCCTACCAGCACTTGTTTTATTTATAAACCCTCCAAGGCTGAGACTGAGCAAAAGTGAGATGTTATCAAAACACTGTTGACAGACGGGAGAGGTTTCTACACTGGCTCTTGTACCTGGTAACTGAATCAGCAGCAATATGCCAATAGTGTCGTTGGCGTAAGTAGATACAAATAGCAATGTGCACAACAATTTCCATGTTCTTTTATTCCTAGCAGAAATGATATAACAACAGTACATTAGGATTATAACCAAAACAGAAATAACTACACTCTTGTTGTTCTACTCCTTCCTTTTTAGTTACAGTAGAGTCTCACTTATCCAACATAAACAGGCCGGCAGAACGTTGGATAAGTGAATATGTTGGATAATAAGAAGGGATCAAGAAAAAGCCTATTAAACATCAAATTAGGTTATGATTTTACAAATTAAGCACCAAAACATCATGTTATACAACAAATTTGACAGAAAAAGTAGTTCAATATGCATTAATGCTATGTAATAATTACTGTATTTACGAATTTAGCACCAAAATATCACGATGTATTGAAAACATTGACTACAAAAATGTGTTGGATAATCCAGAACGTTGGATAAGCGAATGTTGGATAAGTGAGACTCTACTGTACTTATATAGCTACAGTGTTATCACCTCACTAAATGCTGGAATGGAAGAACAGCATGCCCTTCCTTTAGGGTGGCCCTGTGAAAAAGAAGATAGGATTCCTGTCTTTTAGTAGTTCTACTGAAGAGAAAGTTTGATAGGCACAGCTTAGTTTATCACCTACTAGATTTTTTTTCTCCCATATAACAATTCAAGCTGTACTTGCAGGGATTCTCTCTTTCTCATAATTCTTAAAAGTACAGGAATGAAGCTGTCTTTTTTTCACATTGCTACCCATAGCCTTCTTTTAAGTGGATCCTTCATGACATTTAGAAAGCTGTCAGAATCCTGATTCTTTATCAGGTATAGTAAAATAATGGAATATTCTTCTCATAAAAGAAAAATAATTACATTTACCCAAAGGCATACCACTCAAAGAGTCAACTTTTAATGGCATGGGAGCATCTGCTTCTTTTGCTATGACTAATCAATTCATAATGTGTCCTTTGTTTCATCAGGTAGGGATAAAGGAGGGAGGTTCCCATGGGTGCAGGTCTTCATCCAGCAGCAAAGTCACTGGAAGGTGGTGTCAAAGATGTTTGAAAGAAGAGGCCCCAATGACAAAGATGTTCCATAGCTCAGCAGGCTTCTTGTCCTGTAAGAAAAGTCGCTTCCATTCTTGGATGGCTTCCCATCATTTGGTTGCCTCTTGCTTAACTTTTATTTCCCTATATGCTTCCCTAAATGCCTCTTGTTTAACCACCATTGTAAGACTCCACTATGCAGCCTTCATGAGAAACTGGCCATACAGAGAGTTGTCTGTCAAATTCTTTTTATTCCTTACCCTTCCCTTACTGTCACTGGAATGTTTTGGAGTGAAGCAGACATTTTATGCTTTATTAAGTATCATGCTAAGCACATCACGGAGCAGGAACCCAACCAATGAGGGGTCCTGCTGCTGTTATTTAATGATATGGGGTCCCCTAATGTGAAAAGTATGCTTGCCTAGACTCCATCACCACACTGCTTTAAAAATTCCCTTGCAGCCTTTGGGTGTGCTCCTGTTCTTTTATTATAAAGCCAGGCAGCACCTCTCAGAAAAAAACCGCAAATCAGTGAGGGAGTGAAAAGTGAACCGCAAAGTAGGGAGAGAACACTGTATTTAAAAACACAAAGTTTAAAAACTTGGCATTATACTAAATTAGTATAGTATAGTACCCTATGCCAGTGGTTCTAAAAATTCTACCCAAATGTGTTCCGGGCTTAATCTTACAGAATCCCCAGCCACTTGGCCAATGGTCAGGAATTCTGGAAACTGTACTCCAAAATGTCTGGAGGATTGGCGATTCAAAACCTCTGCTGTACACTGTCATTTACGACCACAAGAAAACAATCAAAGCAAGATTTTTAAGAAGTAGGCATTTATCCAGAGATGGGAGGATTGAAAATTAGTTGCAAGTTGAATGATTCTCAAAAGAATTAAGTATGTTGCTTGTAAGCTGAAAATGAATTGTATTTTGAAGCTTTAGAAAAGATCAGGATGAATAGGAGAGGAACTGGGATGGTTCTCTAAGTAGCATAAATGCTTTGTTGTTCTGTTCTGTTCATAAAACTAAATTCTGTTCACCTTGAGCTTAGGAAAAGTCACAGTAAGAAGCCCTCCAGCAAAGACAGGATTTTCACCAAAATGGAATGGTGAAAGCATTTAAGAGTAGAATCCAAAGTGCCAGTATAAAGGAGAAAGAGAATTCCTTCTCTTCCACAATTGCCATGGGTTTCTGTACAGGATAGAGGCAAGAAACTCTCTGGCACTCTGGTGAGAATTGGGGGTGTTGAGTAGATTCATCGTTCTTTCAATCAGAGACAGGGGCGGCTCAAGCTATACGCAAATTGTGCATTTGCGGAAGGCGCTATCCTCTGGGGCGCAGTTGAGGAGCCTCCAAGAGAGCGATTAGCAGTAAAGAAACCTAAGGAGCAGCTGCGGCTCTTCCCCCCTCTTACCGCTTCTCCAAAGCTGGGAGGGGGGGAGGAAAGGAGGAACAGCTATCTACGACCTTGCAGCGCAGGAAAATTAAGAGGAGCAAACCTAAGCTACAGCAGTGAGCCTCAAAAAAGGTAGGGCCCTACCTAACCTTTTATTTTTCAGTGATGGGGGGGGGGGGACCAAAAATATTGCTTGCTTATACAGTAGAGTCTCACTTATCCAAGCCTCGGTTATCCAAGCCTCTGTATTATCTAAGCCATTTTTGTAGTCAATGTTTTCAATATATCGTGATATTTTGGTGCTAAATTCATAAATACAGTAATTACAACTTAACATTACTGCATATTGAACTACTTTTTCTGTCAAATTTGTTGTATAACATGATGTTTTGGTACTTAATTTGTAATATCAAAACCTAATTGGATATCAAAACCCTCCTCCTCAGGAGGAGGAGGGTTCTCACGTGGGGGGGCCCATTGAGGTGGTGTGGGGGAGAAGGAAGAACGGTCACCAACAACCCAGGGAGAAGCGCAACAGAGTTATTGCGACCCTGGAGAGGAATAGGTGTGGTAGTCTCCAGGACAGACCCCTCAACCTTAAGGTCCTGCTTCTGAATGCCAGATCCGTCAATGGTAAGACAGCTATCATCCAGGATTTGATCCTGGATGAGGGGGCGGATCTGGCATGTATTACCGAGACTTGGTTGGTTGAACCGGGTGGGGTGAATCTCACCCAGCTGTGTCCACCGGGTTTCGGGGTCCATCAGCAGGCCAGGGTGGAGGGGCGGGGAGGTGGAGTTGCGGTGATCTTCCGGCAGTCTATCGCCCTGATCAGATGCACCGTTCCACAATCTATGGGGTTTGAATGTGTCCTGCTGAAGGTGGGAGCCCGAGACAGCTTGGGGATTCTGTTGGTGTACCGTCCACCCCGCGACCCAGCAGTCTCCCTGCGTGAGCTAGCAGAAGTGGTCTCTAATGCGGCCTTGGTCTCCCAACAACTCATAGTTTTGGGAGACTTTAACATCCATGCCGAGACCACATTAACAGGTGCAGCTCAGGATTTCATGGTTGCCATGACGACCATGGGGCTGACTCAAGTTATATCTGGGCCCACACATCAGGCGGGACACACGTTGGACCTGGTTTTTATTGTGGACAGTGGGACAGTCAGAGTGGAAGAGCAAAATATTCTTCCATTGTCATGGTCTGACCATCATCTGATCTGTTTAAGTTTCGCCGTGGCTTCTAACCTCCGCAGGGGTGGTGGACCCATTAAGATGGTCCGCCCCAGGAGGCTGATGGATCCGGATGGACTTCTGAGGTCTCTTGGGGATCTTCCTGTTCTGGAGACTGGCGATCCTGTTGATGTCCTGGCTGATCGTTATAACAGCGAGTTGGCAAGGGCACTTGACACGATCGCTCCCGAACGTCCCCTTTCGCTGCGTAGAGTCACGTCGACTCCTTGGTTCACTGAGGAGCTGGCCGTGATGAAGCGTACGAGGAGGGGACTAGAGTGCATCTGGAGAAAATCTCAGGATGTGTCCGACCAAGCACGGGCTAAAGCCGCTATTAAGGCTTACTCCGTGGCTCTGCGAGCAGCCAGGAAAGCTTTCACGACTGCCCGCATAGCGTCTGCAGCCAATAGGCCATCGGAGTTGTTCCGAGTTGTTGGAGAGCTCCTGCGGCCTCCTGAGGCCCAGGAGCTTCCCGATGACTTGGCAACTCGGTGTAGCGATTTCGCACACCATTTCGCAGGCAAAGTTGCTCAGATACGTCATGAGTTGGACTCCAGCTTGACTGTGGTTTCAGCGGAGGTAACCGAGGCACCTGTCGGTTCCATCTTATGGGATTCTTTCCGGCTTGTTCTTCCTGATGACGTGGAGGGGATTCTTGGGTCTGTGAGGGCGACCACTTGTGCTCTGGATCCTTGTCCCTCTTGGTTGGTTAAACTGGCCAAAGATGGGCTGTTGGAGTGGTTTGTGGCCATAATAAATGCCTCCTTGGGTCAGGGGTCATTTCCATCCTGTTTTAAGCAAGCGGTGGTAAAACCGTTGCTAAAAAAGACCTCGCTAGACCCATTGGTTTGTGACAATTACAGACCAATCTCCAACCTTCCATTTTTGGGCAAGGTTCTGGAGCGGGTGGTTGCCACGCAGCTCCAGGAGTTCCTCGATGACACTGATTTTCTGGACCGCTCGCAGTCGGGCTTCAGGCCTGGGCACAGTACCGAGACGGCTTTGGTCGCCTTGGTGGATGACCTCCGCAGGGAGCTGGACAGGGGGAGTGTGACCCTGCTGGTTCTCCTGGATATCTCAGCGGCTTTCGATACCATCGACCATGGTATCCTTCTGGGGAGGCTCTCCGGGATGGGGCTCGGGGGCACGGTTCTGCTGTGGCTCCAGTCCTTCCTGGAGGGTCGTTCCCAGATGGTGAAGCTGGGGGACACCTGCTCAGACCCCTGGCCATTGACCTGTGGGGTTCCGCAGGGGTCTATTTTATCCCCCATGCTATTTAACATCTACATGAAACCGCTGGGAGAGGTCATCCGGAGTTTTGGAGGGCGTTGCCATCTCTACGCAGATGACACGCAAATCCACTATTCCTTTCCACCTGACTCCAAGGAAGCCCCTCGGATGCTGAACCAGTGCCTGGCCGCTGTGGCGGACTGGATGAGGAGGAACAAGCTGAGGATCAATCCTGACAAGACAGAGGCCCTCCTGGTCAATCGTGCGTCGGATCGGGGTATTGGGTGGCAACCTATGCTGGACGGGGTTGCACTCCCCCTGAAATCACAGGTCCGCAGTTTGGGGGTCCTCCTGGATTCAGCGTTGACGCTTGAGGCTCAGGTGTCGGCGGTGGCCGGGAGGGCCTTCGCACAACTCAAACTTGTGCGCCAACTGCGACCATACCTCGTGAAGTCTGATTTGACCACGGTGGTCCATGCCCTAGTTACCTCCAGACTGGACTACTGTAATGCACTCTACGTGGGGCTTCCCTTGAAGACGGCCCGGAAATTACAACTGGTCCAACGCTCGGCAGCCAGATTAATAACGGGGGCAAATTACAGGGAGAGATCCACTCCCTTGTTTAAGGAGCTCCACTGGCTGCCGTTCATCTTCCGGTCCCAATTCAAGGTGCAGACCATCATCTATAAAGCCCTGAACGGTTTGGGACCCACCTACCTCCGTGATCGTATCTCCTTCCATAAACCTGCCCGTTCCTTGCGATCATCCGGAGAGGCCCTGTTATCACCATTGCCTATATCCCAGGCTCGCCTTGTAAGCACAAGGGAGAGGGCCTTCTCTGCTGTGGCCCCCCGATTGTGGAACTCACTTCCCACTGAAATAAGGCAAGCTCCCACTCTGTTAGCTTTTAGGAGAGAATTAAAAACATGGCTCTTCCATTGTGCTTTCGGTGAGTAATGTCTGTCATATATCTCCGTATTACTCCCCTCCGAACTTCTATCCTCCAGATTACCCCTTCCAAATGTCCCTGCCCATAGTGGAGTACTTCTCTGTCCCTCTCACTCCGGGTTTTATCTTTGTGTTCAAGTGGCCTGCCCTTGATTTATAGTTTTTTTGTTTTTTTTTTCTTGATTTCTTGATGTTCTGTTTATTATTATTTATTGTATTTTAAATGGTGTTATGTTATGTTGTTCTTATATTTTATTATGTTGTATTGCTCTGGGCATGGCCCCATGTTAGCCGCCCCGAGTCCCCATTGGGGAGATGGTGGCGGGGTATAAATAAAGTTTTATTATTATTATTATTATTATTTAATAGGCTTTTCCTTAATACCTCCTTATTATCCAAGATATTTGCTTATCCAAGCTTCTGCCGGACCGTTTAGCTTGGATAAGTGAGACTCTACTGTACTTGAAAATTGCCTAGGGCTGGCCCTGAAGAAATCAAATTGTTTTATTCTAGCATGGTTTAAGGGCATCATTCTCTGTTTCTGACCACCCCCAGATGGGTAAAAATTTCAAGATGTCTCAGCTTTTGCTCCTGTATGAACCAGTTTTATCTTGGAGATCCATATCATATTTTTCTCACCCTAAAATAGAGATTCAGTATCCCTTATCCGAAATGCTTGAGAGGAGAAGTGTTTTGAATTTGGGTTTTTTTTTTCCAGATTTCAGATTACAAGGTCTGTGTGTATTTTCATATATGCATATAATGAGATGTCATGGAAATGAGGCAAAAGTCTAACCATAAAATTCATTTATGTTTTATATATGTTTTATACACATAGTCTGAAGGTAATTGTCTACAATAATTTTAATTGTTTTGTGCATAAAACAAAGTTTGGGTATCTTGAACCATCAGAACAATATTCCAGCCACAATTTTGCACAATTTTGTATTTTATGGAAGCTTCTGCCATTATCAAAGATTGAAATTAACTCAGTACTTTCCCAAGTGAAATATGTTGTTTGTGCATTTCTACTCTCCCAGACCCAGTAAAAATGGTCACAATGTAAACACAATTATTGTTTCCAGGACACAGATCATACAAGGGAAAAGGAATGCAATGCTTATCTAGTATATTACTGTTAAAGCCCATTTAGAACTTTAACAGTAATTCCTCATTTTTTAAAAAAATGAGGAGCAGGTATCAGTAGCACTTGCCAATTGCTTTAAAACAGTTTCTGAAATCTTGCATGAGTCTGAATGTAACAGATGTTTGAGGGGGCAGTAAAGGAAAGAAGGAGGAAAGGAAGCTAGGATATTTCAAGAAAGACCGGATGCATGAATATGCAGGTACAATCAAAACAAAAAGAACTGGAAACTTGAGAAGCAGCCTGGTTCAATGACATCAAATAAGAGTTTTTTTCCGAAACCAATAACAGATGGATTTCTTTTTAATCTCTTTTAATTCTCTCAGGGCCCTTCCACACAGCCATATAACTCAGAATATCAAGGCAGACCTTTGACCTGGAATACATATGGCTGTGTGCAGGCCTGTAGCGAGGGGGGGGGGGGTGTTAGGGGTTCAACCCCCCCCCCCCCCCCCGAAATTCTTCAGGTTATAAAAAAAACCTGGTTTACTCATGAATTTTAACTGGTTAACCAAATCCCCATGCTAAATCTATGAGACGCAAAACATTAACAGTCCCTCCAGGCACTATCTCAAGCAGATATTGACAGGTTTGTAGCAGGGGTGGGGGGTGCTAGGGGTTCAACCCCCACCCCCACCCCCAAAATTTTCAATTTAAAAAACCCGAATTTTTTTTCTGGCTATGGCCCTGGCTGTGTGGACTCAAATAACCCAATTCAAAGCAGATATTGTGGGGTTTTCTGCCTTAATATGCTGGGTTATATGGTTGTGTGGAATAGCCCACAGTCACCTTCACCACAGAGTGCAACAGAGTGTACCATTTGCAGCTTTCCACCTGTATAGAGTCAATCTAATGTCTGTTAGAAGAATTATCTGACCTTGATATGCCCAAGCCAGCCTCACATCTCTGCCTTTTCCATCCACTTTTGTCTCTTCTTGAGTACTCAAGAGATCTGGTACTTTTCCGGCTTTTCCTTTCTTCCTAGTTACCTTGTCCACTTAAACTGTGGTTAATTAGGAGAGAATTAAGCCCCTTCTACACTGTCATATAAAATCCTGATAATCTGCTTTGATAATCTGGATTGTATTGCAGTGTAGAAGGGGCCTGAGCAAGGTGCAGTCAAGATCTCCATGTAGTCCCAGGACCATAGGTTGTGTGCTCATGATTGATGCCCATTGTGTTGTAAGGTGTGGGAACTGTGCATCCTTTGGGGGGCTGTAAGGGTTTTGATATAAAATTATCTCCAAGCCCCCATTCTTCTAAATAATGCTACCTTGTAAGACACTGTAGTAAATGCATATTCTTAAAAATAAGGAGAGAGTGCAGGTCATATGTTTTACATAGCCCTTGGGAATCATTAGGGAAGTCCTTCGACTGCCTCTGGTGACTACAGTTCTCTCTCCCCCCCCCCCCATTTCAAAAATTCCCACTCATTTTTATGGTGGTTTTTCGCTTTCCAATTTGGCAAAGCTAACAAAAACTGACCATAAAAGCAGCATTTTACGTGTCTCACAATGACACAAAGACTAGCCCCAAATAGGCACTTTGATATGATACAGTGTTATTTTCAGTGCACCTGAAATGTGATAATGAAACTCAGGTGGTCAATCAGCTTTCACTCCTAAACAGTTGCCCATTCCTGTATTAAACCAGGTCAATTCCTGAAAACTTGTTGGTATTTTAAAGTCTTTGCATAGACACAAATAGTGGCTATTTTAGCCACCCCAGGAAGAGATTTCCAGAGGCTATTATTGGTTATTTGTTAAAATATGAAGCTGTAATAATGTTATACTGCAAAAGCAAAAGAATGAGTCAGGCTGGATCTACACTGCTCTTTATGCCAGGATATGATCTCAGATTATCTGCTTATCCCAGATTTTCTGGCAGTGGAGACTCATATCATCCAGTTCAAATCAGATAATCCGGGATCAGATCCTGGGATATAGGGCAGTGTGGAAAAGGCCTCAAAATGTAGTTGTTCTACCGATAACTTTCAACTAATATTTGTAAGGAAGTTCTGAGAGGAAGTTGGAGATGATTTTCTCCCAAAATGTTATGCAATTCTGCTATCCATTATAATTTATTTAATTATTGCAATTCTAAACTGCTTTTCTCACCCCTGGGGGACTCAAAGTGGTTTACAACATATGATGAATGGCAAATTCAGTGCCTCACATATATAAAAATACATCATATATATAAAATAGCAAATAATTGTAAATTAAAAATTTTAAAACTATAAAACAACAATAATCGACATTGACATAAGACATCATACATTAAAAACATTCAACATTAAACAATTGCATCAATCCCGGTGTTACTATTTCACTGCTTTGTTGCTGCTGTCACTCACCGAATGCTTGCTTTAATAGCCAGATTCTAAGTTTTCTAAATGCCAGGAGGGAAGGGGCCGATCTAATTTTGTTGGGAAGGGAATTCCACAGCTGCGGGGCCACCACTGAGAAGGCCCTGTCTCTTGTCCCCACCAGTTGCATTTGCAAAGACAGTGGGACTGAGAGCAGGACCTCCCCAGCAAATCTTAATGTTCTAGCTGAGTCATAGAGGGAGATGTATTCAGACAGGTAAGCTGGATAAGAGTCATTCATGGATTTATAGGCCAAAGCCAGCACTTTGAATTGTGCTCGGTAGTAGACTGGCAACCAGAGGAGCTGACGCAACAGGGGGGTTGTGTGCTCCCTGAACACTGTGCCAGCAAGGAACCTGGCTACTGCCCATTGGACTACTTGAAGCTTCCAGGCAAACCCCAAAGGCAACTCTACATAGAGCGCATTGCAGTAGTCTATTCAAGATGTAACCAGAGCGTGGACTACCATGGCCAAGTCTGACTTCCCAAGGTGTGCCGTCCGCCGGACAATAAAAAGCTATAAAACTGAAACGTGCTGTCCTTTATCCGGGCGAACTGCAAATCCCTATAAGCTGTCCTATAGATATTGAACGACTGAGTCTGGATAACTTCAAAAAAGGATGTTTATTCATACAAGGTTGTAAACCTGGCGCAGATCTTAAAGTTGCAGAAAATGAAACAAATTTCTATAGGTTTTAGTCACAGAATTATCCCTGGTTCCAGAAGGCAAAAGTGATTATAAAACCACTATACCCTAATCACGCTGCCTATATTAGAAGGAGAAACTCTTTCCTTCCCTATCTTTACAGCAAAGATTAGTTCTAGAAGCGATGGAATAACTCTGCTCCTCTAACTAGATTTCCTATTCCAGATCAATATAATTCAATACTTATCTAATTTGGATAGGCTTAGATTGGCCTGGTTTTGAGGATGATTTGTCCCAGTTAGCCTTGCACAGCTCCAGCACGTTGGAAGACTATAGCCAGAATGAAGCTCCAAAATGGAGACTAGACCCTGGTAAAAAGGGCGGTCCTAAGATGTTGCATTCTTTGACCAATCACTGCAAAGAAAACTGCAGCCAGCTCTTGCAGATTCCAAGCCATTTTTCCTAGGCTTTTGCAGCCAGAGGCTCAAACAAAATGTAAAGGAGGGAAAACAAACAAACGACCAATAGGTAAGGCAAACCATCGTCCTGGGGGACGGAACACTCCCCGCTAAATTCCCAGGATGTGGGAATTTACCAATCAAAAACATACAAACACCTTTGTATACACAACAATACAAACACTAGAACTTTAAACATCTCCAATAAGCAACACGAGGTCACTAATTGGTCTGTCCAAAATGGACACTTTGCCTCTGTTGCAAGTCTTTAATTGAACTTTCCTGACCTTACCGTCCGGGCAAGGAAAGGTCTTTAATACAATGCCCATGGGCCACGCATGGCGGGGCAAGTCTTTGTCCTTTAACAACACAACGTTGTTAACCTCAATGTTGTCCTGTGGGCTTTGCCAGATTCTTCTAGCTTGAAGCTGGCTTAAGTACTCAGCTTTCCACCTTTTCCAAAAGTGGTTGGCCAAGGACTGCACCTGTTTCCACAGGGCACGGTGAGTTCCGTCCGGAACTGGCAACATGACGTCCTTCCATCCTGGCACCTTTTGTGTCAAAATAAGTGCAGGAGTCAGTGGTTGTAAGTTCTCAGGGTCACTGGTAAGGGGAACCAGCGGCCGGTTGTTGATAATTGCGGTAACTTCCGCCATAAGTGTCACCAAAACATCATGCGTCAATGACCTATGACTCAAAAACATGGCATTAAGGATTTTGCGACTAATACCAATCATCCTCTCCCAAACACCACCCATATGGGAGGCGTGAGGAACATTGAAAGTCCACATAATTTGTTCAGTATTCGTAAAGTTCTGAACCTTTGGGTCTCTCCCAAACCTAGACACACAATTGAGTTCTTTGGTCGCACCTACAAAATTGGTGCCACAGTCCGACCGAATTGACTTAATTGGCCCTCTGAGGGCTATGAACCTTTTCAATGCGTTTAAAAATGATGAAGTGTCCATCCCTTCTATGACTTCTATATGGACAGCTCGTATTACTAAACAAGTAAACAAAACTGCCCACCTCTTGTTATTTACAACACCACCCCTGGTTTTCCTAGTGACAACCTCCCAAGGACCAAACACATCGATTCCCACATGGGAAAAGGGTGGGTCTGTCAAAGTCCTATCCTGAGGTAGTTCTGCCATCAACTGACTTTGACAGTTTCGTCTGAGTCGCCGACATTTGACACATTTGAAAATACAACTGTTGACCAACCTTTTGGCATTAACTACCCACAGACCTTCATTTCTAAGGGCTGCCTCAGTTAGAGTTCTACCCTGATGATGGATCCTTTCATGGTGATGCCGAACGAGCAGCAATGCAGTGTGACTATTAGGGGGTATGATGATGGGGTTTTTTATGCACGCCTTGAGTTTAGCTTTGGCTAACCTTCCTCCAACTCTCAAAATACCCT
The DNA here is from genome assembly GCF_035594765.1 of Anolis carolinensis. Classification (NCBI taxonomy): domain Eukaryota; kingdom Metazoa; phylum Chordata; class Lepidosauria; order Squamata; family Anolidae; genus Anolis; species Anolis carolinensis. Next base: position 218,451,028 of record NC_085844.1, on the reverse strand, counting down.
CCTTGTCTAGAAATGGGTTTAACTCATTTAGAAGACTTTGATTAGGGATGTTGAGCCCTTGCTCTAGCCTAGCTATTTCCTGCTTGAAAGCAGATCTCTGCACTGACTTGAATATGACGCTCTTAGCCTTTATCATATCCTGGACCTGTAAAGGCTCACTATCTTTGCAAGCTAAACGATGTATAAGCCTAGCTACTGCTCTAAGAAGACTGTGCCACTCCGAAAAACGTTCAAAACGGTGTGGTTCCAGGCAAGATCTTTGGCCCATCTTGATTTCTGTGGTTGATTTGCAGGCTTTCACCTCTGCACTTCGTGAGACTTGAGCATTCATAATGTCCGAAAACCTTTGCTCATCTTTCGAGAGCGCTGTGGCTTCGTCTCTCTCAGAGACTTTGAAAATGGAGGAATACTCTGGAGTTATTGCTTGGCAGTAGACTGAGATGTGACTTAGGCAACTGCGCACAAGTGTAGGACGTCCACCTTTAAGCACCTGTGCTTGATTGGAGTCCAACGACGATGGTGGGTGCATCTTGTTTATGCACACTGGGCCTGTAACTGTCCAGCCTAGTGGTAGCAGCTGAGCAATGGGCGCCCCTGGAGGTCCCTTAACTTGGTCGTTCACATAGAACAAGTTCGGACAGTCCGCACCAAGCAGAAGGGCAATGTCCACATCTGGACGGAAAGCAGGTATGGCATTCTTTAATCGTCGCAAATGTGGATGAGCCTCCACAACTTCTCTAGTTACAATCTGCCTTTTGTTCCGGGGAATAGAGGAACACTCAATGAGGTCTGGTAACTCGAACAGTCTCTTCTGGTCACAAGAGGAGACAACAAAGCCGGATGCTATGCGACCCTGCAACTTCTTCTTCCCTACACAGGTGGACATGGTGTAGTCGACCGTCTGGGTTTTTATGTCAAACAGTTGGAAAAACTCTGGAGTCGCCAGGGAGGCGTCGCTTTGTGAATCCAAAGCCACGTAAAGTCTCTTTTTAAGCCAAGGTCTTCTGGCTGGATATACATCTGCTAGGCAGATGGGATGGCAGACTCTGAACTGGTGCACGTCAGAGCATAGTTCAGTACAGGCGACCGATGGGGCATCCTCCTGCATCCGTGACGCGGTCTGCATGTTGGTGGCTTCAGTAGATGACCCTTCTTTGGAAGACGTGTCCCCTTTGGCGCGGGAGACAGCGTCAGAGTTGTGCATCGCGGTGCAATGCTTAAGGCTGTTACACCTTGCGCATTTGACGTCCTCTTTGCAGTTGGATGCAAAGTGAGGAGTTGCTCCACAGCACCTAAAACATATGCCCAGCTTCTGTACAATCTGTTGTCTTTCTTTATAAGTCTTCTTGCCAAATTCCCGGCAGTTGGCCAAACTGTGAGGCTTTTGGTGAATGGGGCAGAGCACCTCCTTCACCTCTGACTTGGATTCGTTGGCCCTGTGCTGAGTTTCAACAGCCTTAACACTAACCGGTCTTTTGGCCTCTCTGGATGGTTTTTTCTCCACTTTAGGTGCCTTCTCTGGCTGGGTCCCTTGGTATAAGGTGGGGAGGCCCGTCTGCGGATCATTCCTTTCTCTGGCCGCCCTGGTGATGAACTGGACCAAATGAGAAAATGGAGGGTATGCCTGGGAGTGGGCCTCCTTGTAGTTGAAGACCTCCTGTCCCCAGCATTCTTGCAAAGTGAAGGGCAGCTTGGTCAAGATCTGCCTCTGGGACAGGTGCTGATCGAGGCACTTCAAACCGGGCAGTTCTGGATTCTCCTTGGCCGACTCTAATTCCGTAAGGAGATCGCTGAGGTCCCACAAGAGTTTGAAGTCTTTGAGTTTCAAAGCTGGGAACCTTTGGAGCTTGTCCATAAGAGATGCTTCAATCTCTGTGCTGGCCCCATACCTCTGCTGCAACCTGGCCCAGGCCTTTTCCAGGGCTTTGTCGGGATCGGCTACGTGGGCTGCGTAGATCTTCTTAACTTGTGAGGATGAGGCTGGGCCCAACCATGCAGCCAGAAGAGTCAGTTCTTCCTCAGGCAATAACTTTAAGTCTCTGATTGCTCTCTGGAAGGTGGCCTTCCAGAGAAGAAATTCCTCAGGCTTGTCCGAAAACTTTTCGACACCCTTGTCCTTAAGATCTCTTCTGGGGCTTCTGATGATGGAGACAAGCTGGGACTCTGGCGTCGAAGGGAACAATTGAGGAGTTTGCTGTTGTGGAGTGGACTCCCACCGTGCACCTTGCGTCAACCTTTGGCCTCTTGGAGGGATGACATCGACCACTGACGAATCGGTGGCTCCCTGTGCAGCTGTCTGTAAGGGCCAACTAGCACTTGGCCTTGAGGCCCTGATTGACTGACCTAGGGATTTAGCAGGAGGCACAGGTAGCTCGGGCAAGGGTGAGCTCCCCGCTATGACGCTCTGCTCTGCAGGAAACTCAAAAGTGACTTTGGGGCCCTGCTCTGGGTAAGGAGAGAAGTCTTCCTGTTCCTCATCCGAAAACTGGCTGTTTAAGCTATTAAGATGCACAAGCACCTTGGAAGAAGGGTCCTGTATTGGTAACTGGCTTACATTTTCTTCTGTGAGTGGCTCAATTAGGGCCTTGGCCAAAGTCTCAGCCCTTACCCTTTTGGCTGCGGCATCCATCTTTATTCTAAGCATCTCTATACGAGCCTGTTCTATTTGCATTTCGCTTTGTCTTTGGGCCTGTTCCATTTGCATTTCGCTTTGTCTACGGGCCTGTTCTATTTGCATTTCGCTTTGTCTACGGGCCTGTTCTATTTGCAGTCGTTGCTCTTCTTCTTTAAAGGGAAGGGTGAGATCAGCTGCCTTAGCATCAGCCTCCGCCCCCGCTACCTTGCTCTTTAGCTCTAGACGTGCAGCCTCCTTAATGTGCAAGGCAGCTAGGGAAGAGATGGCACTCCCAGCAGCAGAAGACTTGCTAGAGTGGCTATGTTTAGATGATGCACACTCCCTTAGTTTAGATACCTGGCTAGAGCGGTTGGACTTAAGACTAAGTGCCACAGCAGGTGATTTTAAAAGATTGGTCTCATGGCTGCTTAAGGAAGACTGATTTCCTTTTGGCTCAGACCTTAGATTAACAGATGGAGAACTAAATTCCAAGGCATCTAGAATTGCCCTCACCTTATTTTCTTTCTCATTAGTGTCAGCTAAGACACTCACTATTTCTAACTCTGAATCCTTGGCGTTAATGCGCTCGAGGACCTGGACTATCTTAGACACCAAACCCCTCCAAATACCGAAGGTCTCTTCAAGGTCTGTCTGTAATATGGATGGCACCCTTGTAATACCCAAGCTCTCAATTCTGTCCATTAATGTTACAATTCGCTCCCATGCCGAACCTAACCTCACATGGAGGAGCTCCTTTTCGTCTATTAGATGGGCTAGCATTTTGGCTGAAGGGTGCTTTATCCTTTGGGGCCTTTCATTCCTACTTTCAGCCTCAGAAGGAGGTATACCATCTGTATCATCTTGAAATTGCATAGACATTATGTATTCTTAATAGCAAGTAAATTTACAACAAAAGCAAATACAACATACCAGCAAGTAAATTTACAATAAAAGCAAATGCAATATATAATACAATGCACAACACTTAACCATAGCAATATATATCACTAAGTAACTATACTTTACAAAGATTGTGACCTTTGGCGCCAGATTTTAGTGGGCAAGCTGCAAAATGCCAACTGACAGCAACTTGCCACTTGATACCTCCCTTGCCCGAGTGACGTAAACTGCCAAAATGGCGACTTCGCCAAATTTTCAAGCACCTCGTGCTCTGCGGCTCGAGGCCTGCCGCCGAAGGAGCACCGAGGCTGGCTTTGGAAAGGAGGAGAGAAGAGACGCCTCCTCCCCGCTGTGAAGGGAGGTCACCACCGCAGGACGATGAGGCAGGTCACCACCGCAGGACGATGAGGCAGGTCACCACCGCAGGACGATGAGGCAGGTCACCACCGCAGGACGATGAGGCAGGTCACCGCCGCAGGACGATGAGGCAGGTCACCCCCGCAGGACGATGAGGCAGGTCACCACCGCAGGACGATGAGGCAGGTCACCACCGCAGGACGATGAGGCAGGTCACCACCGCAGGACGATGAGGCAGGTCACCACCGCCGGACCATGAGGCAGGTCACCACCGCAGGACGATGAGGCAGGTCACCACCGCCGGACCATGAGGCAGGTCGAAGCCGGCCGAGTGCTCCGGCCGAACTCGCAGCAGCGTTGCCAGGCCTGTCCAGGTTCTAGCCTGGTTCTGGTGGGCTTCACGCCTCAGAGCCAGCCAAAGAACTGTCGCTGGTGCTCCGCGGCTCGAGGTCTACCGCCGAGGGAGCCCTGGACGTTGCTGGGAACTGCACAGCCTGTGCAAACCCAGAAAGCCACTGGGCCACGTGCGCACACGCGAGCCAAATAGCAAGGAAATAGAGCCCCACTATTTGACTCCTTCAGGTCTGAGAGCGGGCTCCACTGCCTCAGACGCTGGTAGAGTCTTTAGGTATGCAGACTGAGCTCAGGCGGAAAAGCCGCGGCCTATACTAAACTTCCTAAACTATAAAAAACTATAGGCTGTGCAAGCTAGCTCAAGCGGAAAAACCGCTGATCTACCTCAAAACTGTGCTGTCCGCCGGACAATAAAAAGCTATAAAACTGAAACGTGCTGTCCTTTATCCGGGCGAACTGCAAATCCCTATAAGCTGTCCTATAGATATTGAACGACTGAGTCTGGATAACTTCAAAAAAGGATGTTTATTCATACAAGGTTGTAAACCTGGCGCAGATCTTAAAGTTGCAGAAAATGAAACAAATTTCTATAGGTTTTAGTCACAGAATTATCCCTGGTTCCAGAAGGCAAAAGTGATTATAAAACCACTATACCCTAATCACGCTGCCTATATTAGAAGGAGAAACTCTTTCCTTCCCTATCTTTACAGCAAAGATTAGTTCTAGAAGCGATGGAATAACTCTGCTCCTCTAACTAGATTTCCTATTCCAGATCAATATAATTCAATACTTATCTAATTTGGATAGGCTTAGATTGGCCTGGTTTTGAGGATGATTTGTCCCAGTTAGCCTTGCACAGCTCCAGCACGTTGGAAGACTATAGCCAGAATGAAGCTCCAAAATGGAGACTAGACCCTGGTAAAAAGGGCGGTCCTAAGATGTTGCATTCTTTGACCAATCACTGCAAAGAAAACTGCAGCCAGCTCTTGCAGATTCCAAGCCATTTTTCCTAGGCTTTTGCAGCCAGAGGCTCAAACAAAATGTAAAGGAGGGAAAACAAACAAACGACCAATAGGTAAGGCAAACCATCGTCCTGGGGGACGGAACACAAGGTAAGGGCGCAGCTGGTGCACAAGTTTTAATTGTGCAAATGCCCCCCTGGCTACTGCCGAAACCTGAGGTTCCAGGCTCAGCGATGAGTCCAAGAGAACTCCCAAGCTGTGAACCTGTATCTTCAGGGGGAAGCTTTTTCTCTTTAAAAAAGGTAATAGAAAAACAAGAAGCAATGCCTTAAGTCCTGTAACAAGTTGGTTGTTTTCCAAGATTGCATGAGGTTTTTAGACAAATGGATCTAATTTACATATGTTTTAATTGTTATGATGTATTTTAATGATGTATTTTTATAGTTTTAATTGATTATATGTACTGTTTTTGTTTTATTATTATGTTCTTGGCATTAAATGTTGCCAACTGTTGTAAGCCGCCCTGAGTCCCCCCGGGCGAGAAGGGCAGGGTATAAATGCTGGAAATAAATAAATAAATTGCTACGAGTAATGGGTTATACTTCAAGCACTATAACTATGAGTAAGCAGCTGGTTAGTTTTCAAGCACTATCATATGTAGCAAGAACATTTTTTTAAAGTAATGTGGAAAAGGATTTGTGGGAAAGAATGACTTTGAAGATGCATTTTGAGAAAATAAGAGATAGGGATTCAGAGAGATTCAGCCATTCCAGGAAGCAAGTCAATGAATTCATATCCCACTTTTTCTCTGAGAAACTCAGTATATATCAGGTAAGACATTTTCTAAGGATGCAGGACTTCATCACTTTCCCAGGAACCTGAAGCACTGAACTCTCTCAGTTTTGTCCCCTATATTTCATCCTCCTGCAAAAAAAAAAAAAAAAAAATCCACAAGAGAAAAATGTTAAATCAAATCTCAATCTCTTTCTGCTTCTGAAGGCTATTTTTAACATCTCTTTACCTGATTTACGTCCTTATGGGGCTTTTCCCTTCATTTCAAATCCAGACGTTATCAGAAACACATTTCTTATTTTGAAAACTCGGGCCCCTTTTACACTGCCCTGTACCCCAGGATCTGATCCCAGATTATCTGTTTTAAACTGGATTACATGAGTCTCCACTGCCAGATAACCCAGGATAAGCAGATAATCTGGGATGAGATCCTGAGATATAGAGCCCTTCCAGACAGGCCCAATATCCCAGGATCTGATTCCAGATTTTCTGCTTTAATCTGGATTATATGAGTCCATGCTGACAGATAATCTGGGATAAACAGAAAACCTGTGATCGGATCCTGAGATATAGGGCCTGTCTGGAAGGGCCCATAGGGGCTGTGTGGAAGGGGCCTCTGAGAGCCCTAAAACAGGATGGGAGAAATGGAGAAGAAAGGCCAATTGTTCTCTACCATTTTGGTATAGACAATTCTTGCTAGAGAAATTATGGTATGGGAACTCTGAGAGGTGGCAGAAATGCCCTTAGGCCACATTTTGCCTATTCCTATGGTTCTCTTCCATATCCACCCCATTCTTGCACACAAGTCATCCAGAAAACATATGAAGTAGGTTATATATAAGGTAAGAGACATAATGGTGATCTAGTGAATATCATGACTGTGGATCATGGAACCTGGGGACTCCCTTACTCTGGCCCAGTGTTCAAATTTGCCTTTTCCAACCTGGTCATGTCATGTGTGGATGATGGGTGTTCCATCGTATTTGTGATATTCTGGGGTTGGGGGAGATCATTCTAACCATTGTACCATACGTCTTCTTAGGCAGCTTGCTTTTTCAAAAAGTCAGTCTCTGTTGTAGCCTCTTGTCAAATGTGCCCTCAGTGATAAACTTTTGTTTCCCAACATAATACTCATGCCAAACAGTTATGTGCAAAAGAAAAAATATGTGCATTCAGATTAGGATATTTCTCATGGAATACTAGCAAGGTGTTTTTCTTAAAATTAAGATGAATCTATCATAGAGATCAGACTTCTGATGCCTTGAACAGCAATATGGATGATATTTTAGCCTATACAGATTTGCATGCCATTGCTATTCCAGACTGCTGTGAGAGAAAAAATAGCTGTGTATTTGTCACTTGGGATTAATGCATTTTCCTAAGCAGGAGAAACTCGCCTGTAGAAAACAATCTTTAGACTAGCCATGAAATAAAGGTGGAAATTCCTGCTCAAGCTTCATGTAGCACAATTCAATGCATGTTTGTTTGAAAGTAGGTCAAACTGTGTGAAGTGAGGCTTATTTGTAGGTAAGAATAAATAGGAGTAAATCCTAAAAAGATAAATCAAGGGAAAATGTTAGATCCTAGGCAGATTACATAGAGTGTGATTGAGCCTGCAATCTTGGGCCTTTCAATAGGAATCACCCAAGCTTCAGAAAAAATATTTTTCAGTTGCAGTTCCCATTATCCTGCAAGCAGCATGATTAGTGGCCATAGGTACTGGAGAATCCTAGGAGTTTTATTCCCACAAAAGGTAATGTTCCAGGCTTTTGGAAATATTAATAATGTGCCTTCTAGAAATACCCCAACCTAAGTACAAGTTGAGTATCCCTTATCCAAAGGGCTCAGGATCAGAAGTGTTATGCATCTCAGTTTTCTTTGGCTTTTGGAATAGTTGTATTTGAAGATATTATGTACAAAATGAGATATCTTAGAGATGAGACCCAAGTCTCAACATAAAAGTTCATTTCAGTTTCATGTATATACTTATACAGTATATCTCATACATGTAACCTGAAGGTAATTTTATACACAATATTTTTAATCATTCTGCGCAAGTTTGTGGACATTGAACCATCAGGAAGCAAAGGTGTCACTATCTCAATTTTTGAATAAAAAATGCTTGACCTGTGCATTTTGAATAAGGAATGCTTAACCTGTTCAGGGGCTGCAGTGATGCAGCGGATTAAACCACTGGCTGCCAAACTTGCTGATCAGAAGGGCAGCAGTTCAAATCTGCAAGGCGGGCGAGCTCCCGCTGTTAGCCCCAACTTCTGCTAACAGTTCGAAAACATGCAAGTGTGAGTAGATCAATAGGTACAGCCCTGAAGGGAAAGTAACAGCGCTCCATGCAGTCATTCTGGCCACATGACCTAGGAGATATATATGGACAACGCTGGCTCTTTGGCCTAGAAATGGAGATGAGCACCACCCCCCAGAGTCAGACACAACTAAACTTAATGTCAAGGAGAAACCTTTACCTTTACTTTAACCTGTGCTGTGCTGTGCGTGTAACTGAAATGAGTGCATGTTGCGTCTCTGGTTAGCCCTGCTTCTCCCTTTACTCAGTGTTGAATTTAAGATTGTATGGTTTTTGAAGGCAAGAGACTGTATCTTGATTTCTGTTAACGTATTAATGAATTTGCTTACTTAGTACCAAGGCTTTCCACCAAAAAGGAACTTGCCAATCCACACTTGTGATTCACAGTTGGTGTACATCATTCACCCGAAGGGCACCAGATAAATAAATAAAATATCTTCTAGGACTGGCATGGGCAAACTTTGACCCTCCAGCTGTTTGGGATTGTGGGAGTTGAAGTCTAAAATGCCTAGAGGGCTGAAGTTTGCCCATGCCTGTTCTAGAAGGATACTGTGTATATTCTGATGAACATTTAGAAAGTGAAATGCAATTGGTGAAGCATTGGCCCTAATCATTCACAGTAGGAAAGAAATGAAGAAGACATTTCTCCATTCACTTCATAGAACTTCTGGCCTCAACCAATTCCCGATTATACCTGGCTGTGTTCTTTTCCCCCCATGAGGTTGGTCATGCAGCAGTGCCAATTGCCACTTTGAGAACTGCTTTTCATCTCCAGGCAGACAGTTTTCTTGATGTGAAATTAACAACTTGAAGCGGAGGCAAGCCAAAAGGATAAAAAGGGAGGGGAGGAAACTAATCTCCAGTCAGACGTGACTCTGAGGCAGCCCGGCATGAAAGTGCTTTCAGAAGGCTTGTGTCTCCTTCATTAGGAAAAGGTCAGAGCCAATCACCCCAGCGGTGATTTGAGGAGAACAAGATACAAGAATGTTATTAGGGTAATCTGTCACCAGAACCTTTTTGCTGTCTACAAACTCAGCTGGGAGATAGGACAGCATACACAATCCTATGATGCATATCTTCCATGTGTTATGGGCAAATCTGTCTTGCCTTTTGCTTTGGGCAAGAAAAGTCTTTTTCATTCTGAATGTGCATTCTCTGAATCTGAACAAATTCTTCAAACATGAAAAAAACTTCCATCCCATTCACATCTTTCAAATTCTGTAGGTCATGAAACAGATTGTGGTAGAACAGGATCAGATCTCGGAAAAGTTACTTCTTTGGCTGACAATTCTTAGTGTCTCTCAGCTGGCACAGACACTAGGCAAGATCAAGGGACATAATGTAGTCTTGCCGCCTTTGGTTATTTTCTGAATATGGCCCAAATCTCATATAATAAGGCTGCTTTTACCCTTGAGCAATACAGATGTTAAAAAATGTATGGGAAGAAAGTAGGATGTAAGTTCTGACAACAGTCTGGGCACTTTGAATCAACCAGTCAATCTGAAATAAAGATTTAATATGTGTACTCTTAGATTCAACTCTAAAACTATATATTCGAGTTTTAGCAGTACCCAGGAGTACCTTTGCAGAGTGAAGGTGCAAAACCCCATTTCTATGGTCCTTTCTGGAGGTGCAGATCTAGCCGTAGTGATTGAAGACATTGTTACCTGCAAGTTACTATCCCTACAGGACCTTATGACTTCCTTGTTTCAATAGATTCACCTAGTACCACTCTGTTTTCAGGCTTAATTTCATAATGTTGATTATGTCCTTTGAAACCTCTGTAATGTGAGAATATGCTCTTTGAAGGACCATATTCTTCTTATCTGGATTTTAAGATAAGGGGACTTATCTCAGTTCTGTCATCTTCATAAATAAATGTAGAAGGTGGAGTGAAAGAACAGAGACTTTCCTCAAGGCCACTTTTGAATTCTGGGTCTCCTTGCCAAAGGAGACAAAATTAGCCCTTTTTGTTGACCATCTGCTATCAGTGAAACAGGTGTTTTCCCCACCCCACCTGATGGCTTTGTTGTGTGCTTGTCAGTCTTTTTCTAGCTAGAGATTCTTAGAGTTTACCAAAACTGCAAACAATAGTATTATCTAGTGGCAGGCCAACATCAGCATTCCCTTGAGGAATATCTTAAATTCTGTGACTTTTGGAAGTTTATGTGACATGGAGCATACAAATGGCTTGATAATCATTTTGTATTTATTAAATACTAGCTTGGGGAACCCGGTGGTGCCCGGCTTATTAGAAGAAGGCATTGCTTGTTTTGGGATGTTAGGTAATATCACTGAAGTTTTGGTCCAGATCCATTGCTGGCTGGGTTCAGTGCTGTCTGGATAAGGATGAACGAGTCCCTTCGGGTGAGAAGGGCGGGATATAAATATTGGAAATAAATAAATAAATAAATAACTACAATTATCATATTCCCAGGGCAATCGCCCCCAAACTCTGCCAGTATTCGCAGTTGGTGATGTTGGGTCTGTGTGCCAAGTTTGGTCCAAATCTGACGTCATCTGGGTTCAGTGCTTTCTGGGTGCAGATGAACTACAACTCCCAAAATCAAGGTCCATTCCCCTAAACCCCTGCAGTATGTTCAGTTGGTCAAGGGGCTTCTCTGTGCCAAGTTTGATCCTGGTCATTGTAGGTAGGGATCACAGTATCGCTGGATGTAGGTGGACTGCAACTCCCAAAATCAAAGTCCATTCTCCCAAACCCTTTCAGTATGTTCAGTTGATCATGGGGCTTCTCTGTGCCAAGTTTGGTCCCAGTCCATTGTCGGTGGGGGTCACAGTATCAGTGAAGGTACTGCAAGTCCCATTATCCATGGCATGTTTGGTCCAGATCCATAATCAGTTGGGTTAAAAGTGCTCTCTGCATGTAGGTCAAGTACAACTCTTGTAAATCATGGTGAATTCTCCCCAAACCTCTTGTTCAGTTGCTGATCAATTCCTCTGTTAACTGTGTGCCATAGGAAAAGGTAGGAAAGGGTTAAGGTAGAGGCAGTGGGTGGGGTCATGCAAATTAGGGAACCCTGGGATGCCCATTCTGGAGGAAAAACAGAACATCTAGGATGAAATTGTCCCCACATGAAAGCCTTCACTGGGGGGGGGGGGGCAGAAAGGTGTTTGTGGAGGACACTGGCAGGGTTTGGGCTACATGTTCATGGCACTCACTATAACCTGCATGTCAGTGGAGGGAGGGCCACTGGTGTCTCCTGCTCAGTGGGAACTAGAGCTGTTGGTGAAGTTGGGAGGCTGTTTGTGTATGTGGACACCTCTGCCACATACACACATACACATTTTTCACTTTTATTATGTGTGTAGATAAAAATGTATGTAGTGCTACACTTTGTTTAGAGCAGTGGTTCTCAATCTATGGGTCCCCAGGTGTTTTGGCCTACAATCCCAGAATTCCCAGCCAGTTTACTAGCTGTTAGAATTTCTGGGAGTTGAAGGCCAAAACATCTGGGGACCACAAGTTGATAACCACTATTTTAGAGGAACATCATAACACCATATCCCATCGCCATTCTAGACATATCAAATCAATAGACATTTTATCGTATAAGGAACATCATTCATAATTAAGATACACAGTACTTGTAGTACAGTGGTTCTCATTGTGATGATCCCCAAACGTTTTGGCCTTCAGCTCCCAGAAATCCTAACAGCTGGTGAGCTGGCTGGGATTTCTGGGAGTTGTAGGCCAAAACACCTGGGGACCCACAGGTTGATAACCACTGTTGTAGTAGATCTCAATGAGAAACATCGTCTTACAAAATATTGAGACTCTATAACTTGTATTTCATCTATTAAAAGCTTTGGCACATCTCATGCAAGTATATGCATGCCTTTGGTTGAATTTCAGGACTTCCAGTAGATTGTAAGGCATCTATTTTCGCACACAATAAATTTCAGACACTTTTCAACTTAATTCAGGATTGTAGTACATTTACATGTATTGCATTCATTCAACATAATGATTGCTACAGAGAATGAAACACATTATATTTACATCTATGTTCTTTCTATCATATAAGTAGATAGCCTATTGCACCTATAAGACTCTTATTACAGTGACAAAAAGACAAATTCCTACTCCCCTGTTCAGAGAACTGAGGCTCTTACAGGTTACAAGCCTTTCAATAGCAATTTCTTTTAAATTTTATTATGATCTCTTTTATTGTGGCTTCCTTGTCTTTCTTTCTTTTTTATCAGTTGCATGTATTGCGTTAGGAGAATGACTATTTCTGTGTTTTCTCATTTTGTGTGTATCAGGGAATTTTATGGTTTGTTTTTATGTTGGTCTTTATGTGGTTTAAAGATGAGAAAAATACTTTTTTGTTTCAGGCAGCTTTTAAACATCTGATATGGGCTGTTGATGAAAGCAGCTAATAGCCGTGCTACCTAGAGATCCTAAAAGATTGTAGTTCCCCAAAATAACTTTTCCAAGTTCTGTACTAGGCAACGTTGTTTTTCAGTTATTCCTCGAGTTTCTACATTCTTCCATTCTGAGCCCATTTTTTTTGGTGACCACCTTCTATTCCCATGTTCTCTCACTTCTGTAGGTGCCTCAGGGAGACTGGAATAATACGTTGACTAGGGACAAAGACAATGAAATCCCATGTCGGCGCATGCGGAGTGGGAGTTATATCAAAGCCATGGGAGATGATGATAGTGAAGACTCTGAAACCAGCCCGAAGCCATCTCCAAAAACTGCAGCACGGAGGCAGAGTTACCTCAAGGCCACTCAACAATCACTGAGTGAGCAGAGCACCACTCACAGGTACGGGCTTCTAACCTCAGCACCTCCTTTGCCTTAACAAGAGTATCTACACCTTCAGCATCGTGAAAATAATGGCTCGATGAGCTACAACGAAGTTCCATCTTCATGATAGTTCATGATGGCCATGATGATATAAGGCAGTGGTTCTCAACTTGTGGGTCCCCAGATATTTTGGCCTTCAACTCCCAGAAATCCCAGCCAATTTATCAGCTGTTAGGATTTCTGGGAGTTGAAGGTGAAAACATTTGGGGACCCACAGGTTGAGAACCACTGATATAAGGACTAGTGTAAAAAAATACTTCTTTTTAAAAAATCCCTAGTATCATCAATTGAATACTACTAGTACTTGCAGTCTCATCTGTCTGTATCTAACAAAATATGTCCTTTTTAGTAATTTTCTAAGTCCTCCAGATGATTCTATGGCAGGCATGGGAAAACCTCAGCCCTCCAGATGTTTTGGACTTCAACTTCCATCATTCCTAACAGCCTGAGGTCCTTTCTTTTTCCCCTCAGCCACTTAAGGCTGTTAGGAATGGTGGGAGTTGAAGTGCAAAACACCTAAAGGGCCGAAGTTTGGCCATGTCTGTTCTATGGTATGCTTCCAACAGAAGTTACATAGAGCTGCATTGGTGGACCTAGAAAGTTCCTATAGAGGAAACCTAGGAATTCTCTAGGTCCTCCAGCATGATACTATGGTAACTTCCAGAGGAAGCTATTCATTTCAATACAGTTCATTGTTATCCACAGTTTCCTGTTTCCATGGTAAGTGCATTTCATCAACAGTGTTTTAAATACTTCTTTCATCCAAACTGGTCCATAACAATTTGGCCCCCAATACAAGGAATGGACTGGTAATTAAGACAGTCTGCTATTCTTCATATTAAAGTAATAGAACACTAAGATTACCTACATATTGTTTCCAACCTTTGTCCTGTCTTCCTCTAATCTGCTCTCAGAGTAGAATGTGTGCGGGGAGGTCTTGGTTTTTTGTTGTTTTTTACAAAAATGTCCACCACAAATGTAAAAACAAAGGCTTCAGGGGCATTCTTGATGGCTGTGATAGTCAATAAAGAAAGACACCTGTCTTTCAATTTATAGAAAACAGAAAGAAAACAAGACCTAACGCCATCTGCTGTCCACTCATCATGACTTTTGTTTTTCTGTGTAGATAATCATTTTTGAGAACCCAGATCAGGACTCCTGAATGTCAGCATAAAACCGTAGAGAGCTATACTACCCAACGAATCACAGAAATATTTAATGCAGTTATTATCAAAACTATGAACAACTACACAGTACCTGGAATTGAAGTCTTAAAATATTAATATTATAATAAAACTTTATGTATATACCACTCTGTCTCCTCGAGAGGACTCAGGGCGGTTTCCAACATGAACATAAAAGACATTCAATTGTAAAAAAAAAAACTCCATACAACAAAATTAAACACAGTAAACATAATAAACAACATCATAAGACAGAACCAAAGCAAATCTATTAAAAACAGACATAAAATTAAAAGGCAACGAAAAGACAAAAGACGTGATAGCCATCAGCACTAGGAGATAGCATAGTTAGGATCACATTGATGTAAACTGTAAAAATCAAGATGCGATTCTAAGCAGTCTTATTAATGAGCAGTAACCTGATGTGATCTGCTTTAGGCTTTAAAAACATCAAACAAGGACATTATTCTCCTTATTGTACCTGAAATTCCAGTGAAAGGGAATAGTGGGTCAGAACCTGGTATCTCCATATCAGAAGTGTGGTGATGCCCCCATTCCTTGTGCCCATTTGTGAAAAGGTACCTTTTTCCCCACCTAGTGGCTGGTTCCCATTGAAAGGAACATGTAGCCATCTTCCATTTAAATCAAGAATGGGCCAAAGCATAAAAATATGAAACAATATTTATATTTAAAATTTAATATCTTTTACTCATATATTTAAATTACATAAATGTAAATAGAAAATGTATATGTATTCTAACAATTTACATTTTTAAAGTGCTTGATTTAACTGATGTGGGAGGGGTAATAGGGCAAAGGCCATAGCTTCTGTGTACGGCCCAAGCTAGCTATTTTTCCTTTCACCAAACAGGCAGATTGAGAACCAATTGGACTCATTGTCAGGGAGCAATACGATGAAAGGCACAATTTTGAGTTACAACAAGCTAGCTGCAATGTGAGTGTGAAAAATAATATGACTATCTCAGCATTAGCATAGGGATTTGGGTCCACGGGCATAGGTCATTGCATTAAGCACTTTGGACAAATTTCACACTACTATCGGAATCCTCCAGTCATCATGGGGATACAGAAAATGGTAATCCAAAAAAATAACAGGCCCAACCTCTGACTGCCTTATACCAACTCTGGCCCATCTTCCTCCTTCTCTTCATCTTTTCCTTTATATAGCATCATCCAATGTGCATGGTTGTTTACAAAAACATAGGGGCCTTTCAAAGGTTTACAATCTAAAATATTTATGTGTGTGTGTGTGTGTGTGGCAGGGAGGGAGGGAAAATAGTAAACAGTACAATACAATTATAAAACAAATCATCCGGATAAAATGGGGAAAAGACCCGCACAATATAAGAAAATGGACAAATACATGCAATCAAAATATGCAAGCCCACAAAATAACATTAATCTGAAATCCAAGTCAGAACTGCCCCCTATATATTGACTGGTAGCAGCAACCCATCAAGTTTCAAGCAGCGGACTTTCCTAGTTCTTCCTGGAAATGCCAGGAACTGAAGCGGTGTCCATCCAGAAACACAATATTTGGTCTACCATCTATCTGTGGCCTCTTCCTGTGATGCTTTCAGGCCTACTGTTGCTCAGCAATCAGCTTTTTTCCAGCAATGACTGTGAGATTTGCTTTAAATACACTCTGTCAGGAGTCTTGGAAATGTACTTAGCACAATGAATTGGAGAAAGCAACAGCTTCCCTGCAGCTTCAAGCTTCGGTGTGACAAGTACAAGCTGTTGGTTGGTGATCAGCGGCTGCATGTGGGGCACTACTGCCGACCAGTGGCTGTTTCAAGTTTAGTTTTCTGGCTGAGTTGCAGATATGTTTCCATCTGATAATAAAATACTTTGTTAGATACTATATTAAATACATTTCATATATATCTTGTATGCTTAACAATGAAAACAGAAGTTGTAGGGTGCCTGTCAACACTACAGACAATAGGATATTTAAGTCTTTTCCCCCTTCTGGCAGTCCTGATTTTAGATTATTCCTTTGAAGCTTCTATTTACAATATAATGAGCTCCTGCTGGCACCATAAACTACTTTTATCAGTTGTCTTGTATATTCCCACAAATGGCTTTTTAAAACTGATATTTCCAAAGTATTTCTCTGTGCTTACAGTTGGCCCTCTGTATGCACGAATTCTTCATCGATGGATTCCACCAACTATGCTTGAAAATATTACCTGCCATCCTAAAGAAAAATCCAAAAAGCATACCTTGACTTTGCCATTTTGTATAAGGGACACCATTTTACTATGCTACTGTATATAATGGGTCTTAAACAAACACATATTTTTGGTACCCACAAGCAGTCTTGAACCAAACACCAGCAGATACCAATAGGAAGGGGACAAACTGGTTTCAGCGGAATTGGCCTTGCTGCTTCTTTGTTACATAGCAGCCACAAAGATGGCTTCAACAACTCAGCCATTATGGATACCCCAGCCTGAATCCTATTGAGAAAACCATAGAATCAATGGAAATGACCTATGTATTGACTCACTATTTAACAACTGATTCAATGGATCTACTCCAGATGGAGGTAACCAGTGGGATTCAGACCTCTGTGTGTTTTCCACTTCTATGTAGTCCATACAAGACAAAACAGGAAACATTTTAGATCATGAAGAAAGAAAGTAAATTCCAAACTTAGTAATCTATCAAATGATACAAAAAAGCAGGACTAGGAAGCATCAAGAGAGATATATCTAGCTAGCACACCCTCATCCCAACTCATGAGCAGGTCCAAATAGTTAGAAACTAAGCACCAATTCAGTTAGGGGTGAGTAATGTACAGTCCATTGCCCGCATGTGGCAACCAGACCCTCTCCCATCTACTCAAAAAGGCCCTTTGTACTTTCTATGAGATGTGGAGAGCAATTTGCCATATTTCAGCCCTCTGACCTGTTTTAGGTTTGCAGAGACTTTTCCCCAAAGTCTTAAAATGGTCAGTCCTATTTTTGAAACAGCTCTCCTGAGCCAAAACTAGGTCAGTGGATTAAAACAAGATAAAGTGCCTCTTTACAGTTTCTGAGGGTTCATACCCTTTTTTTTTAGTTAAGTAAAAATGTGAATGTCATGTAACACAGGAGGCATCAAGGGCAGGTCTAACTTTGCGGTGTCCAGAGGGAATCATGCACAGCCCATAGACTTCAGAAAATTGCCCCCATCCCAATATATCCCAAGATTTTTTAACTCTAAAAAAGACTTTAAATCTTTTTTTACTTGCAAATATGATAATGGAGAAACCTATAACACTTACTACTAATTAAATTCATGTATTGTTATATGCCTTCAAGATGACTCCTATTATAAGTTTTTCTCCGGTAGGATACATTCTGCAGAGGTTTGTCATTGCCTTCCTGAGGGTAAAGGAGTGTGACTTGCCAAAGACCGGCCAGTGAGTTTCCTTATTCAGAGTCTAGTATCTCAGAGTCATAGACCAATTCTCAAACTGCTGCAACATACTGGCCTGCTAAGAGCTAGGTGATTCTAATAGTTATACTGAAAAAAGATAATTTCCCTACACAGTCACTCGTATGTCCTTCTGGGATCACTTCTAGTCACACTGTTGTCTGTGTCCATATCTATTTCTTGGTGGAGGGTGTGGAATCTGATTATAACCAAATTTTGAACTTCATCAACTTTCATCTAATTGTGAGTTGGGAAATTGTATTTGCCAGACTCAGAAATCTAGCTCATAGAGTCCATTCACACTGCAGAATTGTATAATTATGACTACCATAGCTCTGTCCTATGGAATCCTGGGATTGTCAGTTTAGAGAGGGGCACTTAGAATATTCAGCCAAAGTGCTTCAGTGTCTCATCAAACAACAAACCCCAAGATTCCACAGGATAGAACTATGGCAGTTAAATTGGAATTGAATAGACCCTGATTATAGGCCTAATGGTAAACAACTGAGTAAATAAACAATCAGAAAAGAAAGTGGACACCCTAAGAAGGGTCACACTAAAGTCAACTTGCCTGTGTCAATACCTGATTGTGTCACTAAGTACCATCTCTTGTTATCTGATCATGACTTCAGATTCTCTCTGTCCTTATTCTACAGAAGCCTGGACCGCCTTGATTCTGTTGAGATGGTTTTGCCTCCAAAGTTCCCAAGCTGGGAAGAAGAATACAGCCCAATTCCAGACAACCTTGATGAATCCAGTTGCGTCAATCAGGTGAGAGGCAGCAGCAACCCTTCCCAGAAACACAAAAGGACAATTCCACCCAAACTGAAAGGATTATGTTTTAGAAGATCACTTAAATGCAGGAAAATGCAAATTAGGTTTTTGCATTTCCTGGCATTTGAAATTCAAATGTGAAACCTCCAGTGGCTAGAATAGACATTTGATTTGACTTTCTTCTGTTTCCTGTCATACAATTACACTTGAGCATTAAAAGAATAAAAACTGCTCAAAAACATTTTACGTGCAATGAAAATGGCTGCAAAAGATTCCTGCCAGGGATAGTATGACTCATAAGGGAAGGGTGAGCAATTGCCTCAAGTGATAGATGTTGGAAACATGCTGGACACTCACCCCTCCAGCCTTTACCGTCCATTGATAGTCAGAGATGTATATGTCACATGGTCTGTCCTACACCCCTTCAAGCAGTCTTTTGCCTTCATGAGGTTGTGAAGTCTACTTTTCTATCATTGATATTCAACAAAGCATTAACTCAAAGGGCAGTCTGATTCTGGAAGGATCTTGCTCTTGGCTTCAGGAAGCTAAACATCTTCAGACAGCTCTGATAACCATAGTAAGATAAAGATAGTCCACTTCCCTATCTGCAGATTCAGTACCCATGGATTCCACCATGGGTACCGAATTAAACCTTGATCTTGTCATGTTATTTATTTATTTCCAACATTTATATCCCGCCCTTCTCACCCGAAGGGACTCAGGGTGGCTTACAACAATGGCAGTAATTCAATTCCTACACAAAATCAAAATTACACAGTACATAAAATCAATTAAAACTTTTAAATACAATATAAAAATTTTAAAACATATAATCAGATCCATTCGTCCAAAAAACCTCGTACTTTAGCCATAAGTCAGTCCATGTCGTCTTTGCCATTATTCCTTAAAAGCCTGAGCACATAACCGTGTTTTTAGGGCTCTTCTGAAGCCCAAAAGTGTTGGAGCTTGTCGAATATCTCTGGGGAGGGTGTTCCACAGCTGGGGAGCCGCCACCAAGAAGGCCCTGTCCCTCGTTCCCACCAAGCGCGCTTGCGAGGCAGGTGGGACCGAGGGTAGGGCCTCACCAGATGACCTTAGGGATTTTGCTGGCTCATAGGAAGAGATACGTTTGGACAAGTAGATTGGGCCAGAACTGTTTAGGGCTTTATAGGTCAAAACCAGCACTTTGAATTGGGCTTGGTGGCATATTGGCAGCCAGTGGAGCTGACTTAGCAGAGGGGTGGTACGCTCCCTGTATGCTGCCCCAGTTATTAATCTGGCTGCCGCCCGTTGTACTAATTGGAGCTTCCGGGCCGTCTTCAAAGGCAACCCCACGCAGAGAGCATTACAATAGTCCAGACTATTGTGGACCACCGTGGCCAAGTCATACTTCCCAAGGTATGGATGCAGCTGGCGCACAAGTCTTAGTTGTGCAAATGCTCTCCTGGCCACTGCTGAAACCTAGGGCTCCAGGCTCAGCTATGAGTCCAGGAGAATACCCAGACTGCAAATCTTCACCTTCAGGGGTAGTGCTACCCCGTCCAACACAGGCTGTAACCCTATTCCCTGTTTGGCCCTATGACTGACCAGGAGGACCTCTGTCTTGTCTGGATTCAGTTTCAATTTGTTCGCCCTCATCCAGTCTGACACAGCACCCAAGCACCGGTTCAGGACCTGAACAGCCTCCTTAGTGACAGTTGGGAAGGAGTGACAGAGTTGGCCATCATCTGTGTACAGATGACACTGCACCCCAAAACTCTGGATGATCTCTCCCAGCGGCTTCATGTATATGTTAAATGACATGGGGGACACTACTGACCCCTGCGGGACCCCACAAGACAATAGTTGTGGGGCCGAGCAGGTGTCCCCCAAAGACACCATCTGGGAACGACCCTCCAGGAAGGACCGGAGTCACTGCAAAACAGGGAGACAGGGAGAATAAATTAAAAGAATGGGACCAAAATGCCATCATATTTTAGCTTAAAGCTCTTACTGCTAGGAAAGGTATTGCTACCTTTAAACTGATGGGATCAGATTTTGGGATAAAGGGCAGTGTGGAAAGGCCCTAAGTTATCCCCATGAAAATGGAGGACAATTTTTCTTTCTTATTGGTACCCTGTCTTGAAAGTTCTCATTTTTATAAGAAATCTAAGATTGTAATTCTCTTGCAAACTGATTTCCAGGAAGGGCATCTTTTTATATACTGCACCTCTAACCATAATCCTCTGGTTGTCATTAAAAAAAAGAATAATAATAATAAAACAGTGACTGGAATCAGCAGAACAGAGCTCCCATTAAATTTAGTGGCACTTATATCTAAGGAAATATTCATAAAGTCAAACTTTAAATTTCCACTAGACGGATTCTGCTTCTCCTAGCACAATCCTTTCCAGTAAATAGTAGGATAATTCTTATCAGGTCTGAACAGAGGAAAGGAAAGAAGGTGGATGTGTTGACAGCCACCAGTCTATTAAGCAGCATGCTACTTAATAGTGATAAAATCTTTAGCTGAGTAGCCAAGTTTAAGATTAAGAGTATAGTATATTTATCCTGGTTAAGATTTTTGCCTACATTGGACTGAAATGTGTGGTTTGCCTTGGTTAAAACTCTAGAGTACTGACAGTCCAATAAAATTGTCAATATAATTGAATACCTACACTCCATCTGTTCTAGCAGATGAGATTCAACATATAAAATGTCAGTGATGGCTTGATGATAGCTAAAATTTATATGACAAAAAGAACAACATAATATGCAAACATATCCATCCTAAGTATGAAAATTGTGTTTGTGCTAGTCCCTTCTTTGGTGATCCTTGCTATTAATAAACATTCAGATTGACATAGCAGTACTGTGGGGTCATTTTTTGCTCTAGCTCACTGGTTTCCAACCTTTGGTCTTCCAGGCGTTTTGGACTTCAGCTCCCACAGTTCCTAACAGCTGGTAAACTGACTGAGATTTCTGGGAGTTGAAATCCAAAACAACCAGAGGACCAAGGTTGGGAACCACTGCGCTAGTTTGTTGCCCCAACTGTTGCTGACTACTGTTTTCACTTAACTTTTGTCTCACCTGTATGATAACCTGTATTAGCTTAAGTGCCTAATACTTGATTCGGTTTTGTCAAAATGTTACCTCATACCTGGCAGCTTGAGGGTTTTGGTCCTATGACGTTTTTGCCTCATCCTGTTTGGTCAGCCATACAATGAGAAGTTGTTTTTTCATTCATTTTTGTGTCATCAGCCCAAACTGTCACACAACAGCCATTGTCCCTTTGTGATTTTTGGGAGGGTGAAATTGCTTCTGTGCTGAAGCAGTGAGATTCCCCATCCCTGGTGCTTTAATCTTTTACAACTCTTTCTTCCAGATATTTGGACAACCCTCATTTATTCCACAGATATTTTCACAGGAAGAGCAGGTACTGTCCATCTGACCATATTCTACCATCCATTACATGCATATATCAAACTGTCTAATATAGAATCAGACTTTCCTATTGCTCAGTGTTTTTGCACTGGCTGGCAGTAGCCCTCCACAGTTTTATTCTAGGGTCTTTCCCAGCCCTAATTAGAAATGGCCGGGATTGTACCTGGAGTCTTCCACATTCAAAGCATGCACTGTTCCTCTGAGCTACTATGACTCCCCCCAAGTATGTTAAATCACTTACTAAATGTTTTGGTTCTTGAACGTAGCTGAGGGCCATTGCTATTTAAGCATTACAACCCCCAAATATTTGACACTTTGCCTCTCAATGAAATGAGAGGAGAAAAAATTGAGTGAATTAGCAAACATAAAAAATGACCTCAGTTATTATACCATAGAATTTAATGATGTCTGGCTTTCCCTACTGTGTTTCGGGTGGTGTATCAAGACCCAGGCAAAGACTTTCTGTGATATGAATGTAAGCAATATAAATGGGATAATTTTCAGGTTGAGAAGCTAGGAAAAATGAGCAGTAATTCGGGAAAGGTTAAGAAAACAAGTGCCTTTTTATTGCTTTAGTTTAAACTGCCATTACTTATTATGAATTAATTCTCTAAAATCAATTTTACGAGGCCGTAAAATTAATAACAGGCCATCTTTTCCAAAATGGAGATCACCAATTTGTGTGACAAATTACCAGACTTGATTAGCTTTCTTTAACTAATATGAAACAAGATCACACTCAGAAGGATTGTAGGAAAAACATTAGGCAGGACCAGCTGAGGTAGGATGAAGAGCATCAGCCCTTGCCTGAAATGTCACCACGGTGAATTTGAGAGATTAGAATTAGATGCCAATAGTGAAATAGGTAACTTATATAATTCCCAGTTAGAAATATGAGCTAGAATGGATTGATCAGATTTTCTCACCAGGTATCCTCAGTGGAAGATTAATAGAGATTGATTTATTACATGTTACTGAACTGCATCTCCCATGAGCCCTAGTTAGCATAGTCAGTGGTGAACGATCTGGGAACTGCAACCAAGCAACATCTGTAATGACATTTTGCTTATTCTTAATTTACTGTAAGGTTCTTTCATAGGTTTCTCTATAGTATCTCTAGTTTTCTTATAGCATACATGCAAGAACCTAGCAGTATTCCTGCCCAAGACATGACCTACCAAGATAAAAATAACCTAACAGCAACTTATGGTGGGTCACTGTGAAGTCTGTGAACCTCCTGGGTTTGCTGCTACTCATAACTCATAAAACTAAGGATATTTTCAGACCATGGAAGCAGTACTTCTTTTTTTGGATTACAGATCCCAGAATTTCCCACAGATATTTCTTGTGGTCTGATCCAAAAAGTTACTTTTCTAAACTGTAGTCATTGTTAAGCACTTCACATACCAGAATGCATAGTAACCTGTATTACTTGCTGGATCACATACTATTGAAGCTGTTTTGAAGCAAGGGTAATCTTGGCTAGTGTAGACATACATACAAACAAATAAACAAACATCTCATTCTGCTGAGTAGCATAAGGAAGATCTGTTGAACTACAACTCCCATCAATCCAAACTTCTATAAAGCCCATTGTTGTGGATTATGGGAACTGTAATCTGAGATTTGCAGGGACACAGTTGCCTAGTATAGCAGAAAGCCAATCAATAAATTGGAAAATAAATTCAATGGATTCAACTCCCCTATGAGATCTGTGGAATTGCATGTTCTTTTGCTAAGAGAATGACCAACTGTGTTCTTGCAGGCAGGAGAAGTGGAGCTAAATGACCAATACGAGGGACTATGTGAATCGACCTACAGTGAAGCAGAATCAACTACTATAGAAGTACTGGACCTGCCCCTTCCTAGTTACTTTCGCTCCCGGAGCCACAGCTACCTCCGAGCCATTCAAGCAGGCTGCTCCCAAGAAGAGGACACGGTCTCTGTCCGGTCCCTCTCTCCACCTCCAGCCAACAGCATCAGTGGCAGCCGAACGCTTCCCAGCAACAGTAAGTCATTTGGGACCAGGGGGAAATTGTAAACAGGTGTGGTTGCACAGCTATCTAAGCATTGCTTGGAAAGAGATTCTAGCATTTTAAATTGTGAACACACCCAACATTTCTAGAAGAGTGTTGTAGCTCAATCTTATGCTTGTTTTCCATAACTGTGTGACATTGTGGTTTGGTGTGCGCCGCATTTTCTTATATATAAAGTGATGCATTTGGATTTCGTTTCAGTTTTCATCGTTTAACAACTATTCAGAAACATCTTTATAACCATATTATACTGCATTATTTCTCTTAGTCCTCAATACAGAGGATGAAAGTGATGGGTCATGATACAGCCAAAGTATTTTAAGGCTTCAACAAAAGGCATACTTGCGTGTGGATATCCTCCACTAAACTGTCTTAGGAATAAGCATTGTTAGGACTCAGTTTCAGAAATGCAGACCTAAATTTATATACCAGGATATTTCAGCTGTACAGGGGCATTGGCAAGCAATAAGCTACTTGTAGATCCAAAGTTCATTTTCCTGTCACCCCCCCCCCCCCCCCGCCTTTACCTATTTGTCACCATGCCCCTTAATTTTGGTAGCTGTGTGGGAGAAAAACAGTTTAAAGTTCCACTAGGGGGAAAAAATCCCTGAACAGAATTGTAGTGTTGACATTTGGTGTCAAGATCTAATCGGCATTCAGCAGTGGTTTAAAAGTATTCTTTAATTGTCTTTTCTACAAATGTTGGTTTCCTGGGTATAACAAGGTTTGGAACAATGTGGGAATATTAATAATACACAGGTCTGAGAAGATTTTATCG
Organism: Anolis carolinensis; assembly: GCF_035594765.1. Taxonomy (NCBI): domain Eukaryota; kingdom Metazoa; phylum Chordata; class Lepidosauria; order Squamata; family Anolidae; genus Anolis; species Anolis carolinensis. Next base: position 218,426,256 of record NC_085844.1, on the reverse strand, counting down.
CCATTTCTTGGATGTCAATGAAATATTGTTATGAAGCTAAGCCAATGCTGACCTATGTCCTTAAGTGTTCAAGAAACAGCTGGCCAAGTTAATGTACTGCCAAGATATCTCCTTTTCCATCCATAATCCTCTTAATCACAAGAATTTCTTTCCCTACAGATGGGGTAGGGCCATCTTCCACATCCATAACAAGCTAAGAGTCCAATCTCGAGGCATCATTAGGATTGATTTTCCATTGACTTCATTTAGAGCACCCCTCCTAAATCTGTACTAAAATATTTCACTCAATACCCCACCCAAGATGTGCTAGAATTTTGTTGTTGTTGTTGTTGCTCTGATGTTTTGGGGAGCTGGAACCTGGCTTGTTTTTTAAAGCCAGCTATGGCTTTGTCAGAGCACAAATTTTGGAGATAGGAGTCTATTGTTCCACTCAACAGAATGACCCCACACACACACACACACACACACGAGTAAAGGGAATTATGCTCCCCAAAAACATCATGGTTGCAAGTTGTCTATGTAGTGTACAACTTCATTCACTTTGATTCATTCATTACACACCTGGTGTTAAGTAGTCTGCCATCCACGAAATCTTAGCAGTGGTTCTCAACCTGTGGATCCCCAGATGTTTTGTCCTTCAACTCCCAGAAATCCTAACTGCTGGTAAACTGGCTGGGATTTCTGGGAGTTGTAGGCCAAAACACCTGGGGACCCACAGCTGAGAACAACTGACTTTGACCAATTAAAATGTCTTGGTTTTTAATGTGCTATAACACTCCTTCTTATATTTTGAATATATGCTAACATCTAAAGTCGGGATAGGTAATTTCTTTGGGTCTGGGGACAAAATTCTCCCCCAGATCCTCTAAGGCCAAATCTCATGGCCATAACTACCGCAGACAATTACATTTCTAAAAGCATGGACGTGCTGCTTTCAGTAAAAGCAAGGTGTATAGGATCCATGCACATAAAATTGTTCATTAAAATATCAGGACTTCTAAAAACCTAGTTTGTTTTATTGTTTTTTTGAAAATAAAGAAAATGCTATTTATTTGCTATTGCCAAAGTAAATTCATAAACAGGAGGGGACCTTTATGAGCGCTTAGTGGGCCACCAAAACTGGACTACATTTTGCTCACCCTAGATACAAGGAAACCCTTATTAGGGAGATGATGGGCACCTTAAATTATTCAATTGCAGACGTGAAAGCAAAAGTCTGAAATGTTGCTGACATATTGCATGAGGAATCCAGATTTTCTTCAAAAATAGCAAATCAATTCACTATCTGAATAGCCTTCAGAATGCTTCTTGTACAGATCTGTTTCTCCTAAACTCAAAACTGAGCCAGGCAATTTTCTGACTGACAGAAAGGACAATATGACACCTCCTCGGCCTGCTTTCCAGGTTACATACCAACAGGAATGGCATCTAAACCTTAAACATAGGACAGATTTTTCTGGTTTAGGGGATATAAGATGGGCTGTATTGAAGACACAGCTTGTCCTCCAAGGAAAGCGAATGGCAGAGGCCTCGAGTAGAACAAGAAGGCTGAGGACTTCATCCAGCTGCTCTGAGCCTATGCCAGCAGAGAGGGTTGATTCACTCACCCTAATGATAGGGCTGGTTCTGCCTAAATGCAAAACTCATGCTTTGTCTTTCAAACAGAGTTTGGCTTGATGCCTTTGACAGGATAGCATCATGCGTACAGTTGTTGGATGTTCTCGAGTAACAAAAAAAAAATAGCTTGACCTGAATGTTTTTTCTTCCTACACAGGTAGCATTATGCACTGCTGCTACCATTTTGTGAACTGGTTGCATTTAAACTGTAGACTACATAATTTGTGGTGTTGAGTGCATTGCAAAGAAAGCCGCTCAAGCAGCAATCAGCATTGGATTTGTGAGGTTTAGAGATTTATGGATTGCCTCCTGAAAAATAAATTGCACTTGGCACTGTGATATAAGACCTGTTTCGTTAAGACACTGTTTGCTGTTTCCCTTTAACAAAAGAGAGAAAAGGTTTACATTCTCATTGGCTGATAGCTCCTGCCCATGTGCTCCCAAAGAACTAAACATATTGGTATTAAATGTATTAAATAGTGAACTGTGTTAATATGCTAGTAGATGCCTATATTACATTTGTAGTAGAAGGGGTTTTTTTCTTTAGCTTCAATCCAATTGGATAAGTTTTATTTTAAGCTACGATTTTTACTTATTCAAGACAGGAACTCAACTGGTACACATGTTGTGGGTTAATTCTTCTGAGAGTGGTGCATGTCTCCTTAAAACCTTCATAGCATTTTTAGAAAGTATTAACACAGCTCTATTCCTTCTATCACAATCCTTACTTTGCTTATCCTCTGTTCCATCTATTGGTAAAAATTCTAATTTTACTTAATAATAGACAGGATAAGACAATGCAGGTCCAGTCCTACCATTAGGTAGAGTGGTGTAAGTGGCACAGTCAGCAGCTATAGGATGTTATGAAGAACAAACTTTTAAAATTATTTTAACAGTCTGGAAAGGGGAAAGGGGAAATTTTCTACATCTTCCTAACATGATTTGCTTGGTCTTAGGTGCCATAAATTTTGTTCTTGATTGCCTCTGTATTGACTTATTTGCATTCTGTATTTTCATTTCTTTCTGCATTAGCTTAGGACAGGGATGGAAAATATTTGGCCCTCTAAGTTCTTTGAACAAAGATTCCTGTAATCCCTTACCAAAGGCCATGCTGGATGAAGCTAATAGGAGGTCTGGGGTAAAATATTTAGAGGCCCAGATTCCCTAGCCCTGCCCTAGCATTTTTTAAGCATTGTGATCCTATTTCTTACAAATTAAAGTGTGTGTGTGTGTGTGTGTATCAAAAATAGATTTGATGATAATTTGGAGTCCTTTCATATTATACAACTATGCAGGCATGATTTCATTTTAACTGCCATGGTTCCATCCTAGCGAATTCTGGAATTTGCAGTTTAGCACCTCACCAACTACAAACCCCAAAATTCTTTAGTCAAGATATTGCCATGGCAATTAAAATGGAACCATAATCATGTGGTGTGAAAGAGCCCATAGAGTTGAAAAGGGAGTCAACATTTCATTTACAAATCTGTAAATTCAGATTTGGGTTGCACAGTAAATGACAACCCAGATCTACCACCCAGGAAGTAAGCATATAAATAAGTACCGTAAATAAATAAAATAAGTGATTGTCTGCCTTCAGTGGTGCTTTTGTAGCTTGCAAGGTGTTAACAGTAAGGAGGGTGAGATATAGCCAGTAGAATGTGTTCAACTAATTGGCAGAAATTCTGCTGACAGCTTTGAGTCCCTGGCTTTAGATTCCTTGCATGAGATCTATATGGCAGAATTATGAGGATGGGTGAATGCTTCCGAGTTTTCTTGTAACTTTCTTCCTTAAGAACAAAGAGATTTATGCACTGGGACTCGAAGAATCTTAGCAAAGCAGGCTGAGCAGCAGGCGAAAAGTGATGTGTTCTGTCTAACTAGATGCTCAGTTTCTATTTCAGGTTTTGTCTTTGTGCTGAAACAGTCTAGATTTATGCATATTTATTATAAACAGGAAACTGAGCATTTTGTATGCAAAACACCTAGATCTTTCATAACAGAAGAAAAGGAAACATTTATACAATTCCTCCCCCCCCCCCCCAAGATAAAGAAATAATGAAAATCAGTAATCCAAATACAGTAGAGTCTCACTTATCCAACATAAACGGGCCGGCAGAATGTTGGATAAGCGAATATGTTGGATAATAAGGAGGCATTAAGGAAAAGCCTATTAAACATCAAATTGAATTATGATTTTACAAATTAAGTACCAAAACATCATGTTAGACAACAAATTTGGCAGAAAAAGTAGTTCAATACACAGTAATGCTATGTAGTAATTACTGTATTTATGAATTTAGCACCAAAATATCACGATATATTGAAAACATTGACTACAAAAATGCGTTGGATAATCCAGAACGTTGGATAAGCGAGTGTTGGATAAGTGAGACTCTACTGTACAGGTAAACTACAACCTGCTTAATTTTTAAGAAAACATGCTGGATGTAGTGTAGCAAAGATACTAAGTTACCGAAGAGAATGCACCTGCCCCCACTCCAAAAAAAATAATAAAACAGGACAATAGACGGTACAGACTTGCATAACATTTTCATGTGCCAATTTCTGGTTGTGAAAAAATTACTATACTTAGAAAAGCAATGAAGTTTCCCATAGCCAAGTGTCTAGGCTCCTGTCCAATTGTTTTTATGGGTAGCTACTATACATGGCTCCTGTACCTTTCCTAACTTTCCTAAGTGAAGGACAACATCAAAGCTCCTCTTTCAAGCACCTGTTCTTCTTTTTCATGATGCTTTGTCCTTAAATTGAATATGGACTGGGTAACCATTCAAGCAGAGAATTGCTTAAGTAGAGCACATTACCATCCTAAGTGTAAGATAAAGGTAAAGATTTTCCCCTAACATTAAGTCTAGTCGTGTTTGACTCTGGGAATTGGTGCTCATCTCCATTTCTAAGCCGAAGAGCCGGCGTTGTCCGTAGACACCTCCAAGATCATGTGGCCGGCATGACTGCATGGAGTGCCATTACCTTCCTGCTGGAGTGGTACCTATTGATCTACTCACATTTGCATGTTTTCGAACTGATAGGTTGGCAGAGATTGGGGCTAACAGTGGGAGCTCACTCCCACTTCCCAGATTTGAACCTCTGACCTTTCGATCAGCAGGTTCAGCAGCTCAGCGGTTTAACCCGCTGTGCCACAGGGAGCTCCTAAGTGTATCCTGGAAGAATTGGTAGGTCTAAAGCAAATTCATAACACTATTACTTTGCCTCTTGAACCATCCAGAGGGAATACCAATAGCTAAGAAAATGGAGAAATGTTGCAAGTCCATTTCTGATTTTAATAACACTTTTTCCAAGAAACCTCCTGATTTGTTCTTGTAGAATTGTCATAAGTCAAGAACCACTTGAAGACACACCACAACAATTTTTATAGTCATTGGTTTAAATGTTTACAGGTTTAGACAGTTAACTATTCAAAATCAAATCACCACCCTCAGAAACTATTTATTTCTATTAGTCCAAAGAAGTAGGTGGTGCAAAAACTACAGCCCTAATGCTCATCCCAGATCCTTAAGATGCTGAGACCTGAAAATGTAGACCAAGATCCTGCATCGAAAGATATAGCTGCAGAACTATATCCATATTACATAAGTATGTATTCCAATGCTTCCCAAAAAACCCACTACCTTGTTGCCTCCCGAACTCAGCCTAAAATCATAGAGTTGGAAGAGGCTTCATGGGCCATTGAGTCCAACCCCCTACTCAATGTAGGGGCACCAGTTAAAACACTACCAGTAGGTAGTGGTTCGTCTTCTTTTTGAAGACATCCAGAGGAGACCCCACCCTCTTTCTTTTAGGCAATTGGTTCCATTGCCAAATCACTCCTATTGATATGAAGTTCCTTCTGATGTCCAATGGAAATCTATTAATCTGTACCTTCAAACCATTGGACCTGATCCTACTTTCCAGAGGACAGGCCTGTCTACGCCTCTTTGTGGCAGCCCTTGAGGTATTTAAAGAGTACAGCCATGTCTCTCTTGAAACACCTTCGGTCATTGCATAGGTGCAATCACTGTAAAAGTGAATTACAAAATTAAAAGTTGAATGTATGATATATTCATCGAACAAGATGCCAGCCATAATTTTGTTTTAGATTATCAGTGAAGGCATGAGCAAAAAAGGCCAATCTAAAAAGTATGATTATGCTATCAAAAGTCTATTTAGTATAATACTAATTCTTCTATAAATACAAGTGTGAGGAGGAATGGAGTTAAAGTGTGTGCCATTCAGCATCAGGAAGCATAAGATAAATGTCATAAATTGGTAACTAGAAGACTCGTGGCCAAATCTAGCTTCCTGGGTGGATACTTTATTTCCTAAGTTGCAAATTAGAAGCAGTTGTGTTTGTAGGGAGATGCTGCTGGCTGTAAATACAACATTTCTTGGCACTCTACTTGTATTGGGGAAGATCTGAACATCTTGGTATGCTATCCTCCATTACTCACTCAAATTGGCACTCCAGTGAAATCAGTTATGGTGCTGCAATAGGCCAGATGGTTAGAAAAGGTCAATATTACTTATGATCTTTGCAACTGATGCAAGAAACTGCTTTCTAATCCCTTCCCTCTCTGTGTCCTGTACAACCCTTATATCCAGTGGCAGCTAGGTGTGCATTATTGCACTACTGAAGAGTGGGAGGATTTACATCTCGGAAATGCAGACAGCAGAAGAATTTAAACCTACTCCCTCACTTTGAGCAGCATATCTGAGACAAGAAGGGGAGGAAAATTGGGGGGGGGGGGGAGGAGAGAGCAGCCCTTTAACCAAAGAAAAAGACATCCAGTTGTTATTTTTCTTGTTGTTTTGGCAGAGGGATCTACCACATTTCATCTAGGTTGATTCTGATCACCAGGAAACATTCACTGATGTTTTAGCACAAAGCCAAATAAATGTGCTGACATGTGACTTCTCACTCCTGTGTTAAACAAGTAGAGTGAGACAATGTACTTTCCACCCACATATCTGTATACCCTGTCCCCTCTTCCACCACCACCATCCTATGTTGCCATGTTCAGCATGCGATTAGAAGAAAGATTCCTATGCATATCAGCTCTGTGTGCATGGTTACCCATACCATTAAATTAGAAGTTGATGGTAATTATGTTGTTTGGGAGTTCGTTTTAGATATCCCTCTAAATTTCTGGAATGGCAGGACAATGATGGTGTAGGGGAGGTCAACATGCAAATTGAATGGAGGAACATGTGTATATGTCTTCATTCTTAAGCAGACATTGCCTGCTTGGTGCTGTTGGCATTTCTGCTGTCTCTCAATTGCCCGGATCCTGGTTCATTCTTCTGTTGTAGACTTTTTAGGACCCAGACTGAGAAGCTGCTCCATTATCTCACTGTATCAGCAAGGTAGTTGTCAGAGCACAGTTCAATGGCTATGTATGAAGGCCTAAATCTCCATGGAGAGAGCCTGTTACTAATCATGTCAACTAGCACTGATCCTATATCACTTTCCATGACTGTAATAATTATTTTTGCCTTTAAGAGTTTCTTCTTTTCCTCCTCTTTCTTTCTGACCTAGATTCCATCTTCCAAAAATAGCTTTCTCTTGAAGTAGGCAGGGGATTATGCAGTTTGCATGTGTGGCTCCTGAGTGTATGAATGCAGTTTTTGTTGCTGTTTAATTCTATCCATGTTACTTGTACAGGAGCAAGTGAAAAGGGGAAGGTGATAAACCAGTTTATACTAATGGTTATAAAGAAGAATGGCTCATCTTAGGGCTTTTTGTACCCATGAGGACGAGATGTATATTATTGTGTTCTCTGTATATCAACATGGGCCCAACTTTGTTTCCCCAGATTAAAAGATTCTTATTCAGCGTAGCCAAACAAAAGTGCCTCATTCCCATCCATGTTGGTAAACTGACACAAAAAGACAGTAAAAAGGGGGCATTTTCCAGATGGCTTGATTTGATAAAATAAGTCATTTCCCTGCACTTGCTAGAGCTGAGCAGAGCTGTTGATGACTTAGGGCTATGGAGGACTCTCATTCATAGGATTGTTATATTCAAAACTTACTTGACAGCAAATAACAGTGACAAATTGGTGTTCTAGCCTAAGTATACTTTAGTTGCATCTGCCCACAAATATGCCTTCTGCAATGTACACCTATTTCTGTGTCTATTTTCTTATTTGGTTTGTTGATTAAAAAAAACCATTTCAATTCAACATACACAGAATCCTTTAGAAAAACAACGATAATAAGGCATGGTGTACATATACTGTATTAACTCAAATCTAATGCACACCATTTTAAAGCAAACTATGTTTCCCAAATCAGGATGTGCATTAGACTTACGCTGCTGCACCCCAGCTCTAGCCCGGCCTATCTAGAATCAGGTTGATGGTGGGCAAAGGGAGCCACATGAGTGGGTGGCAATAGAAATGGCTTGGGGCACCAGGAATCTCAGGTTGGGTGGTTGTGGGGCGCTACCATTGAGTGCTACCACCTGGCTGGCCAGAGAAGCAGGAGAGTTGAGAAGCACCCAAACAAGCAATTTTTTTCCCCTGCCAGGCTTTTGAAAATTGAGATGTGCATTAAAATGGATGGCACAGTAGACTCAGGTAAATATGGTAGTTCTGGCTCTCTCTTATGGCATTCCCCACATGAGTGATCCTACCAAGAGGTAGTGATCAGGCAATACTGTTCTTTATAAAAACAAGCTCCTCCACAAGAGGCTATCCTTGGATATCGTGATTTGCACAGTTCAGAATGACTACTACATAATGATTACTACAAATGTGACCATCACATATATGCTTGTATGAGAGCTACCATATATGCTTCCCATCATGCATAAACCAGTCACATGCTGCTGCTATGCTCTGCTGTGGGTGAATGTAGCTATTTCTTTTAGCAGTATTTTCCCAAGTTTTGAAATAGAAAATGTCATGCCTTCAGTTCCTACAACCATTGAAGGACTAATGACATGGGAATTCTGAAGTATTTTGTGCACAACATAGTAGCTATATAAAGAGTGAACTGGATGAAGGCGGGAGTAACAGCCTACCAAATAGACATAGTGGCAGAATTTGACCAATATTACATGCATGCATCTATTCTGGCATTCAAAAGCCTTCAGTTTGTCGAGTTTAGCTCAAAAGGAATGTACTCATAACATACTCACAAAGTATGTATCCATTTTGCTTTTGTTTTTTAATGTTTGATAATGTAATGGCTTTAGAATATTCCCCATAACTTTAAAGGCTACATAGATCTTTCCTACTAACAAATATATCCTTTTCCTCATATTGATACACAATTATAGCTACATCTTAGCAGCCGTTTTGACTCAGGTGAAATTATGAAATTAAGCTATGAAATTATTTTGCAAGCTTTCTGATCTCTATCGCCCACCTTTGCTGCCTTCTGACCATCTGGCTGGCTTATGTTATGCAGTTGGTCTGTTATGTTACCCTTGTGATGATGCTACATAACTGAAAAGTGGATAGATGTCTCCATCTCACACAGCTCAGGAAAATATATTGCAGTTATGATGTTCTTGCTGAAAGAAGTGGGAGTACAAATGGACAGAACTGTCCAAGGTCTCTCTATTCAAGGGAGGAAAAGGTGCCTAAGTAAAGCATTTCTTTTGGGATCTTTCTCTCTGAGGAAAGTTGAAGAACATACTGTGTCCAGCACAGTAAGCAAAAAAGCATCATTTGGAGGAGGAGGAGCAAGGCAACTGTTGTCGTTGTCGTCATCATCATCATTTATTTATATAATGCCTTTTGTTAGCTCGTTTTTAAAGGTTCTCAGGATCTCTTGCGGCTCACTGAATAATGATCATTCATTGATTTATTTACTTACTACATGTATAGCCCATCTTTCTGCCAAAAAACACTCAGGTGTATTAATCTTCCAGTGCAATTCAATTCCCAAATTGCATGTACAATGCCCTCTAACATTTTACAGATGAAAATTGGAACTATCATTGGAATGTGTTAAGATAGCAGATGTTATTAATGAGAAAGAACTCGGAAGCTAGAAAAGTCTGCAACAGTTTGCCTTTTTCCTAAACCTAAATGGGAAAGGTAATTGTCTGCTATCTTTACTCATCTTCCCTGTCTGAGTGCATTTTGAACTCAGTTTGCCGCCATTGAGGCCAAAGGAGGACATTCAGAGAGAGAAATTGTAACAATTCAAAAGATTGGATGACAGAATACTACTTGGGACTCTCCCTGCCAAGTTGGGACAGGAGGAAGGTATACACTCCGTACAGAAACTGCAGAGCACAAGAATATCTATGATTCTAGGATCTGGAACACTGTGTCTAAAACATGATGCGGGTGCTTGACTTATCCATACAATTTCTATCTGCTTTTTTAAAAAGCAGATGTCTTCCATGCACAGGCCTGTCAAGTCTGGAGATGTACTGCATAGAGATGTGAGCAGGTTTTAAAAAATCTCATATACTCAGCTACATTACATGCTGTCTCTGTGCTGATGAATATGGCACTGGGACCAAAGGAGAGCCAGTAGCAGAAGCCACAACTGATTTCTTACTTACGTAACAGCTGCACTCAGTTTTTCACTTCTCTGTTTCATGAGTTTTTTTCATGATGTTCTCAGTATTTTGTCTCTGTGTCCTTTATTATTCACTGGCCCATGATTACTTATATAGCAACATCAATACTTTATGGACACTTAAGCAGTTAAAATCTCTTTTGCTGTGCTTCACAAGGTTCCATTATCCCAGTAAATGAATGTGAGCAGCTCAGAGTTCAAACCACAGAAATATAGCTCATACATTTCCATGGACTACATCAGACAAGCAGATTTTTGCTCACACAACATAATTTTCCTCTTCTTCCTCTTCTTCTGCTTCAATACTTTTCCCCAATATGTTACAGAGGGTTCCTGATTTTTCTGAATAGCTTGGAGGGGAACACAGAAAGAGGGTGGATGCAAAATGAACTTTCTAAATAGATTTTAAAAGACATGATATGTTGTAAGGCAAGCCTTCATTTTAGCAATTCAGTAATTTACTGAAACAGCAAAAAATCATTTCTGTATCTAGAACAAATGAAGATGTCCATACATTATACTCAACACTGGTGCAGTTGTTACATGTGTGTACACAGATGGTTGATCTGTATACTGGTAGAATCTTTCACATGGAAGATTCAAAATATGTGCATTGTACATAGATCATAGTGTATATCTTATCTAAATAAATGAAACACTGTAATCTATACATATTTACGGCTTTTCCAGACTTGATTATTCACAATTTGATTACATTTTTCTCTCTAGGTAACTCTATGTCCTCCAGTGTGACTCTGTAGTCAACTGTATCCAGTCATGCTGGAGGGCCTAAACATTTCTATAGTGCACACCTCTCTAGGTCAGTGGTTCTCAATCTGTGGGTCCCCAGGTGTTTTGACCTACAACTTCCAATAATCCCAGCAAATTTACCAGCTGTTAGGATTTCTGGGTGTTGAAGGCCAAAACACCTGGGGACTCACAGGTTGAGAACCACTGTTCTACATCATCCAGTGTCATTCTGTAGTCAGCTTCTAGGGAATGTAATGCTGGAAGACCTAAATATCTCTATGATTAAAAATTGTAATTTCTTAATTTATGGTTTTCCCCATTCATGGGGCTCCTGCACCCCTAACCTCTGCAAATGATGGAGTCCAGCTCTACATAGATTTATGATCTCAGCACATTAATCCTGCATATAGACTGCTAATTACGATTCACAAGTAATAAAATATACCTATATTTATACAGGAGTTCTTTGGTTTACATTGCTGTTCAAGTATTCAAACCCCTTGATTAACAAACAGTAGAAATAAGGGATTTAGAAGTCTTGTATAAATAGGCTTTTGTGGGGGTTTTTTTCCAAAAAGCAATTATTCATATAAAATATTGCTGCTATACTTGAAGCTTTAGCAAATTCAGTGGAACTTGCATAAGTTTGTGCTATCTGAAAAAGTTACTAGTTCTATGTAAACATTACAAATATAAGCAGTTCAGTTGGGTAGGGTGTTTCATTAATTTTAACTAACCAACAAAAACCATTACAGTGTTATGAAATCTTGAAGCCGAATAAAAATGCTAATGAAATCAAACATTCAGTATTTGCTGAGAAGAATTTGTTTAATAAGGGATGAAGAAGGAAGAAAGCAATACGAACAATTCAAATAACTATACAAATTAAGTCTCAACACAAACAAGAAAACGGGACAGGGTGGAGTCTATTAAAACAAAAATCCAGTTGAAGCTTCAGGACTTTTTACTACTACATAAACTTGAATACAAGTATTTTGTGGAATTTTGTCTTTTTTACAACCAGATTCCGCAAATAAGATAAGTTTTTGTAAGAAATGTTTATTCATAGATGCAAATTAGTGAGCACTTTAACCCAATAAATGCATTTTCTTTAAGTTGACAATTTCATCACAACATTCAGAAAAGTGTAAATCCTGTTTCAAGTTTGTGTATTAGCTTGGGAAGTGCTAATAAAGTAGATTTAGTTTAAAATAGAAACCAAAAAGAGACTGGTACACTGCATCACAGGCTGAGCTGGCTGTCAAATTGTACCACTTTCTCTTCTAGTCCTTTTCAGTGTCTTTCAACCCTATTATTCATTCCCTGAGGCTTGTATATCACACTATCCCTCTATCAGTCTATAATGCTTATAAAATTTCATCCACAGCCACACACGTTTTCAGATCCTTGCCCATGTTTTGATGTTAAAAGGGTACAATTATTCATGTGTCTCCAAGTCTGTAGCATGCATTCATTGTCATTCAGACATTTTAGGGTATTGTACTGAAGTGGAAAGCTAGTTGATGTGGAAAACACATCTCATTACCACTGTTTCAGAATCAGGCCTGGTCCTTCTGTTAAACAGAGTGAGGAAACTGCCTTAGATAACAGATGCTGTTCATGATCTTCCTGGTTCTTCCCACTTGTTTGGGAAACAGAATTGTGCATCCTACACAGCCTGTCCTAGACTCCCATTCTAGCTTGGTGCAGGATGTTATTATATTCCCAGTGTCAGCTTCCAATCCAGGCAGCTTTCATACAGGGAAACATCCATCATCTGTAGTTGCTGAAAACATGTAGGCACACATATCAAAACAGACCACATAAAACAGCTTAAGCAACGTACTATGAACCAGTATGTTATAAAGTATCACAAAAGGAAACAAGCCCTTTATGTGACAAAAAGCATTAGGAAATTCACTATTGGGTAAAGCAGTGTCCATTATCTATTATGGGTTCCATAAAAATACTAGAACTTTGCTTTTGTGATTGAAAGCATTCATATCTTTCAATGGAAGGAGAAACTAAAACCAGTGCTAATTTATTCTTTTTTAACCAACAGAAGTATGTCTCTGTATGGCTTACTAACCTTGTAGGTGAAATGTGGGGAAACACACCCCACACCAAGCACCAATTTTCACTGGACTTTTCTGTAGCTCCTAAATGTATCTGTAACTCCTGGTGCTGGAGAACACGTGGTAGATGGCCAGGGGCTGTTGCCACGGCTCCTAAGATCATCCTCGATGTATCTAAGGATGATAATGCCAATTGCAGAGCATATTTCCTATTGTTTCGGAATTTTACTTTCTTTTTGTTGTATTTCCACTGTTTATCTGAGTTGGCTTCAACCAGCTTTGCTGTCCAACTCTTATCACAGTGAGACACATTGTGCTTCAAGAAGAAGTAAAGTTATTTACAATGACCTTGGCTATGTTTATTTATTATTTGTTTACCACACTTATACCTCACCCTTCTCTCCCCGAAGGGGACTCAGAGCAGCCTCACAAAGGCAACAATTCAATGCCACACATATACGTGTTGAAGAGTTGGCACAGTGATCTTGATTCAAAGGACATATGGGGAATGAAGCAGGAAGCTGTGTGGGTGAGACACCATGTAAATGTTTAAAGTCACAGTGAAATCTATAAAAAGAGGCCAGTGTGGTGGCATGCAGCTCACAGGGTGCAAACTGCCCACTCTGTATGAATGACTCAGCGCAATTATTGCCATCTGTCAAAGAAAAGCATAACTGAGTATTTACACAACCACAAAGCTTAGAGAATTTAGCATAGGGTTACTGTTCTCAGAATCCTTTTGCCAGCATTGTGACCAGCCATACTAGCTGAGATGTTCAGAAAGCTATAGACTACTCTTTTCCCATTTATTTTTTACAGTTGTACATATCCAATACTTCTAAGAAACATTGCTCACACTTTCAATATCTGTTTATGTTAGTATCAATATCAGGTCAACTTTTGAGAATGAAACATCTTTTTATTTACGTAAATTTGGTTCAAAAGTAACTAAGGGTAACACACAACTGGTGTGCTCCATGTCATGCACCCCTCAAATGCTCACCCTTTATTCTAGAGGAAAACTTGACCTTCTACCTTAGAAGAGTCCATATTGATTGAAGGATCCCTACCAGGATCTATTATCCTACCCTTAAATTTTTTAACACCATATCAGATTGTTGAATGCATTTTGGTCCTGCAAATGGGAATCTAGAGGGGATCTGAGGAACAAATCATGAGTGCTTGCCACAGAACAGCCCAGGTAGTTTCTCTGCCCTGTCCCCTCATTTAGAAGGCAGCCTTTGCGCATCTCTGCAGAGCAATAGTGCAATCAATGGTCATAAATAAATAACCATTCTAAAAGTAGCCCTTTTGAAAGGCAAGTAGTTCAAGCAGTGTTGATAGGCTTCCTGCCTGAACTAAATGACCTGCCAAGCCACAAAGCCCACGTAATTTTTTGTCTCAAGCATCTGGAAAGGCCATTTTGTTTCATTCTGAGAGTTTATTTGTGCTCCACAAGTTCTTTGAGGATATTGACTATGCTGTATTTGGTAATTTAGAACTTGTAATTTGCAGACCCCCATTCACCTGTCCAGAATAACTCAAAATTGTTTCATGGCTGGGCAACCCATGACTATGAAGCTCCTAACTCCAGGTAATGTAGCTAATGGATTGATATTGTAGCACCTGTAGTCCAAAACATCTGAAGTGCACCAGGTTGCTTATCCCCATTCTAAATCATGGATATCACCCTAACCCTAAATCACTATGGAAGTGTTCTTCCTATACTAGTCTGTTCAGTACATATTTAAGTCGACGAGATACTTAAATCTGTATGTAGTCTTTTCTTTCACTACATACAACAGAATTGATGTACACCCAGGAAAAGCCGTACTTCCATGCTACTAGAGTACAGTTTCTTAATCTTTATTTTACCAAAATGTTTTAAGTTGACAAAACTCTAGTTTGAATTTCAATTAAATACTTTAAGTCAACAGGAGCTTAATCTAGGTTACACTCAAATGCTGTAAGTAAATAAAAAGTAAAGAGTGCCGTGAAAATTGTTTGGTAGGAACAGGGAGTGCAGATAGCATTCTCCCTATTCCCATTTCTAAATAATAAATATTAATGTCAACAGAGCTGTTAATGACCACAGCTCATCTGATGTATAAGGTCATCAAAGGTTGATGCCAAATTGAGCACAAACAACAAGAATATGTATTCTGGGGAATTTTATTTGCTGTAATACATATTGATTAGGTGTGTGTAATGGCCATGCCAACTGGGTGCAGAGCATGAGGTTTAGAGGCACAGGACTTCCTAGAAAAATCATTAATTTTAAAAATAGATATATTTTAACCTGAGATAACATTTAAATGATTGATGCTACATGCTAGTAACATGTACACACACAAGCATGTGAATATGACAAGATTAATTGTGCAGCAAGATGGCTACACAATTATGTTTTAAAAGCTAGAAGATGCACAAGAATATTCATTGCCAGGACAACATTATTTAACTGTCTCAGTGAACTTCAAATATCAGGAGGTCTATGTGGTGGAGTGTTACCATACAAGCTTACTGTCTTCAAATAGTAAGCTAGATATGTGGTTCTAAATTTATAACATCTTCCACCACAAGTAAGGGGCTAGAAAACACAAAATTGCATTGTGATGACTTCAAAACATTGAAGGCAAACACACTCGTCTCTGCAATTACCTTGAGGCTAATGTTGTTGCTGATCTTGTTGAAGTGGCCAGTGTGCCATCTGGTTTAAAACTGTGGCATCTGTTCAAGCTTTTAAGGCCCAAGGATATGTGGGCATGGTGCTTGTAGCAACTCAACCAACCATGGTTAGCAATTTAGATGACCTTCTTAATCCCTTGACTGTTTCAAACAAACCAGTGTAATGGTCATGGTGACTGTATTAGTCTGTAGTTTGATAAATACATTTTTCTATGAGATGTAATGCACATCGTTGTTGTTTTTTAGGGAAAAAAATAGTTTGTCAGCTCTAAAGCCCATTCTGTATTCAATGAAATACAATTATTATCCAGTAGCAGATGCCTTCTTTCATGCTTGAAAACGTGGTGCTGGCTTAGCTCTAGGCATCCTTGAAGGAAGCAAATTCTCTAGACTCATTCCAGTTTGGTTTCAGTTTTGGATTTGGGAAAATCTGACATAATCATCCTAGTGGATGACTTTTATTGATACAGCTTGAGCATCACTTAAATCAGGGGTGTCAAACTCATTTTCACTGAGAAGCACATCAGCCTTATGTTTGCCTTCAAAGAGCTGTTAGTAATTGTAAGATTGTGTAAATGTAACTATGTTGCCCTGGCATTAAAAACCTTGTAGGCCACTTACAATGAGGTGGTGGGCCGGATTCAGCACTCAGACCATGAATATGACACGTGTGCCTTATATAAAATACTTATCCCTGAAATACTCCAAAATCTAAAATTGTCCAAATGTTTGGCTAAAACAGTGGTACCTTTGTTTTCTGAAGCCTCAATATACACAAAGGTTGTTTCATGCACAAAGTTCTTTGAAATACTTTATAGAATTATCTTCAGGCTGTGTTTAAGCTGAAATTGGTCCCTTCTCCAAGATTATGTATATACCAATATACCACCCCACCCCGCCCCCCACCCCCACCCCAAATTCTGAAATCCAAAACACTTCTGGTCTTAAACATGTTGGATAAGGGAGGGATCCTCAACTTGTATAAAGAATGATGTCTCCTTCTCTGGAGGCTTTTAAGCAGAGGCTGGATAGCCATCTGTCAGGGGTGCTTTGATTTTGTGTTCCTGCATGCAGGGGGTTGGACTGGGTGGCCTTTGTAGTATCTTCCAACTCTATGATTCTATGATTCTGTAAGAAAGTTCTATCCTGTTGATTCATTTTGATTTGTCACTGGCTTTTGAGAATATTTGACTAGTATCCACCTGAACAGGTGCTGTGTTTCCATTGTAGGGTCTCAGAAAGTATCTTGTTCACAGTGAGGTTCAATCATTATACAAAGATGTTAGTGGGTACGATTGTTAAATGTGGAATATAGTGTAGTAACATTCATCTTATAGATATGCAATATCTGCATCAGATCAGACCACGTAGGTCTTAGACGAGTGCCTGGAAGCATGATGAAGACCCACACACTGTAATTGAATTGATAAGACAGAAACCTGGTGTGTGTTTCTCACAGGAATTAGGTAGGTTTACAATTTTAGGTGGAGTTGAATTCCTGAGAACAGGATTCAGTTTACAGATAGTTTTTGAACTATCATTGTCACTGGAGATTTAGTTGGGACTCCCAGCTACAGATGTCTTTGGGTAAGGAATGCCTGACAGTTGTGTTTCATGTATTGTCAACATCAATATTGAATTATAGCAGTGTGTCCTATGTGGGCCTCCCTTGAAAATCCAGGAACTGGAGCTAGTACAGAACTCAGTAGTTAGGTTGCTGACAAGAGCAATCTACTGTAAGCGTATTTCACCTTTGCTTAAAAAAATACCTCATACACTGCTATATAAGACGTTACTAGACCAGAATCAGGATACTCACAAGGGGGTACGAATTTCAGTAGCCCACTCTTTTAAGGATGCCAGCCCCATCCGCTTGCCTTATGTACTTTCAAGGGACAGGAGGTTACTACAATGTGATGGGTTTATATAGGCACCATTCAAAAGTGTACGTATTTATGTACACATATAAAGGTAAAGGTTTTCCCCTGACGTTAAGTCCAGTCGCGACCGACTCTGAGGGTTGGTGCTCATCTCCATTTCTAAGCCAAAGAGCCGGCGTTGTCCGTAGACACCTCCAAGGTCATGTGGCTGGCATGACTGCATGGAGCGCCGTTACCTTCCCGCTGGAGCGGTACCTATTGATCTACTCACATTTGCATGTTTTCGAACTGCTAGGTTGGCAGGAGCTGGGGCTAACAGCGGGCACTCATTCCGCTCCCGGGATTTGAACCTGGCACCTTTTGGTCCGCAGCTCAGCACTTTAACGCACTGTGCCACCAGGGCACACATACATGTGTAGATTTGGAGGAAAGGAGGGAAGCTATAATACTATTGTGTTGCATTTGATCTTGATAAAAATGCAATCTCTTCAATACAATTAAAATACCTTTCATTCCTGCAAGAATTAATAAAGTTTGGCACCACTTTAACTTCTGTGGCTCAATGCTATGGAATCCTAGGAATCTCTGCCAAAGAGCACTGGTGCCTCAACAGACTGCAGTTCCCAAGACTTTACACAGCATTGTGCCATGGCAATTAAAGCATCCTGGTACTGGCAGCACCAAGCACCAGCCAATCTGCTTTGTTCCTAATTTTTCTCAGCTCTGGGCCTGTAATGGGTGGGTTTTTAAAAATCCAAATCTTTCAATTCCTTTAAGTTGGAGAATGAAGGGCCTGTGTGCCAAGTGTGGTCCATATCTATCAGGCCATGTAGGAGCTTCTGTGGTAGAAACATGAAGAGGCTAGGGTGTGTGGCTCCTTTTAACCTCCAAAGTCAGTTTCCCAATGAGGCTCAGAGGTGAGGAGATGAAATACACAGATTCTATTTTGCAATATAAAGAGACCAGTGGGCAGCAGCATAAAAGGAAGTCCCACCCCAATGAAATTTCTCATAAGGTTCTTATAAGCTTTTCAAAGTAAAATTCACAGCTTTAATCCTTTCCTCTTGTCTCTAACCCCTTTCATCCTCCCCATGGCACTTTGATCAGATGCTTATCAAAACAGTTCAGGAAAGCAAACTTCTCCATAATTTCCTGATTACAATCATTCCATATATCACTATACCATTTGGGCCTTTTCCCTTCCTTTGAGGCATCAATTTGGTCCACTCCATCAAACACTATTTTGTTTGAACTGTCTACATCTAAGATGTGCTTGTTGGGTTTATTGTCTTGTTTGCCTTTGTGAGTTACTTGGCTTGACATTCCAGACCTTCAATTGATTCCATTTTGCATATCTAAGGAAGTGGTGGGCTGTTTATTGCTGGGTTCTGTTTCCTTGCTTGCGTTTCACAGCTCTGTCAGTCTGTGTTTTCTCGTGGCAGATTCTTCAATTGATTCTGTCTAACACTAAAGATTAAGGCCCCGTCCACACGGCTGAATAAAATCCCACATTATCTGCTTTGAACTGGAATATATGGCAGTATGGACTCAGATAACCCAGTTCAATGCAGATATTGTGGCATTTTTTGCCTTGATATTCTGGGTTATATGACTGTGTGAAAGGGCCCTCAGGCTATTTATTTAATAAAACTCACTCTTCATACTATTGCTATTTAATAATCAAATAAAATCAGGTGTCCCTTGTCCCCTTCATTCACACATACTTTGACTTTCATGTCCATAGAATAGTTGTCCTGCCTGGGAAACTGCCTCCCTGGTCCTCGTGGTGCCAAAGGGTCCTTCCACACAGCCATATAACCCAGAATATAAAGGCAGAAAATCCACAATATCTGCTTTGAACTGGATTATCTGAGTCCACACTGCCATATAATCTTTTTCAATGTGTATTTTATACAGCTGTGTGGAAGGGGCCAGGGAGGGAGGGAGGGAGGGAGGGCTGGGCCTGATGTCCCTGCGAACAAGGTTGCCATGCCCTGCATGGAAAGGATACACTGTTGGAAATAGCAACCTCCCAAGCCTTTCACTATAGCATATATTTGCTAACCTGTATTCTATGTGTATGCTGATCTGTCAGTTTGACTGTACCTCTTTGGTGTGGGAGGGGTTATAGATGTGATTGTACTGAGCATGTTCAGACTCAGGACTCCATTTTGTATTCTGTCTGATTCACACCTCAGTGGAGGTGGGTGCATGTTGCTGTTTAGACTTCAGTAGAGAAGTACAGTAGAGTCTCACTTATCCAACATAAACGGGCCGGCAGAATGTTGGATAAGTGAATATGTTGGATAATAAGGAGAGATTAAGCAAAAGCCTATTAAACATCAAATTAGGTTATGATTTTCCAAATGAAGCACCAAAACATCATGTTATACAACAAATTTGACAGAAAAAGTAGTTCAATACGCAGTAATACTATGTAGTAATTACTGTATTTACAAATTTAGCACCAAAATATCACGATATATTGAAAACATTGACTACAAAAATGCGTTGGATAATCCAGAACGTTGGATAAGTGAGTGTTGGATAAGTCAGACTCTACTGTATGACTAATGGACTTCAGTGAGTACAACTATACCTAAAAACTATGGACTTTTAATTAAGAAGTATGCCCTGTGTACTCAACACAGAGAGAACTAGATCCTATCTATAACTGAACTATAATTGACAGGGGACTCTGGCGTGGGCTGGTCCACGACGTCACGAAGAGTCGGAAGTGACTGAACAAATAACCGAACTTTAATATTAATAGTGAATTAATACAAGATGTTTGTGAGTAAACAAGATATGAGGGCTATCCAGAAAATTCAGTACGTTTTGGAATTAAAATTAAACAAAGTATAGGAGAAAACATTTACCATATTCAGTTGAAAGCCAGACCCAAATACTAGTTTTCACCATAGTCCCCACTGAAATCTAGGTAGTTATCATAGTGATAAAAGTGTTTGAAAAGCCCTCCCCCCCCCCCAAGATTTCCGCCTGGCTTGCGTCCTGAACCAGGCTGGTTTCCCTTCCCTCAGCTGTCAAATGGTGCGCTCAGCTTTCCGATCGCTCTTTTGTTTTGCAGATGCTTGCAAGGAAGGTTTTTTGGGACAGGAAAGGTGTGCTCCTTGAAAAACCTTAAAAGAGCACCTTCTTTGCAAGCATCTGCAAAACAAAAGAGCGATCGAGGAAGAGCGATAGGAAAGCTGAGCGCACCATTTGACAGCTGAGGGAAGGGAAAACAGCCTGGTTCAGGACGCAAGCCAGGCGAAAATCTTGGGGGGGGGGGAGGGCTTTTCAAACACTTTTATCGCTATGATAACTACCTAGATTTCAGTGGGGACTATGGTGAAAACTAGTATTTGGGTCTGGCTTTCAACTGAATATGGTAAATGTTTTCTCCTATACTTTGTTTATTTTTAATTCCAAAACGTACTGAACTTTCTGGATAACCCTCGTATGTTCTTTTTCAAAGCAGACTTTGGTTTTTTTTTTTTTTTATCTCTGAGTGCATATTTTAACTAAGAGGTTTCAAGGGAGTGTATATCTTTTGGGCAATTACAATTGCAACTGCAATTTCAACTTCAAAGAAACAACCATTCTCTGCTAACCAAATATATTTTGTAGTGGCATGTGTTTATCCTTGGCAGTTTAAAGACATGGTTCTTCAGTTTAACAGCTGAGTTCCCTGTGTGCCATTACATGAATGCTTATGAATATCACTTATTCAAAGGGTTGACTTTTTTAATGTTCTATTTTTATATATTTATTGGAAAACTGCCAGTACAGCAATGGCTTCAGATGGCTCCTCTTGGGGTTTTGAAGTTCATCTCTACAGTGGCCTGTGTAACCTGAAAGTTGGACAAGCTGCCAAAATTCAGCAGTTTCAACATCTCCTTCATATCAGGGTCCACTTCAATGATCTCCTGATCTAAACCAGAGACCTCAGGGACATAGTTGTCCCTTCTTTCTCTTTCTTTCTCCTGCAGTTTGATGGAGATGCCTCTAATCGGCCCTCATTGAATGCTTTTCATTAGATGGGTAACATACCTGCAAAGAAACTGCACTAAAGTTTATGGTCTCTTTGGTTCCATTCGAAAAAACTAAAGCAAGAGGTCAGGAGTAACAGTGTTGAACTCTGTATCTGTAAGTGCAGACAATCTCTGTCTCAATCTCCACTAATAGCTGTGTATGAAAAGCTCAAGGTATGATAGGGATAAGTGGCCCTCCAAATACAGGAAATGCTGTCAACAAAGGGTTGCCTTTTAACAAAGTCATGCTTTTCTTGACTAGTGGTTTTTCAAAAGGTGGTCTCCACATGTTCATGGAGATTCACATTTGCCAAAAGGATATGTGGTCAGAGACTGGGAGCAGCTATTTCTAATAGGTTATGAGACTCAGCAATGGAGCGAGAGTTGCCAGATGTACAAGCTGGGTTTAGAAAAGGCAGAGGAACAAGAGACCAAACTGCCAATATCTGCTGGATAATGGAGGAAGCCAGGGAGTTTCAGAAAAATATCTATTTCTGTTTTGTTGGGTATTCTAAAGCCTTTGACTGTGTGGATCATAATAAATTGTGGAAAGTTCTTGATGGTATGGGAATATCAAGTCACTTTGTCTGTCTCCTGAGGATTCTGTATAGATCAAGTAGCAACAGTCCGAACAGACCACGGAACAACAAACTGGTTCAAGATTGGGAAAGGAGTACGGCAAGGCTGTACACCCTACCAATTCAACTTGTATGCAGAACACATCATGTGACATGCAGGGCTTGATGAATCCAAGGCCGGAGTTAAAATTTCTGGAAGAAACATTAACAACCTCAGATATGCAGATGATACCACTCTGATGGCTGAAAGTGAGGAGGAGCTGAGGAGCCTTATCACTAAGGTGAAAGAAGAAATTGCAAAAGATGGGTTTCAGTTAAATGTCAAGAAAACCAAGATTATGGCAACCAGACTGATTGATAAGTGGCAAATAAAGGGAGAAAACGTGGAAGCAGTGACAGACTTTGTATTTATAGGTGCAAAGATTACTGCAGACACGGACTGAAGCCAGGAAATCAGAAGACCTCTACTTCTTGGGAGGAGAGCAATGACCAACCTTGATAAAATAGAGTAGAGACATCAAACTGGCAACGAAGGTCCACATAGTTAAAGCAATGGTATTCCCCGTAGTAACCTATGGATGCGAGAGCTGGACCATAAGGAAGGTTGAGCGAAGGAAGATAGATGCTTTTGAACTTTGGTGTTGGAGGAAAATTCTGAGAGTGCCCTGGACCACAAGAAGATCCAACCAGTCCATTCTCCAGGAAATAAAACCCGACTGCTTACTGGAGGGAAGGATATTAGAGGCAAAGATGAAGTACAACAGTGTCACTTATCCAGTGCAGTCTGCCTCCCATCTGGATCCACAGCTGTTTCTCTAGACAGCAATGTGCAGCGGGCCAACATGCCCAACAACACAAGACAACTTATGGCCCAATGCTACTGGCCCTGTTGTAATGGTCACACAGTGTTTTACTGTTTTAATTGGATATGATATTGGTTTTTAAGTGTGTTTTTACGATTGTTGATTTTCACTATATTTTTTATTATATGTGGCATTAATCTTGCCATTATGTAAGACCACTCTGGATCCCCCTGGGGGAGAAGAGCGGTATATAAATTAAATAAATAAGTGAGCCACACTCCCAAACAAGTGGCAGGCTTGTTGTAAAACATGATGTTTTGGTGCTTAATTTGTAAAATCGTAATGTAATTTGACGTTTAATAGGCTTTTCCTTAATCCCTCTTTATTATCCAACATTTCCCTTATCCAACGTTCTGCCAGCTGTTTATGTTGGATAAGTGAGACCCTACTGTACTTTGGCCGCGTAATGAGAAGACAGGAAAGCTTGGAGAAGAGAATGGTGCTGGGGAAAATGGAAGGAAAGAGGAAGAGGGGCCACGACCAAGGGCAAGATGGATGGGTGCAGGGCTGTAGCCAGAAAAAAAATTCGGGAGGGGTTTTGAAAATTTCGGGGGGGGGGGGGTTGAACCCCTGACCCACCCACCCCCCTGGGTTCAGACCTGTCAATATCTGCTTGAGATAGTGCCTGGAGGGACTCTTAATGTTTTACGTCTCATAGACTTAGCATGGGGATTTGGTTAACCAGTTAAAATTCATGAGTAAACCAGGTATTTTTTAACCTGAAAATTTGGGGGGGGGGGGGTTGAACCCCTAAACCCCCCCCCCCCCCACCCACCCCGCTACAAGCCTGGATGGGTGGTATCCCTGAAGTGACTGGCTTGACCTTGATGGAGCTGGAGGTGGCGACGGCCGACAGGGAGCTCTGGCGTGGGCTGGTCCATGAGGTCACGAAGAGTCGGAAGCGACTGAAGGAATAGACAACAAATGGGATTACCCATAGGGGGGCAGGCCTGGTGTCCCTACGGACGAGGTCGGCCTCGCCTGCCCTGCCCACCCGCGTGGAAAGGACACCCGGGCCATTAAGGGCCCCACGCACGCGTGGCCAGGCCGCCTGCTCCTTTCCCCCTCCCCCCACCCGAGTTCTGCCTCCCCGCCCCTCCCTCCCTCCCAGCCACGCTGGGCCTCTTCTCCCGCGTCGGCGAGAGCGCAGCCATTCCACGGGCGCCTTGTGAGCATGTGCGGAAGACTAGCTGGAACTGGTTTGTCCGTCCCGGCTGGTGAGGCGGAGAGAGAGGCGGAGGAGGAGGAGGAGTCCGGCCTCCGTCCTGCTTCCCTCTGGTGCCGGGCTTGGAGCGAGGCGTGCGCCCTTCCCTGGCTTGCCATTGGCAGCGCGCCCGTCCTGTTCTCCTTCCTTCTGCTTCTGCCGGATCGCGGAGAGGTGGGTGGGGCGAACCCGGGGCTTCCTTCCTTCCTTCCTCCCTCCTCCTCCCTCCCCTTGGAAGTACATAACGGGAGCGGATGGGGCCGGCAGAGCTCGCCGGGAGGGTGAGTGAGTGAACGAGCGAGCGGGGTGCCAGCAAACCAGCCTTCTGCTGCTGTTACCGCCGGAGAAGCTCTTTCTCCTGCCTCTCTTTCTTTCTTGCTTTCTCTCTCCGTGTTACACTTTCTGTCTTTTCCTCAGTAGCCGCAGCAGCAGGGATTAGATCGCCCGTCGGCCGCCTCTCTCCCTCCCGGTCTGGATCACCGCAGGCCCGGCTCGGCCTCCACCATCCCTCCTCATCTTCCTCCTCCTCCTCCTTCTCCATCACCATCCCGGGTTGTTTTTCCGCCTCCGCCGCCAGCAGGGCGTGGGACCCGGGGCCGCCTTTCTCTCCCTCCTTTCTCCCTTTTTTCTCTTTCTCGAGCCCCCCACCTTTCCGTGTCTCCAATGGCTTTGTGTCTGGAGCTCTTTAAACAATGTGAGTGGACAGGTTTGGGTGTCATGCACCGGGGGAGGGGGTCCCTTGCCTTGGTTTTTTGTGGCATGCCGATCTCAGGCTGGCTGCTGGGCGAGACTCTGCTTCCTATAGAGCCTTGATATGCCTTTTCTCCTTCCCTCCAGACGCGTTTTCCTCCCCTTTTGAATGGGATGCATTCTTTGTAGGGGACAGATGTGGCCCCAAACGCTGGCGCTGCTTGAAATGCAAAAAAGGAAGGAGTGGGTCGCTTTGGGGGTGCAAAGCTGGCTCAAGGTAGTGGCTGAAAGTGCAGGAAAGGCGTCGTTGTCTCCTTCGCTCCCACCCGGTTGCACTTGTGAGCTTGGGGGCTTTGGCTGGGGGAAAACCCCCCTCTTTGGTGCATGGCTCTCTGCTTCATGAGATCTGCTGCCCCTTGGCTGGGATATATTTAGGCTGCTCTTGGCATTCCGGATCCTGGCAGGATGTGAGCTCATTTTGCCTGTCTTTCTGCTGTGCCAGTCTAAATGTGAAGCATGGCTGGGTGTGCTGTCACACACGTTGGTGTCCCTGGAGAAATGAAATGACACAGATTGGTAGTTCATCGGCTAGACTTCCTTTAGGAAGGCTGCCCCTTATCGTGTTGTGGTTTTATTTGTTTATTATTTGTTTTTATTGCTGAGTTTTATATTGCTTGTTGCCTGGGCTTGGCCCCATGTAAGCCGCCCCAAGTCCCCAGGGGAAATGGGGCGGGGTATAAAAATAAAATTATTATTATTGTCGAAGGATTTCATGGCAGGAATCACTGGATTGCTGTGAGTTCTTTTGGGCTGTATGGCCATGTTCCAGAAGCATTGTCTCCAGATGTTTCACCTGCATCTATGGCAGGCATTCTCAGAGGTTGTGAGGTCTGTTATAAACCAGGCAAGTGGGGTTTACTATGTATATCTGTGGAAGGTCCAGGGTGGGAGGAAAAACTTTTGTCTGCTTGAGGCAGGTGTGAATGTTTCAATTGGCCACCTTGATTAGCATTGAATAGCCTTGAAGCTTCAAGGTCTGGCGGTTTACTGCCTGGTGGAATCCTTTGTTGAGATGTGTTAGCAGGCCCTGATTCATGTCTGGAATTCCTCTGTTTTCTGAGTGTTGTTCTTTATTTACTATCCTGATTTTTGAAATTTTTAGTACTGGTGGTAGGATTTTGTTCAACAGAAAGAAGGAAACCATGAAAATGAACAAAAGCTGGCTATCAGTATTTTTTTAAAAAACTCTAAAATCCGGACAGTAAATGAAGAGCAACACAAAAAAAACTCAGGGGAACCCAGCTAATATTTCCCAACAAAAGATTCACCCAGGCAGTAAAAAGCCAGACCTTGAAACTGAAAGGCTATTCAATGTTAACCAAGGTGGCCAGTTGAAACATTCACACCTGCCTCAAACAGACAAGAGTTCTTTCTCCCACCCTGAACATTCCATGGATATATAAATTCCACTTGCCTTGTGCCATAGACACAGGTGAAATGTCAGGAGAGAAAATGCTTCTGGAACATGGCCATACAGCCAGAAAAACTCACAGCAACCCTGCCCCTTATTTACTACTTCTGCCATTTGTTATGGTATGCTTCCTTCTTTTCAAGGGCGAGTGGCACTACAATTTCCCTGCCACAAAATGTATGGGGATTGTTATGACAAACAAAGGGGTCTCGGAGCATCTTGGAAACTGGGAGAATGGTGTTAGTAACATAAGCTTCTTGGACTGAGGGGTGTGTGTATCTACACTGTAAAATGAATAGAGTTTGACACCACTTGAACTGCCAGGGCTCAGTGATATGGAAGTCTGGGAGTTGTAGACTTACTAGGTTTTTAGCCTTCTCTGCCAAAGATTGCTGGTGCCTCCCCAAACTACAAATCCCAAGATTCCCTAGCATTGAGCCATGGCAGTCTAAGTAATGTCAAATTGCATTAATTCTTCAACACAGATGCACACTAGATCCTTGTGTATTGTGGTGAAGATCGCTGCTGATTGAAAGATGTCAGGGCCTGCTTTGAGGATATAAAGAAGTTGATTTCAGTTATTGGTTTTAAGTGCTTTCAATTTCAACATTTACCTTTTAAAAATTGTAGGAAAAGTGGTACCAAAGTAGACTGCTTTTCCCTTTTTTTGATCTGAATAGACCTTTGTTGTGGTTGTATGCCTTCAAGTCATTTTTTACCAACAACAACCTTATCACAAGGTTTTCTTGGCAAGATTAGTTCAGGGGAGCTTTGCCATTGACTTCTTCTGAGTGTGTGACTTGCACAAAGGTCACCCAGTGGGTTTCATGATCAAGCAGGGATTTGAATCCTGCTCTCCAGAGACATAGCCCATTGCTGAAAGCACTATACCACTTCCTGGGAATGAAGGTATTAGGGAGTTCATTTCTATTTAATAGAACAAATATTACAGTGGCTTCAAAAATGTAAACCTTGGGAAAGATCTCGCATCAGCAATAGTTTCATAATCTGTTGTCTTGAAAGGGTATGATTTCACCTTGAAGCATATTGCTCAGAAACTCTGCAGGGCGGAGGAAAAGATTGAGGAGTGATAGCTCTGTGACATTTATGAGCACAGGCAGATTTGGAGTTGGATACGAGCAAAATGTTCTCAGACCTGGCACCCTGTAACATTTGGTTTTGAAAAACTGTTTTCTGTTTATCTCTGTCCGTCACAGGCACATGTTTTCCACCCTGCCAGATCAATAATCTCAGTGAAAACTATTCTCTGGAGGGCATAAACCGCTCTAAAATTAAACCATTTGCCTTGTCATCTATTTGCGGTTGCATGAAGGGATGTCAGAAGGCTTCATGTGTGAAATAAAGTGGACTGTGGTCCAGGAAAGCTTATATCATTACAACTGTTAGTCTTTAAGGGCACCACAATATTCTGTTGTTTTTACTGTGATGGAGTAACACAGGCACCTCCTTATAGAATACCTTTATATATAGTTCCATAACCTTGGGCATTTCTAGAGGACAACATGTTATTCTTGGTCATTATGCAATAATGACAGTTGTATTCCAACACATTGGGAGAGCACCAAGCTGTGGAAAGCTGTTTTATCATATGCTTTTTCTGGATGCACAGAGAAATCACCTGCTGTTGTTGCCTTCTAGGGCGGTATATAAATAAAATGTTATTGTATTATTATTATTATTAGTCTACTCGGCTTGCATATGTGATCTGGTTCCTCCTGAAAACTATAAGTGAAGCTGTTGCAATGATCCCCTATGTTTAGAGAAGGTGGTGTGCCTTGAATGCTGCTTCCTTTGAACAAATGATGCCTTAATTGGCTAGAATACTTCGTTGCTTAGTAATCCCTGGCCTAGCTTTGTCTCATGAGAAACTCATTGCTACAGGATGAAACTGGGCTTTTAGAGTAATTTCAGTGCAATCTGTGAACATAGACAAAGGTTTCAAAGATTCAGCACATTGTGAAGAGGGAAAAGCCAGGTGGTGGGCATGGATCGGCTAATAAGCATTGTGATGGAATGGCTCTAATGAACAAAATAAGTGTTTTTGATGTTGGAACAAGTGCTACAATCCCAGAAAGTGCCCTATTGCTAAGCTGCTGCTCTGATATGTGGTCGGTTTGGTCTTTGTCCTGATAGGTCTTTGTATGTATGTATCGATGGTTACCTTGCCCTGTTACCTGATCCTCAGGCTAATTTGAGTTCCTCAGAGATTCATCTCAAACCAGCTCTCTGTGGAATTCGGAGGGAATACATCCACCCCACAGGGCTGTCTAAAAAGAGAAGCATATAAATTGGGCGTGTAATATTTGGATTGCTGAGATATTGATTGCCCCTGTGTTTGCTGTATTTGTGTTATGTTTTTATATTGACATGTTTCAATAGTATTTGATTTTATAATGTCAGAAATTCTAAAATGCTTTTTTAGAAAAGTGATTGAACTACAGATGTAGAGGGAAAGCTCTTGGCAAGATACAGCACACATGATAGTAGAGAATGAATTACTTCTATAGCTGCACCTAAGGCTTTACCAACCAAAGTAAAAAGAGTCAAGCTAAATTAGTATTTGAATGCAGGCCAGGGCATAAAGGATATGCTATACTAATTTTTATTGCATTGCTGGTGGCTCTACTGTTTCTGAAACTAAATTGGGACACTAAGTTTATAGCTATCCAAAAGTTCAGAGTAGTTAAAAATGCTGATCGCTGGTGAGGTTAGGTCTTGATTTTAAATTTTAAATTTCTAATCTCTCATAACTCTAAAACCATTGGTGCTTTTTCTGACTAGGGGGTATTTGAAAAATCTCAAAAAGGGTAAAACATAAATTTCTGATATAATACTACTGTAAACTCCATTGCGAGATTATGTTGTGCCTCTTAAAAGTGGAGAAAAATCAGTAGTTGGAGAAATTGCTCTTTTAGACTACAATGTTTCCAGACTTTCCTACCTAACATACAATTTTTCCTACTCTTGATAAGACCTTTTACTTAAGGCAAATGCTTACTCAACATGTTAATAAAACCACGCTTCTTTGCAATATATATACAGTGCGTGTGTGTGTGTATATATATATACACACACACACAAAAGTCCACCCTGACTTGGCATTCTCCAGATATGTTGGTCTAAAACCCAGTATCCTCCAGATATGTTATACTACAACTTTCATCTTCCCCAACAGCTAGCCATTCAGGTTGCAATGGTGGCAGCTGTCTTGTTTCCAATCATAATACCAACAATCCTATTTCTCCAAATATTACTCAATAAATTAACACATCAGATGCAGGATATAATGGATTCTTCTCTCCATCTTTTTTGCTAGTACAGTAGAAGTTTTTGTCATCATGTTTGTCTTCAGCAGTGGGTCTTAATCTTTGGTCCTTCAGATGTTTTGGATTCCATCTCCCACAAGTCAGCATGGAGAATGGTCCATAATTCTTGGAGCTGATGCTAAAAACTTTTGCAGCACCAAAGATTGAAAACATTTGTTCTACAGTATGTTTCTTCTATGTCTAAACAGATCTCTGTTTTAAAAACACATGCAATAAAGATCTGCCTATTAAGACAGCATATTGGGAGCATCCAGAAAGACCATACATTATTTTGTTTGTATTTGATTCATTATTTCATTTATACTAACTAGGTGGGAAGAGAAGCCAAAACATTGTATATTACTCTAAGCAAATCAACATCTCAGCCAAAGTCCTTGCCAACAACATAGAAACAACAGTTGAGTTATCAGGTTTTGCAGATTTAACTTTTGTGGATGTCATTAATGTTCTCTCTTAGAATATCTAGATCTTTCTTCAGTTGACCTTAGAGTTATGCTGGATGACCTAGAGATTCCTAGAGACAGCAATGCTCTAGACATTTGTAGGTCCTCCAGCACAATTCTATGGTCAACTTCCAGTAGTTTTTCTAGTGAAGTGTTCTCTCAGATTGAAAAGAAGTACTTAAAATTCATGGTTTTTTTTTAACTTTCATGGTGTATTGTGAAAGTAGAGAGCCTACTGTATTGCTATACAATATTTCACAAGGCTGTAAAAATTTTAGTGAAAATATGTGATGTGTTTTGGCAACTCTAAAACACAATGTAGGGGGAAACTCTTATTAATCTGTATTGAAACCATTCAATGAGCATGGAGCATGTTGGAAAGCCTTGCTCTTATATGGTCAAATCAGACTCTAGATTCAGAGAGTTTAGAATTTCAGAAAACAAAATAAAATAGACTCCTGTCAGGCCCCTGCTGTTTCTATAGAAAAACAAGACTCTGCTGATATCTGGGATGGGCAAACTTTAAATCCTGTGGATGTTTTGTTTAGCTCCCATGGTCTCTTATCATCTGGAGGAAGAAAGATTTCCTGTTCCTGGCTTACATAGCCGCTCCAAGGCACAGTCATGTAGAATTAATCTTGTAAAGTTAAATAAGAAGGAAAACCCCTTCAGGGTGCTGAGATTTCCAGCCCTGATTAAAGTTAATGTAGCCCGTCCTTATGGACTGCAACAGAGAATTTAAATCCTGGAAATAGGATCTGCCTCTTGCAAAACAGCTGACAAAAGTAATAAGTCTATGTTAGGCAGTATTGCGTTGGACTATGTTGGAGCTTCATTATATGACTGATGCCTCTTCATACAAAACAGAAACAAAATCACTGAACCCAAACTCTGTAAATAGACAAGAAGATGTCAGAGACAGATCAGTTTCCTTCTCCTGAACATGTTTTGTTTTTATTATTTTGAATGACAAAACATTGAACATTAGATATGCCCCACCCCATAGTCTGATGTCAATATCCCAAGCACTGGGGTTAACACCACCCTTGTCGATTGTGAGAATTAAGGCCTGAGGAAAATGCTGTCGAAAAGGATTGGCTTGGAGATGACTAGGAGACGCCGATGAGTAAATTGCAGTTTCTTGACTCAGTCATGAAAGAACTTGCAGCTGTCCTCAGATTGCTAGTGCATCTGTTCATCTCCTTTTACTGTCTCTTTCTTTCTCCACACCCAAACATTCTTTGTTTCTTGTGTAAGAGTATAATTGAAAATACAAGCCGTCCGTCTGGATGTGTACTCGACTAATTAGGAGGCTCTATCTGATTATTATAGCCCACAATTACTTTGACTACCTTTTTAGCTGCAGTGGACTTTCTGAGGACTAAACTGCAAGCTTCTTGAGTTAGGGTATTTTTGAATCAATGAAGTAGATATATTCCTGAATGTTATACTACTGTAATGGAAAATTTTGAACCAGAGGCAGAAACGACACAGAATAGGAGTGGGTTCCTAGGGTACATAATAGCCACTGCTAATATTCAACTTCCCTGTAAAAGGCATGCATAGACACCAGCAGTCAGGTTGTCTAGAGCAGAATCTTGCTTTTTCCCTGCTCAAAATTTACTGCACACCCAACACCAGAACATTGTCTTTTTCTAACTCTTATTCACCATCCACCTGGTGCTGATGCTGTTTCTAAAAACAAAAGTTAGACAAAGGATGATGAATCCAGGAGGAAGGTGGGTGTAAAAAGGAGTTTTGCTGTCAAAGGCTTTGTTAACTGAGGCCCCTTCTATATAATCCAGGATATCTGCTTTGAACTGTATTCTATGGCAGTGTAGACTCATATAATCCAGTTCAAAGCAGATAATATGGATTGTCTGCTTTGAAAATCTGTGCTATATGGCAGTATAGAAGGGCTCTGAGATACATATGGATGTTGTTTTCCGTCTTGTTGCTCTGGTCCAAATTAGAACAGTCATACTCTGGGAGCTTTAAACTCTACCATCTAATTTTTACCTCAAAATCCTCCCCACCCCATGGAATCTATGATGGAAAAATAACTGGTGCCAAGGGAGTCTCCCTCTTGTTAAACTACCCACTTGTTTTGAAGTATGAATCAGATGGGTGGACTGCCCACATGTGATGCTCCTGATCCAGACGAAAGCTCTGCATGCTTGCTTTGTGACACAGTATGCATTTGAGTCCTAAAATAAGTAATATTTGCTGTTCACATTTAATAGAGTCATACAATAGTCTTTATACCAAAAGGTAGCTATTGTGAAGCATTTGCAAATATACTTCCTTTTCACATTTTATGCCTGCTAATCTTTCCAGGTCATCAGGCCACTATATATAGTTTTCTAAAAGATGGCATTAATGGAGCTGTGACAACTGTGCTGAAGAGGTCCTCAGAGGTCACATGTTTGAACCAAACTGGAGATACTTTTACTAATTTCCCCCCTTCTGAAAGCTAAGCAGGGTCACACCCCTGGTTAGTATTAGGGGGGAGACAACCAACAAATGCCAGATGCTGTAGACTATATTTCAGAGGATGGAAGTCACAGAACCACCTCTGAGTATTTGTTTTATTTTAAAAAGCTCTGTGAAATCCACACAGTTGCCATATGTCAACAGGCAACATAAAGACACATAGTAGTCATTTAAAATCCCCCCCCTGCCGCCACTTCCAGCTACAAAAGGGCTGAAGCAGTGTAATTGGATTCAGTAGAGTGCAAATTGCTACATATGTGCAGTGGAGGAATGAAAAGTTAAGACAATAGATGGCCTTGTTTCATACAAGTCCACATGAAGATATTCAGTAAACCTGCTAGCAGAGCAATTTTTGACTTAAAAATACTCTTGTTGGGATTTTTCTGTGAAAGCAGGATTGCAGTTCTACTATCTAGGAAAAAAACTGAGCAAAAAGTGTTGATTATAAAATAATAATCTCATTTGATCTGAACTATTCCAATGATTGTCTTCCTAAAATGGCTGATCATGATGATATTGGCATGGCAGTGATTAGATTCTGAGGGGAAATCATTATGTGCTGTTAATTTCACTTTCTTTAAATATGTTGTTAGATAGTGTTTGTAAATTTGCTAGTTAACGAGGAGACTGGGAATTTTGCCTGAACCACTAATCATGCATTTTTAATGAATGACCGATACTTAGTCCCAGATGAACAGCATATTAAATCAATCTACACTCTTCTCTAAATGGCAGCTTTGGGTATCTTACCAGTGGCCTCTCTTGGTGAGAAAGAGCACTGTGTTATATAGATACTTAAATGGCTTGAGATGACAAATACTTGAATTGATGAAAATATTAGCTTTTCATCAAGTTACTTTTTCTTTAAAAAAAAACAGTGCTTTGATACAAAAGTTACAAAGGATCTGCCATTTTAATCAGAAAGTCTTGAAAGAAAAGCAAAACCTGTACTGTAGCAAGAACAGCAGTGGTGATGGAATTTAATGCTAAGACAATTGATTTTGAAATGAATATTACCAAATTATGGCATTTTTTACATTTCTTAGGAACAATGCAAAATGCATTGCAAAATAACCATAGTGTCTACAGTGAATATGAGAAATGGCTGATTTCCTAGAATGCGCCCCATTATCTGACAATCCCATTACTCCTGGGTTTGTGTGAGATAGAAACATATGTATTCTATTATCTCTTAGGTGTTGAGTTGATAAACTTTGCTTTGTGTAAGAAACAGAACCTCCTTGAGGGACATCTTGATCAACAGTCATTAATTTGGAAACTGAATTCCAAACACCTGGAAAACCAAAGTTTTAGGAACCACTTGAGTTAAACCACCACAAAAATACCAATACTTTCCAGAAAGTTAGGCTATAAAGTTATTCACTGCCTTGGGGAGAGGCTTCAGCGGAGACTGCCCTGCTATTTTAGTGGTTAATTTTTATGTAATGCTGTCTAAATAATTCAGTGGCTATTATCAAGAGGAATGACCTTAGAAAATGTCTCCTCTGTTCTCCTCCAAGCTACTTTCAAGTGTTCTGTCTGAAGCACTGCAGCAGCAAAAGGCTTTGATTTGTGATCTCTCACTGTGGCCCATGCGGTGAAGGAATTGCTGTACCAATGTCAGCCGGTCTCTCAGTCTGCCCTGCTGCTGTTTCTTCTTAGCAGGCGGAGGACACAAGAACACAGTTACACTCATTACCTTGCTGGCACTCTCGGGGCTGAAACTGTCAGTTCCCTTTATGTCACTGGGGAAGCAGTGAAAAGAGGATGGATTGGTTCTTATTTATTTATAGTGATGGTGATGAGAGGAACAGCAAGAGAGCAGACATACTTGGCCTGTGTGGGAAAATAAAATACCATATATACTCATGTATAAGTCGAGGGAAGGATTCTGAAGCCAAAATTATGGATTTTGATATGACCTGTGGATAAGTCCAGGTCATTCTGTGAAGAGGGAAAGCACCAATGCCGACTCTGCCATTTCTTTACCCAAGGATTAAAAAAGGCTAGAGGTCAGCACTTCTTTCAGGTGGACTAAACTCTTGTTTTCACCAATCTATTCAAAGAAAGGGATAGTTCCTTTTTGATGACAGTTAAGGTACAATACTCACATTAACCTGGGGATAAGACAAGCAACATTTTGGGGCTTTCATTTTTTATTTAAATTTCTAGAATTCTACATGAGTATATAGGGAAAACATTTTCTGCTATGTGGACAGTGAAAAACAGAAAACAAACTGAATTTAAGTTTCAAATATAGTAATGAATATCCACATTAAATAAATGTGAATGCCCTAGTTTTTTAACAAGTGGGAGAGATCAGTTTATAACAAAAAAAGGGACTTTATATGGCTACCTGAAATGAAAATGTCATTTTCTGCTTTCAGAGAAGATTGTGATCTATTATTTTTCTGTTTCGATCACTATATACCTACAGAGAAACTGATAAAATCCTATTGTTGTTGTGTGCCCTCAAGGGTTTAGTGAACCTATCACAGGGTTTTCTTGGCAAGATTTGTTCAGAGCGAGCTTGCTTTCCTTATGGGTGAGCAAGTTTAACTTTCCCAGGGTCACCCAGTGAGTCCATTACTGTTGTGTGTTCTTTTTTCCAGAAAGCTAAATCAGGTTAGCGTATGAAAGAAATAATAAAAACCCTTTCACAAGAGCATTCTTTCAACAGCTAATGTATTATATTGCATTTACTGAAACTGTGCTAAAATGCTTACAAAACATCCAAATGCTAGGAAATAGTCCTGATTTGAAAAAAATAATTTTCTAATAGTTTCTTGCTTCTAATGCAACCAGTGCACAGTAGGGGTCACTCTGGCTCCCATAAGTGCCATTCGCTATGAATGGGTTGTAAAGATGTTATTCTTTGTAAAAGGATCTCTCAATAGTCTGAGCCAGTATTTTGCTCAGTGGCAGGTGATACATTCACAAGGTGGCATACATTCCTTCTATTCTGTGTGAACAATGCTTGAATTTTACAGGCAAACAAAATGAAAGTAATTATTGAGCCCTTAGCTTGCTTCCAGTCACACTATACATTTCAGTTAGAGAAAGGTATATGGTTCACTTTTGTTTACACTGATAAATTCCTGTCCTATCCAGGGTTAGGTCCCGAATGGGTTCACATTTGCAAAATGTTATGTCTGAAATGTTGCACACTCGTCTGTTTTTCATACCCTTTAAGCATAATGGCTTTTGAGAGTGTTATTTTTTTCTCCTGATAAACTATCTGTTTTTTTTTTCATATTCTTACTAAGTCAAACTAATATACGTGCACAGGGCATACATTTCTAGACTTTGAAAAACAATTCATTGAATCGCTTTGAAAAATAGAAAATGGGGTGCTATTAGAATTCATTCTTTGCGAACTTCTGTAAAAGTCTTCCAACGAAGTGATTTTATCTCAATTTGTTAGTCGAAATAAGGTGAAACTGTGACTCCTAGACTGATTTCTTTGCAGGTATCTTATTCCAAAAAGCAATATGTATGTTTTCAAAATAGTTTGCTATGATATATTTTTAATTAGCTCCTACCTACCATATCTCACAATGTGTACTAAACCGGATTGCTATGAGTTTTTTGGGCTGTATGGCCATTTTCCAGCAGCATTCTCTCCTAACATTTCACATGCATCTGTGACTGGCATCTTCAAAGATGGATGGTTCAAAGATGCAAGCCACAGATGCAGGCAAAACATTAGGAGAGATCGCTGCTGGAAAATTGCCTGAAAAACTCACAGCAACCCAGTGATTCCGGCTATAAAAGCCTTCAACAAATTTTACTTAAACATTTGCTTTGTTTTAATTAATGTTTTTGTTTATTTTGGGCTTTCCTTTTTCCTAAGACATGGTAGCTTTTTCCTTAGACATAAGTCCCGTCTCAGGAGAAAAGCGGGATATAAATAAATAACTAAATAATAGCAAGGCACTTTGTTTGCTGACATTTGTGGTTTCAAAAATATTTGCCTATTTTCTTAGCACTATTGTCCTGCAGGTAGCTGAAGTAGGAGCTAAATACAATGAACATTTGTAAGAGAGATAGATAAACTTTTTGCTAATGAAAGTCCGTCTGTTTCAAATGATCAGAGAGATCAGAGAAATTACATTGGAACAAATGAACAAGTTAGCATGTTGGTTTTTCCGGTTTTGTGATTAATCTTTCTGCTGAAGTAACAATGTGAATATCATATTGTATAAACATGAACAAGTATTTTGCTGTGAGTAGTTTAGGCCATTGCTGCATGTACAGTAGAGTCTCACTTATCCAACGTTCTGGATTATCCAACGCATTTTTGTAGTCAATGTTTTCAAAACATCGTGACATTTTGGTGCTAAATTTGTAAATACAGTAATTACTACATAGCATTACTGCATATTGAACTACTTTTTCTGTCAAATTTGTTGTATAACATGATGTTTTGGTGCTTAATTTGTAAAATCATAACCTAATTTGATGTTTAATAGGCTTCTCCTTAATCCCTCCTTATTATCCAACATATTCGCTTATCCAACGTTCTGCTGGCCCGTTTATATTGGATAAGTGAGACTCTACAGTATCTCTTTAGACTATATATTCAGGAAAAAAATGCACTCAAATCAATACAAAATACAATGTATTTTTCTGTTGGGAAAGAGTACTATACAAAGTGTCACTTGTTGGCAAAGAGGTTGCTTTTCAGATACTTATTATCGACCATTTTCAAGTATTAAGCTGTTGAATCATTTTATCATATTCAGCTCAATTAAACTGTACTTTTCCGATGTGCATTCATACTAAGATATATAATATCCAAAGACTAGATCCAACAAAGTTCTATAAATTTACAGCCTAAATATTAAATTCCAGCCTAGACATTTAAAGGCCTTTTAAATTATTTCTCAGAATTTAATTCCTTGTGGAGAACAAAATTTAATGGTTAAGACTTCTAATTCCAGCTTCTCAAGCCATATGTGTAAAGTATTTCTAAAGGTCTTGAGGCAGGGCCAGAGAGTTTACAGCCTTCCCAGATGTTGATGGCTTTCAATGCTCATCATCCCCTGCTAGCCAGACTAACAACTAGGGATGATTAAAATCATAGTTCATCTGGAATACCAGGTGATCACATTATAACCATAGAAACTTGGATTATTATAACAACCATACATCTCTTACCATGAAAATTAGAAAGCATGAAAGTGCACAAACGGAGCATTTCAATTATGTCTTACATTTTAAATTGTAGACACACTGTAGAGTTAAGGATCCTGTGTGAATTTAAAATGCATGTAGGAAAGAACCCCCTTCACCTGTCTAAATGTTTTTATGTGCCTTTAAGTCATTTCAGATCTACAGCAACCCTAAGGTAAACTTGTCACTCTGTTTTCTTGGCAAGAATTATTCAGAGGGAGATTCGCCTTTGCTCTGAGGCTGAGAGTGTGTAATTTTTCTATGATTACCCACTGGGTTTCCATGGTTGAGAGAGATTTGAACCTTGGTCTCCAGAGTTATAGTCCAACACACAAACCACTACACTGCAATGACTCTCATCCAAATAATACTGTGCTGTATGAGTCCTTATGCTAAGCAAATTTAGGTATTTCCAGAATCTACAGATTGTAAGACAATCCATCTGCATGAGGCACTAAAGATTAATTTGTGAAACAATTCAACAATTCCTATATTTCTTCCAAAAAAATACCACCAAACTCGGATGGATGACAGAAACTATAGACCATCCTATATTTAGATTCACACACAGGAAGCTTACTCATTGCTAAAGTCTTCAAGTAAACTGAGGACCATATATTGTATTCTAAGAGAGATTTTACCCTAAGCCTATATTAAGGTTTAGATCATATGACCCTTCAGATGCTCTGCGGCTGCAGTTCAAAACATGCCTCACCATAGTGTTTGCTAGGAGTTGTAGTTCAAAACCATCTTGAGGGCCACATAATTCCCAGCTCTATCCCAGAGATATCATTTTACTGCATTTGTAAAACAAATGCATTCCCCCCCCTAATATGATGTTCTCTAAAAAAAAATTTTTTGGAGTCCTCGGTGGTGCAGTGGGTTAAACCGCTGAGCTGCTGAACTTGCTGACTGAAAAATCAGCGGTCTGAATCCGGGGAGCCAGGTGAGCTCCTGCTGTTAGCCCTAGCTTCTGCCAACCTAGCAATTCAAAAACTTGCAAATGTGAGTAGATCAATAGCTACCACTCTGGCAGGAAGGGAACAGCGCTCCATGCAGTCATGCCGGCCACATGACCTTGGGGGTGTCTATGGACAACGCCGCTCTTTGGCTTTGAAATGGAGATGAGCACCAACCTCGAGAGTGAGACATGACTGGACTTAGTATCAGGGGAAACCTTTACCTTTACCTAAATATTTTTGAATCATAACTTCCTTCAGCTCCTGCCATCATGGCCAATGATGAGCAAATAGCCTAAAACATCTCGAGAGCACCAGACTAGGAAGCTGTGCTATTTTAAATCATGACACTTCCTTTGTTCCTTTGGGACTATTTGCCAATGCATTTTAATTGCAAATATTTCTACCCTGTCTTTCCAGTTTAATCACATGATTATTTACAACAAAACATATCAAAAGATTTTAAAGCTTCAGAACAACAATTTGATACTATAGACCTGGACATGTTTTCAGTGGAATTTTCCTTGTACTATTGAGTTTAAAACAAATTGGATAGGTAGTATTCTACCTTTCCCCCACTAGAGGGTTTTTCCTAAGGAAGAAAACTGATTGAAAAATATGGAACATTTAGAAATAGAAAATAATACTTGGCTCCCCTTTCAAATTCAGGACAATTGTGTAATAAAGGTAATTTAGAAACAGACATTGTAGGAAATAAATTATTGTATTTGCTCAGGCATTGTTTTAGGGGTTTTTTTTTTAGCTACAGTCTTATATGCCAAGGTTGCGAATGATTTCACCCTAGATTTTAATAGACCATAACTCCTAATGTTCTTCAGCACT
This sequence comes from Anolis carolinensis, assembly GCF_035594765.1. NCBI lineage: Eukaryota > Metazoa > Chordata > Lepidosauria > Squamata > Anolidae > Anolis > Anolis carolinensis. Next base: position 218,386,587 of record NC_085844.1, on the reverse strand, counting down.
GGCTGTATGACTTAGGACTACTGAAGCTCGCAGTTCAATATCATTGGGAAAATCATAGCACTCCCAGTCCTGTTATACACATTTTCTTACTCCTAAGGAAGTTAGTCATAGGAGTTCCTTTGAAAACAATTAATGATCCAGAAATCATAAACTAGACAGTTCTTTGACATGGCCCATAGAGAGCGCAACGGAGCAAGGTGCCTTGGTGATCACATGGAATTGTGCCACAGGCAAGTTCCTTCTGAACTGCAGCTGTTATCTAACTGCCCCCATGAGAAACATATATTCTTTTAAAGCATACTTAATATTTTAAGCATTTCTACTTCCCTGGATTCTAGGCTTCCATGTGATACATTAGTGTAAGCAAGAAAGTAATAGCTGTGCTTCTGTCTTCTCAAAATACTTTTCAAAATACTCTCAAAAATTACTTAAGAACCATAAATAGATGCTCCTTTATCTTCTTGAATGGTTGGAAATGCTATCTTGTTGGGAGTCTTAGTGGTATTATAAAGCGGTAGGCATGTTCTGGTTGTCCCATCTAACTGAAATTCACTAAGATGTAAGATTAGTTGTGGGCTCTTGGTCTTGAGTTCTGCTCAGTTTTTGTCAAATTTTCTTCTGAAGGAGACTTTGAGCAAATCACTCATTTCACCTTTCTCAGAGGTATGGCACCAAAGCCCGCGGTGGCACAGCGTGTTAAAGCGCTGAGCTGTTGAACTTGCGGACCGATAGGCCGCAGATTCAAATCCGGGGAGCAGAGTGAGCTCCCGCTGTTAGCCCCAACTTCTGCCAACCTAGCAGTTCAAAAACATGCAGATGTGAGTAGATCAATAGGTACCACTCCAGCGGGAAGGTAACAGCACTCCATGCAGTCATGCCAGCCACATGACCTTGGAAGTGTCTACGGACAATGCCAGCTTTTTGTCTTATAAATGGAGATGAGCACCAACCCCCAGAGTCAGACACGACTGGACTTAATGTCAGGGGAAAACCTTTACCTATGGCATGAAAATAAAATGGGATCAGCAACTGTAACCATCCTGAACATTTTTGAGGAAAGACAGAATCCATAGTTAATAAAACAGCAACATACCTCATTACCATGCTGGCAAGTTTAGCATTTGTTACATTTCATACTCATGCATGTATATAAATATTTATGCAGCTGGTTGGCATTTTATATGTCTAAAGAAGTGGGATATAGTTTTCCACCACCATCCCAAAAATATTGTGAAAAGAATTGGTTTAAAGGTGCTTCAAGACTATCCTCTCCTTCCCTTTTTTTCCTGAAGTTGGCTCTGTGAGCCCTTTTTAAAAGGTCATAACTTGAAGTATTAAGTGTACCTCAAAATAACTGCTATGATTGGAGTGAAGCCGCCATGCATGTAATCAGGTGTACTCCTCTTTATTATAGGATGGATTGATTTATGCTATCTGGTTTGTAAAGCTAAGCCTGCCAGCCCACCCATTCCATGCTGAAGTCTGAAAGCAAGCAATACTAATTGTAAATTGTTTCAGAGTTAAAGTCAGTAGCCCTGCCTTACGTTCTAAAACTAAGGGCTCTACAGTACAGCAGGAGAAGGTTCTAAAAGTTTTATGTGGGAGAACAATGTGTCTGTACCACTTCATCTTAAGTGGGGGGGGGATACACTTTTGCATGGGAGCAAAAACCGACACCTCTGAGTAGGCTTGGTATAGTCAACCCACTGTATTCATAAGTTGTATCCAGAGATCCAGTGAACCATGGATCAAAGGTTTTCAGGGAGAAAAAACCCTGAAAACAAACCATGATTTAGTGCTGAGTTCTAGACTGACATGTCAGCATATCCTGCTGTAGCTTCCTGTCTTCTTAACAGATCCTCAGACTCTCTCTAGCGCTTGTTTGAGCTGTTTACCATTTGATATAGTGGGCGCCATTTTATTATGCCATTGTATAGAATGGGATTTGAGCCTCCACCATTCTTAGTATCTATGGGGTCGAGGATGGGGGCCAGAACCAAACCAAGGTCCTACTGTATTGCCCTTTCCTTTTAGTGTGCTAATGTAGTTTCTCTACCACTTTGCAGAGAATTTCCACAGGGGAGCAAGCAGAAATGATACCATCTCATTTCTGCAGCCGGCATGAATGAAGCCTTCAGAACAATAAGTACATCCAGCAGAGTCAGCAAAACTAATTCAGGGTGCGTCTATACTGGACTAAACTTCTGCCCTCCAGGTGTTTTGGACTTCAGCTCCCACAATTCCTAACAGCCAGTAGGCTGTAGGGATTGTGGGAGTTGGAAGTCCAAAACACCTGGAAGGCCAAAGTTTGCTTATGTATGATCTATAGTAAAGGTAAAGGTTTTCCCCTGACATTAAGTCTAGTCGCGTCTGACTCTGGGGGTTGGTGCTCGTCTCCATTTCTAAGCTGAAGAGCCAGCGTTGTCCTTAGACGCCTCCAAGGTCATGTGGCTGGCATGACTGCATGGAGTGCCGTTATCTTCCCACCGGAGCAATACCTATTGATCTACTTTCATTTGCATGTTTTTGAACTGCTAGGTTGGCAGAAGCTGGGGCTAACAGTGGGAGCTCATCCCGCTCCCTGGATTTGAACCGCTGACTTTTCAGTCAGCAAGTTCAGCAGCCCAGCTCTTTAACCCGCCTCACCATTGCGGGCTCCTGCCTGGTCTATACTGTAAGATTAATGCAATTTGATTTCCCCTTAACTTCCATGACAGGATGCTATGAAATCATGGAAGTTGTAAGTTTTAAAATACAAAATCCCAGTGTAAGCCACCCAAGTCCTTCGGGAGATGGAGTAGGGTATAAATAATTACAGTAGAGTCTCACTTATCCAAACTAAACGGGCCGGGAGAACCTTGGATAAGTTAATATCTTGGATAATAAGGAGGGATTAAGAAAAGCCTATTAAACATCAAATTAGGTTATGATTTTACAAATTAAGCACCAAAACATGTTATACAACAAATTTGACAGAAAAAGTAGTTCAATATGCAGTAATGTTATGTTGTAATTACTGTATTTACGAATTTAGCACCAAAATATCACAATATATTGAAAACATTGACTACAAAAATGCCTCGGATAATAATCCAGAACCTTGGATAAGCGAGTCTTGGATAAGTGAAACTCTACTGTATTATTATTATTATTATTGACACAACAACATTGTATGACACAACAAACAAGATAGATATGCTGGATTTCGTATCACAAAATCACAAGTTGAACACTTCCCAAGTGTCTAGGACTGTGTAATGTATTTTCGGATGATGCGTGCAGATTCCAGTAGGGTGGCCTTTTGCAGTTAGCAGATCGTGATTTTGTCAATATCTATTGTTTCCAAATGCCGGCTGAGATCTTTTGGCATGGCACCCAATGTGCCGATCACCACCGGGACCACCTGTACTGGTTAGGGTGTATTATTATTATTATTATTATTATTATTATTAAACAAAATCAGGGGAAGTGGAAACATGTACACCTTAGAAGGAATGCAATTTGGCTGCCCTCAACTGCCAGGGCTCTGTGCTATGGAAGGGTGGGGTTTGTAGTTTGGTGAGGGCACCAGTATTCCTTGGCTGCTGCTGCTGCTCAGTCGTTTAGTCGTTTCCGACTCTTCGTGACCTCATGGACCAGTCCACGCCAGAGCTCCCTGTCGGCCGTCGCCGCCCCCAGTTCCTTCAAGGTCAAGCCAGTCACTTCAAGGATACTGTCTGTCCATCTCGCCCTTGGTCGGCCTTTCTTCCTTTTTCCTTCCACTTTCCCCAGCATCATGATCTTTTCCAAGCTTTCCTGTCTCCTCATGATGTGGCCAAAATACTTCAACTTTGCCTCTAATATCCTTCCCTCCAGTGAGCAGCCAGGCATTATTTCCTGGAGGATAGACTGGTTGGATCTTCTTGCGGTCCAAGGCACTCTCAGGATTTTCCTCCAGCACCAGAGTTCAAAAGCGTCTATCTTCCTTCTCTCATCCTTCCTTATGGTCCAGCTGTCACAACCATAGGTTACTATGGGGAATACCATTGATTTCACTATGCGGATCTTCATTGCCAGTGTGATGTCTCTGCTTTTCACTATTTTGTCAAGGTTGCCCATTGCTCTCCTCCCAAGAAGTAAACGTCTTCTGATTTCCTGGCTGCAGTCTGCATCTGCAGTGATCTTCGTACTTAGAAATATAAAGTCTGTCACTGCCTCCACGTTTTCTCCTTCTATTTGCCAGTTATCAATAGGTGTAGTTGCCATGATCTTGGTTTTCTCGACGTTTAACTGCAACCCAGGTTTTGCACTTTCTTCTTTCACCTTGGTGATAAGGCTCCTCACCTTGGCAGAGGTGGCGAAAGGCTTTGTAAAACTAACTCCCCTGATGCTATAACACTGAGCCAGGGCAGTTAAAGTGGGGCCATTCCTTCTACAGAAGCTTTCACAGGCTAAGAAAGACAGGGCTGGAGAAGGCGGGGTCTGAGCCCCGAGTCTTCTGTGCAGGGATGGGGGGGGGGGGGGGCTTCTTTTCCTTTTCTCTCCTGCCTTTGGAAGGAGGCGCTGCCTGCCTTCCCTCCCTCCTTGTTCCGATATCGTTCCGCCCTGGCTTCTGTGGGGAGGCCGGGCAGAGGTTGAGTGTGGGAATCCCCCGCAGCGTGCAAAGCCGGCGGGAGTGGAGGAGGAGGCGGCGGCAGAAGGGAAAGAAGGCGGGGAAAGGATGAGTGTGAGCTGAGCAGGCGGCGCCTCCTTCGCTCTCCTTTGGGCTTGGGCTGAGGCCGAGGCAGCGGCGCTGGTGAGCCAGTGGGGCTTCTGCGTGGACGAGGACGGAGGAAAGTTTCCCCGGCGGCCCTGCCTCTCTCCGCCCCTTCAGCCGGCCGGGCGAGGAAGAGGAGGAGGAGGCCAAGCAGGCAGCCGGGCTTTTCCCCCCACGGAAGCTGCTCAGAAGAGGGCTCCGGCCCCAGGCGGGTAGGAAGCGGCCAAGAGGGACCAGAAGGGAGGGAAAGGGTCCCGCCAAGACCCCTTTAAAGGCCGCCGGAGAACATGGAAGGCGGAAGGAAGGGGAGAGAATCTGGGGGAACCATTGCTCTGGGGGCGTTTCAGGTTGGGCTTTTGTTTGGGCTTTGCCGCCTTCTCTTGATGAGAGGAACTCAGCAACAGCTAGACTGAGATAGATGTCTTTGAAAGGGGGCTTGGCAAATTCTTATGGTTGTGGAAACAATCGGAAGAGGTTTTGTGATGAGTGACTCTGAGCCTCCCTTGACCACTTTTGTGGGAGCATCCATTCATCCCTGCCTTCCTCCTTTTCAAAGGCAGTTTGGGTGCTTCTATCTCCACCAGGCATGGGCAAACTTTGGCCCTCCAGGTGTTTTGGACTTCAACTCCCACCATTCCTAACAGCCGGTAGGCTGTTAGGAATGGTGGGAATTGAAGTCCAAAACACCTGGAGGGCCAAAGTTTGCCCATATCCGATCTACACCGTTGAATTAACGTAGTTTTGACAGCACTTTAACCGCCAAAGAGTGCTGGTGCTTCACCAAATTTCACATCCCAAAAATCCACAGCATTGAGCAACAACAGTCAAAATAGTGTCAAAGTGCATTAATTTTACAGTGTGTATGTATTCTTTGGTTCATTAATGGTGACTTCCCCTTGTAGTATAATAGAGTGTATTGTGTGTACCAGTATAGAGTAATATGAGCAGAAATCTCTGACCTTTGTAGTATCTTCAGAAACCGAAAGGGGGAAAGAAGTGAAAATGACAAATGATGATTCTTCCATCGTTGTGGCACAGCTTAGCATTTTTGTCTTTGTGTAACTATCGTGGGTTTTCCCAAAATAACATCATCTTATGAGCACTGGTGTTTTCCTTGTTTACAGTTTACAAAGTATTTTTTTAAATAAAGTCATAATTCCCATTTGTATCAGAATGAGATACAGTTGCCAAAGTATTAGAGCATTTCTTCTGCAAGGTTGTAGAGTTTGGTTGTCATCTCATGTCTTGTACTGGGACCAGCAGCAACTTCCCAGTCAATTCAGCTCTGATAGGAGACCTGTTTTCTGGATCTAGAAAATAGGGGTTCTGTGGCTTAGACCCTGTCTGATCTTGGAAGCTGAGCAGGGCCAATTGTGGTGAGGACTTGGATAGGAGACCAACACATACCCACCCGGTGCTGGAGACTATATTTCAGAGGAGGGAACTGGTAAAAACCTCTTCTAAAAAATTAATTCCTTCCTTCCCTATGAAAGTAATGGGGTTGCCATACTTGTAACTCAAACGAAGGCACATACCTACACATGTTGGTACTGGCCATACTGTTTTATTGACTGTTGTAAACTAAATTGATTCTCTCTTCGACAAATAACCCAGTGATACGTAACTTTATAGAGAGGGATTCCATCCCTTAAAGCTAGTTAGTGGTGATTTATAAAACATTAGTCCTGTCTCAACAGTGAATTGAACACACTAAATGTAGATAATCCCAAAGATTAAAAAGGGCAGTCCTCTGTATTTTATTTTAATCTCATGTCTATATCTTTCTGCTGTTGTTGTAAACAATACTCCTGATTTGATATTTAATTGGCTTGCCACACCATAATGTTTCTGAGATGTGCCCTACCTAGCCATGATTTTTGTAAGAGCTTTTTTCTTCTTGCCCTACATGCCTTTCCACTTTCTGCTGCAGTGGAAATGGAGACTGTATTTAATGCAGCATGTTTATTTGTTATTTCTGGGGGGTGGTTTCTCTTTGTTACTGTTTATCATTAAGTTAACTTCCATTTATGGTGACCCTATGAATGAGAGACCTCCAGGATTGGACATAAGTTCAGGACTTGCAAACTCAAGAAAGCTGTGGTCTCCTTGCTTGAATCAATCCACCAGTAGTGAGGTCCTCCTCTTTTCCTACAGACTTTCACTTTATCAAGGATTTTTTTTCCAATTGAGCAATATCATTGCAGTAATCTGAGAGCCAATGTGGTGTAGTGGTTTAAGCATTTGATTACACTATGTAACACTATTTTTGTTCCTGGAAAACATTTGTTAATGAAAAACATTTATTAAACTGCAAAAAAGTTGTTTTTGCAGGATATCCTGAAGCACATTTTGCTATAGTTTTTCAATGAATATCTCAATTGAGTCTCAACCAATTCAATATAGTTTGTGGCACCCACAAAAATGAAATTTCCAGAGTATAATAACTACTTTCAAAGTAAGTACTGCACACTTAAACAGGAATAACATGTTTAAACCAGAAACAATTTTATTTTCAAATTTTGTTACATAACGGTATGCCCCTAGAAACCAAGTTTCTAGTCAAACAGTAAATGAAAGGTAGGAAGTGGAAATAGAAAAAGAGTAAATAAATAACACAGTTGTTTCTATTTCACATATTAAAGCACAGGGAAAGTAACAGTTGAGCATTGGATATTATTCCTATACCACATACAGTACTCTAAAAATATTAAATTTATTGTGGGTTTTTCTAGGTAAGCTGCTGTCTTTTGATGTTGTTCTTCAAATACCAAATTTCATGGCTTTTTCCTGTACTTTCATCCTGGCAGTTCTTACAATCCAGTTTTTCATATTGATGAGATGGCGTTGGTGCCTGCAACAGTGTCTCATAACTTGTTAGCTTTGAAATATGTTTTGAGTCGAAAGACAGAACTGGGCTAGTGTTGTTATGATGGCTCACTTCAAACCAGCTTTTAACTAAATTTTTGTAAACTTCAGGTAAGGAGACAGCTTTCTTCTGCTCTTTCTGCTACTGTCTGCCGTGCCCTTGATTAAGTGATTCCGAATAGCTCATAAAATAAGACAACTGCTTCTGTATTCCTTCAGTTCTTTTTTTCCCCTTTATCACTTCAGAGAACATAAAAAAGATAATTAATGCTGTGCCTGCTGCATTATTTCTCTTTTAGCTTTTCCTCTGTCACTTTTATACATTCTTTTAACTGCTCCCCTCTAAGCTTGATCACTTTCTGTGGCATATGGTATTACCTTGAAGGTATAGGCTACAATCTCTGTCAAATAAGTTTTGTGTCTAGAATAACTATTTACCATGAGTTTATTATAACCATAGCCTTTCTCTTGCAGATGTTTTCATTTGGGTTTGATGCTATTGAAATTAGACTATTGTGTTTTGTAAATCAAGAAAGTTACTGGCTGCCATTCAGCAGAATGTTGTAGTTCATGATTGCTTTGCCATCCCAAAAGCTTATTTGGCGAATATGTGAAACCTTTCTTTTGGATCCTTTGAGAGCTAAAGTGAGAAAGGACCCACTATATTGTGGCTAAATTCCAAGATAATTTGAAAATTGAGTTGCAGGTTTTGCAGCAATATATGTCCTTCATTGCCCATGGATATTTTTTTCTTTTGCTCAAGGCTGTTGTGTAGATTTACTGTTCTTATTACTAACTCTGAGTTTGACATCATAATGTCTTGTATGAAGAATAGCTTTTGAATAGTCACTGAAACTCAGCAAGGACTTCTTTCTTTTTCTGCCTTTTAACATAAGATGAGCTGTACTGGATCAGACCAAGGTTCACATTGGGTACATCTACACTGTAAAATGAATGCAGTTTGACACCAAGTGACATGGCTCAAAGCTATGAAATCATGGAAGTTGTATTTTGGTTAGGCACCTAAGCTGTTTGGCAGAGAAGGCCAAATACCTTGTTTAAAAAATAAACTCCCATGATTCTGTAACATTGAGCATGGAGTTAAAGTAGTCTTAAATTGCATTAATTCTACTGTGTAGATGCATCCTTAATGTGCCATTCTTTTGTTCAAAGCTGCCCCCATGTACCCACTGGATGCCTATGAAAGGGACATGAGTGCAACAATGTTCAACAACACTGTATTAAAGCTCAACACTTGCTTTTGAAAAATTACAGTTGTGTTTCTTAGATACAAATAAGTTCCAAAGTTACAGACAAGATTCTGTAGGCTAGCTCTTAAGTTGAATTTGTTTGTAAGGTACATTTCTTAAGTATAACTCCTGCAAATAAAATATGTATTTTTTAAGCTTTGGGTAGCATAGGAAGTGTAGTGTTTGTTTTGCTGTCTGTGCCCCCCCCCCCCCATTCAGAAGATTTTGCCTCAATTTTTGTTCTTGTGATCATTGGATTTTTAAATTTTTGGCTTGTTGTGAAAACAAGCATTGGTGATAAAGCTTCAGTGGAGACACATTTTCCCCATGGTAACTCTTTCAGGAGTGAATTCCCCTTCTTAGGGGAGATTTATCTCACTTCCAGTTGTCTTCTTAACTATGAGTTATTTGTAAGTTGGATGTTTGTAACCCGGGGACCACCTGTACCATCCTATAAATTACTTTGCCTGTCTCCACCTATCCATGGATCCCATGGTAGTTTGAACAGTGACATGTACAGAATTAAGAGTTAAAGGAATAGTTAAACTCAGAGGCTGTTTCTTATTGTGGTATCCGTATTTCCATATGGATTTATCGTGATCTTGATTTACAGGCACATAAATGGATTGTCATCTTTATCTCTTCTCAGCAGCATATTCCTGTCCTTACCTGATTTATCTTTTACTTCCTGTTGTGTGTGTGTGTGCCTTAACATCACTTATCAGCACATGGTAACCCCATGAATTTCATACTCATACTGAGGAATACACAGGGATGGTTTTGCCAGTTCCTCGGATACATAACCTACAGTCTTGGTATTCCTGGTGGCTCTCTCATCCAAGTACTAGCAAGGACTGATTCTGTTTAGCTTTTAAGATTGGACAGGATTGGGTGTTGCCCATCCACATTTCTTTGGGACAGAAATCTTGCCTTGAGTACAGTATGACTCTGTATCAGGATACATTCCAAGATCTGCTGTAAATACCTGAAAACGTAGATCATATCAATGCCTATATTTTGATGATAGCCTTTGGCTTTAATGAAGAAGGTTTTTAAGATCATGTCAGGGCTACTGTGATTCTATATGTTTTTATAGATTTAATCTGAATTGTTTTTAATACTAATGATGTTAATGCTGTTATATTTGTATATATTAAATTGTATACTGATTTTATGTTAAACCGCTTTGAGTCTCCTGCAGAAGAGATAAGCGGGATATTATTATTATTAATAATAATAATAATAATAATAATAATAATAATAATAATAATAATAATAATAGAATCATACTGGAGGACCAGAGATGCCTACAAGTACTTGTGGGGTGTGGATATTTTTTTGGAACATGGGTGTGTACAACAACAATGGGTATAGAATCCATGGATAAGAGAGATGTGCTGTGCTTCACAGACTGTTTTACTGCTATTGCTTTTTCTTTGTTTTTTGGGTATCTACATAAAACTGGAAAGAGGGTGCAGGCCCAAGCATTTTTTTATGTAGAAATAAATGTTGCTTGGACTTCTTAATAGTGTTCCCACCCAACTGGATTAGAAATGCATGGATGAGTGTTTCAGGCTTGCTGATTTAATTGTTATTGAAATTCCTTTAATATCCAAACAGATAAAGAAAAATAGAAAATTGATTTTTTCAAAAAAAATCTGAAATTCAGAATTTTTGTATTCGATATATGTAAAGGTAAAGGTCTTCCTTCCTCTCCCAGCCAAGGATGCACTTTCTGTGTGCATGGATGCACATACATAAGTGGATGTGGATATACCATTGGCACACATATATTTCTGCTTTATATATTTAAACTTATTACCATTTTCATTATGGAATATTGTGTTTTTTTCTAAGATACACTTGAGCAAGTCCAAAAATAGCCCAAATTGCTGAAACCCATTAAGCTGAGCTCATTAAGCTATCAGTACTCTCTATAATTTGCTTTCCTATTCCTGCTACTTACTAGATCTGTGTGTGCCCATAAAGCTTGCTCTGCTGCTCTCTAATTGGCCACCTCCTGTTTGACTGATTCAGCCCTAGAACAGCCAGTTGCCACAGAAACCCTTTGTGATGTCACCGGCTTGTGGTGTCACTGAAAGAATAGGACAGGGGAATCTGATTAGGTAGCTCGGCACCAGCTCACTTAACTGAAGGGTAGTTAAGTAAAATCACAGTCAGCACTCCACATTAGCTGGGTTACAGGCATACCCCAGTGAAAGTGAAAAATTGCAAATGAAGAAATGGCTATTTTTTCACCTGTGCAAACACTTCTCTAGGGATTTCTAGAGAAGCAGACTGCAGAATCTCATTGGAGGGACCAGAGATTCCTAGAAAGATACACTCTAGAAATCTCTAGGTCCTCCTGCACGATTGGAGGAAGTTCACCATAGAGTCAGATTGGAGGACCTAGAGATTATTAAAATAACATTTTTAATCAAATCCATGAATTATCAAATCCTCAAATGCCAAAACTTCAAATGTTAAGGGACAGCTATATTTATTAGGCATCCTAAACTATAGCCCTTGAGCTGTTTTGGCCTCCGATTCCCAGAAGCCCTAGCCAGATTGTTCAATGGTCAGGAATTCTGGTTTAGAGGATGTCTGATATATATAGTAGGCTGAACTGCTGTACTTTTACTAAAGGTACTAGCTGTGCCCGGCCACGCGTTGCTGTGGTGAAGTATGGTGGTATGGGAAATAAAGTATTGGTGGTAGTTAAGGTAAAGGGTAAAGGTTTTCCCCTGATGGAGCTTAGCCTTCTAACTGGCAGCAATTGGATAAAAACAATTATTCCTCTCCCTCTAATTAGGACTTTATTTTTATTTTCTTTTTGTTGTATGAACGTAGAGGCATGGATGAGGGGTTGTGCTGCCAAGTTTAGTGTTTCTGGGATGTGTAGTTTTGTTGTTTTGTCCTAGGCCGAAATTTCATTACCCTTTTATATATATAGATTGTTACCATTTTGGCTTAGGTAGAGATGCCTATACAACATAAGCCTGGGCAAACAAATATTATTTGTCCTCCAGAAGATGTGTTTCTTATGGGAAGCCCAAAAATATTTTAAGTGTTTGCTGATTTTATTGAATCACTATTTGTTCATGAACTCACCCTATCTGTCAGTCTGTGTTCTGGTGACAGCATTTGATGCATAATTGACTTTGGCCTGTGTACAGAAAAGTAGATTTGCTGAGGCCTTCAAGTATCATTTTCACTTGCAGAAGGGCATAGGACACAGTGAAAGCACTTCCGATTTGCTTCCTTTCAATAGCCCTTGCGTAGAAATATCTCAAAGCTGTCATGTTTACTCACATGAATTGAATTTTCTGCCAAGACCTGGGTAATGTAATGAGGTCACAGACATTAATGTGACTTGACTTACTGCATATTGTAAAAGATGAGCTAGCGTGGCTATAAAAACAGTGGTGTATGTAATTCTTCATTCTCAGGAAAATCAAAGAAGTAAGTAGAAAAGAATCCCTGCTGCTGCCCCACGGTGCTCACATCTACAGAAAGGTCACAAATATGGGTTTGAAACTTATCTTAGAAATAGTCAAATGTAGCTGTGGCAATTAATATGGTTATACATATGGCTTCACAGCCATTTACTTTGACGTAACTTGACAGAATCACTTCACTTTCCTGTTTTTCTTGTCTGGTGTGGGAAACTCTACACTCTGAAATGCGTGATCTGGCTGAACATTGGAAGGATTGCTTCATATGGTTCCCAGGATTCGAGGCGGGAATGCTACAAATACTCAGTGTTTGCTTTGTCTATTCATCTGACAAATCAAACTAGTAGGAGATGTTTGATGAGCTCTACTGTGTTTTTAAAGTTAAAACACAGCCATGGGCAAGGATTGAAGAGGCAGTGCTAGGGAATGGTTTTAATCTTCTTTGTACTATTTTCTTTATTTACTGAATATACTCATGTATAAGACAATAAACTAGTCAAAAATCAACACACACAAACTAGATCAACTTATCCACAGGCCAGTGTAAACCCTGTACTTTAGCTCGTATATAATGAAGGAACTAGTCCTATCTGAATGAAATGGCAAAGTGGAGAGCTTAGTGTGCTTCAGGAGACCCCAAAAGAAGCACAAACGTGCTCTGCTACATGCCACTTTTTGAATACCTGGTTAGAAAAATGGCAGTAACAGCTGTTTGGAGCACCAAGAGAATAAAGAGGTCAGTCCTTCTTTTAGGTTCTTCTCAGTGGTTTGCTGTAAATCATTCATGTAGCAGTATCTTTGTAAACACCACTGCAATGCAACCTGCCAATGTATCCAAAAGCAACTGGTTTATATATTGGGATTCTTTATGGATTTGAAAACTTGTTCTGCAGCCTATGAAATTTCAGCCATTTGGCTCAACTAAAAATGAACAATTATTAACTCTGTTTTAAAACTTAGATTGTCAACTATTTAACAGCCACTAGGGATAATGTCTAAAATCTTACAGTATTTTTGTTTCTTCTCAGCTGATGAGGCATGAATACCTTACCACTTTTCCAGCTGTGTAGAAGGAAGGAAGTAGAGTGGCCTTTTCTCTTTTGAGGTTTCCTTTCACACCACCACTTTCTCAAAAGATACGTGTTGAATGACAGCATTCAGTGATTCAAACAACGTCAATGAGATTACTTTCTAGTCTGCTTTTCCTACTTGTTGTAATACAGAGATCTTTTATTCCAGGCCTCTTACTTCTCACTTCATTGATAGTTTTTTCTTCTAAACGGGCTAATTATCTGAGGGAGAAGAGAAGTATTTCACAGCGCAATTGTATACATGCTAACCCAGAATTACATTTCTTTGAGTTCATTGAAACTAACTCCAGGTTATGTATGCAATTATGGCTTAAGCTTTTTAAAATAAATAACAATTGTGTGAAGTTACAAGTTATTATAATGTTATGAATGAGTTATTAAAATTATTGTTTCTTTTTACTCTTTTTCTTCCTAAATCTTTCACAGAACTCTAACTTTTTGATTCTCTGGGGTAATGAAATAGGACAAAGTATTTTAACAGGCATAGACATTTGAAGCTTAGATCTGTATGGGATAATTTTACGGAGAATGGTTTAAAATACCCAGTTGCTTGTAGTCTTTGTATTTAGAAAGGTCTTTGACCAATTGATAAAACTATTATACCATTTTAAAGATCTCAGTCTTGCATCTTCTATACATGAAACATTAAACCTAATGTAAAAATAGGAAAGTGGGTTATGAACTGACATAAAGCTCAATATGACTTTTTACTTGCTTCTTCAACTTTTTGTGATTCTCAGGGTGGAGAGTTGATCTCTTGTATTCAAAAAGGCTTGACTGTTATCGCTATGGAATCCATAGGTAAAAGTTATATGGAGGGTTAAAATCAGGATTGGCTATACCATCACTCTGGGCACTTAGCGAGTGGAATGTGTGTTCCTTATTCTTAACTTTCATTACTTCACTTCTGTGTCTGAGATTCAAGACTAGATATCCCGCTTATTGTATATTTAACTGTTCTCCAGAAATCTACTGTGGAGCATAATTAACAGTAGGAGGGGCTACTTCAAGCACCAGATCTTGAATGTGAAGAAAATGCTGCAAATTATTATATTTATGGTTGTAGTATCTAGTACCAGGCTTAAGATGCACTGAGTGCATCTACACTGTAAAATGAATGCAGTTTGCCCTCACTTTAATTGCCATGGCTTAATGCTGTTGAATTATGAGAGTTGTAGTTTTACAAGATCTTTAGCTTTGGGATGTTATGTGGTTTCCAGGTTTTGTGGCTGTATAGCTGTATTCCAGCAGCATTTTCTCCTGGCGCTTTGCCTGCATCTGTAGCTAGCATGTTCAGAGGATTTATGCCAACCACAGATGCAGGTGAAACATCAAGAGAAAATGCTGCTAGGACACAGCCATACAGCCAGGAAAGCACACAACACCCCAGTGATTCCGACTGGTGCCTCCCCAAACCACACATCCCAGGATTCCATAGTATTGAACTGTGGCAATTAAAGTGGTGTCAAAGTGCATTAATACTACATTGTAAATGCTACAGTTATTTCTGCATCTTCACTGGGCCAACAGCTTCAGTATTGTGTAGTAGTAATGAGAGAGGGTGTTAAAGATCAGCAAGTAGTAAGTAAGTAAGTAAAACTTTATTTGTATACCACCCTCTCTCCCAAAAGGGACTCAGGGCGGTTTCCAATATAAAATCAGCATAAAACATTGTACAATAAAACACTGAAAACACTATAAAACACTGTAAGAATTAAAAAAACAAAAACATAACAATTGACTAAAACAATGACATAAACAGAAGCAATATAATCACTCAAATAACATATGAATCAGAGGAGAGAGAAAAAAAGACCACTGGGGTGGAGGAGAGGATGGCCTGGAGGGGCCACTAGAACTAAAATGCAATGTTCTATTCTAAGATGCTTTGGGGCAGAGGAATAAAGTGCAGTGTTTCAAGTCAAAGAGATGGCCTGTGCAACTACTATAGCTATGGGTAGAAATCAATATGATGCAACTCCACAAATCCTGCTGCCAGACAATCCGGAGAATATTTGTTTTTGCTATTGTCCTAACATTGACACTTCTACACCTTGGACATGTTGTAGTCTTAAGAGGTCTGTAGTCACAGCCACCCACATGCTTCTGTTTTAGTTTATTACAGATAAGCTGTGCATTGCTATCAGTAAAAACTTGCTTTGAGTAAATATAATTAAATAATAATTTTCTTTGCCTGAAATTTTTTAATAAGATGAAAAGGAGCACACTCAACAGAGTTTTTGACTCATTTTAAAGTCTCAAGGGGCAAAAGGAATCCCCTCATCCTTAACTTGTGGACTTCTTAATTCAACCCCTTCCTCTGAGACTGTTCCCTGGTTCGCCTCTGTCAGAGAAATCTTCCCAGACTGGAGCCGTAGTTCCAGGAGGCAGCTGCCTCAAGAGACAGTGAGGGACCTGTTCCCTAAGCAACCAAGTATGTGGGCGGCTGCTAAGCAACAGCCATCTGGAACCCAGTTTGTATTTCTTGGAATGTACCAGTCATTTGGCTGGCCAGAAGATTTGCCTGTAGTTGTATCTGGGAACTGAAAAGGAGATAGTTCAAGCACTTTCCCTCTTTTTTGCCATATTGAGGGACACTAAAATCACAAAGTTCAAGTGGAATGGAGGTGTTAGTGGGTTTTTTAAAATTTACCAGTCTAAACTTTCACTAGTCCAAAAACTAATAATTTTCTCTTTCCTTTTTTAGTTGGATATATTTTCAGTTTCTGTCAACATTTTATCTCTCAGTCATTTCAAACAAGATCATCGTGTTACTTTACCATGTCTTTGCCCTGGGATGAATGTATGGGAGAGTCTACTAAGAAATCCCTTAGAAGTGCATGCTTGTAATGCAATGAGCATGCAGGCACATGTTCAGTGAGCCAATTTGCTGAAGACTTTTTTCAAGTGTATCACACTTTTCTCTGGTATTTAAAGGTTACATAATAGAAGTACAGTAGAGTCTCACTTATCCAACATAAACAGGTCGGCAGAAGCTTGGATAAGTGAATATGTTGGATAATAAGGAGGGATTAAGGAAAAGCCTATTAAACATCAAATTAAGTTATGATTTTACAAATTAAGCACCAAAACCTGTTATACAACAAATTTGACACAAAAAGGGGTGCAGTAGGCAGTAATGTTATGTTGTAATTACTGGATTTACGAATTTAGCACCAAAATATCACGATGTACTGTATTGAAAACATTGACTACAAAAATGCCTTGGATAATCCAGAATGTTGGATAAGTGAGTGTTGGATAAGTGAGATTCTACTGTACTCAAATGGTTTTTTTTTAAAGAAGACTGTACCTATTATATTTTTGTACAGCAATTTGGATTTATTTCAACATTATAAAAACAGGCAGTGGTCACCTCCCTTTAGTTTGTGTGTGTGTGTGTTTTTCTGAGAAAGTGTGACTTTTGCACAGCAATGGGTGACAACTGTTTTAGCTGTTTTTGTAAGTCACTCCAAGCCCTGGGGGAGTGTTTTTGAGATTTTTAAAAAAGATATTTTAAAGATGTTTTTAAATTGTTAGATTTTAGCCTTTCTTGTAAGCCGCTCCTAGCCCTAGGGGAGTGGCGGCATATAAGTTTAAATAATAAATAAACTATGAAAATACTATATTACTTTCATACTTTCAAAGCCACCTTGAGTCCCCCTTGGTGTAGAGTACGGCAGGGTATAACTAAGGTAAATAAGTAATAAATACATAACACTGAGGGCACATCAAGGATAACAGGTAAACTCCCACCTGTTCACTGTCTAATGCATATATGGCATTCAGTAGCTGTTTCTATTTTGGTTGTTGTTTTTGGTTTTTGCTTTCTCTCCCCTGTCAGAACCCTGGCAGCAGAGCACCAATAACCATACACAGAGGCCAGTCTCTATCTAATATCTTTATTAAAGAAATATATAAAATCAATAAAAACAAGTGAAGAATATAGTTCAGAAGCAGACCTTTCAAATGAGGTCAAATATAGTCCAAAAATGTATTGTCCAATAAATGATATTAGAGTTCAAAGTTTTAATCCACTTGACCGAAACACACACTTTGCCAAGCAATAGTGTGGGGAAATAACAGAGTCTTAGAGTCCAATGAAGCTTGACAACAAGGCTGGAAATAAACTTGATTCTTGACTTGGTCCGTGACTGGAGACAAGGCAAAACATGAAGCATGAAGCAGGGTCCGTGGTAAAACCGCGAGGCAGGGCAAGGCTTGAAGCTTGATCCGGGAAACAAGGAACTGGGGTTACGAAGTCCACACACGATCTCTCTCCTGAAGGTGATCAATTGACTCCGCAAAGAATCCCTCGCGCCAAACACCTATATTGGGTCTCGTTTTCCCGCCAACAGAACGCTTTCCCTAGAGAACGAGAAGCGAAACCCAACTCTGTCCAGATGTGTGACTCCTTAGAATTTCCCAAGGGAAGCAGGCCTAATCAGCTTGATTTTTGGCAGCGATGCGTAAACTCCTCCGTTGGGCTTCTCTGACTCCCCTTTCTCTAGAATAAGATTCCTTTCTGGGAAACGGAGGGGAGTTCTGCCCAAGGCCTGTTTGGCTGAATTCTTGAGGGCAAACATCAACATCCTGCAGGTGAAGGGACTCCGGCTCTCGCTGAACCGGCGACAACCCCATGTTTTCCTCTTCGTCTGCCACAATAGTACTAGGAACAGGACTACAAGGCCCATGAGGCATCACATCCCCTGAG
This sequence comes from Anolis carolinensis, assembly GCF_035594765.1. Taxonomy (NCBI): domain Eukaryota; kingdom Metazoa; phylum Chordata; class Lepidosauria; order Squamata; family Anolidae; genus Anolis; species Anolis carolinensis. The sequence continues at coordinate 218,368,477 of NC_085844.1, read as the reverse complement.
AATCCTTCACATTTTAATTGAACAAGCTGCCTATTGGAAGTTCTACTCCAGTTTGGGAAGAATTTATCAGACTCTGACTACAGTATGCCTAGAGCAGGGGCCCCAAATCTAAGGCCCATGGGCTGGATGTGGCCTCCCAAGATCATTTCCCAATCCCCGCCCTAAACTTTAGACTTAGGGTCACCCTAAGTCTGAAAGAACTTAAAGGAACAGAGCAACAACAATCATAAATAATATGACTATCTCATCAACCAAAAGTAGGCCCACACGCCACGTTGAAATACTGGTAAGTTTATGTTGGTTAAAATGGTTATTTGTTTTTAATATTATATTGTACTTTCATGGGGGGTGAGGTTAGATCCCGGTGGCGCAATCAGTTAAACCCTTGTGCCAGCAGGACTGCTGAACGGCAGGTCAGTGGTTTGAATCCAGGGAGAGTGGGTGAGCTCCCTCTGTCAGCTCCAGCTCCACATGCGGTGACATGAGAGAAGCCTTCCCCAAGGATGGTAAAGCATTAATAAAGCCCATTCGGGTATCCCCAGAGCAAGGCCAATTCACCAGAAGCAACTTGTAGTTTCTCAAGTCACTCCCAACACAAAAAAATGGCGGTTTTGCATTACAAATGAGATACATGCAGTTTGCATAGCAATTCGTTCATTTTTTTCATACTATAGCTCTCCACCCCAAACAGTCTGAGAGACTGTGAAATGCCCCTCTGCTTAAAAGGTTTGAGGGTCCCTGGGCTGGAGTACAAAGTTCATATTTGTGTTTGACATGGCAAACAGCCACCTATATATTTGAAGGGGGAAAGGGGATACGTCACAGTTGTTGGTCTCATTATTATGTTGTCGGTGGTCTCCTTGGAGATAGCACTGTATCTGTTCATAGGACTGAGATTTGGTATGTTTCCCTTTATAATTTCTCTTCCAGAGTCTGACCAGTATATTTCCAGTTAAGGTGAGGTTAAGTTAAGTAGCTAAGATTTTGTAGCACTGTGTTTTGAATTACAGAAGCTTTCCCTGTATAGTCAAGTCTCAGGCCTTTCCTTATTATTTCTGTTGTATTTCCTGGTCTTTGGCTGGCTGATTCATTTAGTGATAACATCTGTGCTTGTTTTGAATATTTGAAAAATCTCAATAGCTTTGTGTAGAACTGAAAGTCATTTGGCGCAAATCCTTTGATGTATATGCAGTACAGAAAGAAAATGAGAACAGGATGAAGATTGATGAAATTAGTCGCTAGAATGTAGGGTCCTGTTGCTCTTCATGAAATTAGACCTCATTGAATTTATCTATGCCTAAATACGTACTACAAAGTCTATTTCATCTGGCTTCCTGATCATATGAAAACAGAGGGTGTTCCCCTACTTAAGACTAAACTCAAAATACCTGTAAGAAAAAGGTGTGCCACCTATAAAAATGGGATGCTGCAAGTTTTTTACATCTTCACAGTGTTCAGGTTTTTTATTTTGCTCTGTACTGTCTTGTATAAATCTTCATGAGTGAATAGACATGCTCAGTAATTCTAGCTTACTTAATGCCTGAGGATGTTGAAGACATTACCACTACTTTACTTAAAACTGTTTTTAAAAAACAGAACAATTTTTTATGTTTAAAGTTGAATGATAGCAGTGGCAATCCAGCTCAGAGATAGTTTCACAAAATAAGTGCAAAAGGTTGGCAACTCAAGCAGGAGACTCCAAATTTATGATGAGTATGAAAGCCCATTCCTGGAAAGGGAAGGCTCAACAGATCCTTGGCATGAAAAAAATGTAGGCATGGAATTGTCTCAAGAATGTTGCAATGAGGAAATGACCTTTCAGTCCAATTTCCTACTTAACCAGATCCCCTAAATTGACTCAGGCAGTGGAAACATTTGTTAGCATTCTCTTGCTTCTCAGCCTTCCCCTGTTTAGTGTCAGATTTTCAAAAACAGCTGCAACTAAGCACTGTGCAGATGTGGGGATTGTTGTTCTGGATTGGGGTACTAAACTTGGCATGTGTGCAAAGGATTTCTAACTACTTGATTCAAAATGTGTAAAAAAATTGTCTTAGCATCTTGTACACGTTCTACTGCAAAGCATGAACTGTGCTGTAAAGATGTGTGTAGCTTCTCATCCTTTGGGCTATGGCACTGGTTACCAACCTTGGTTCTTCCAAGAGTTTTTACGTCAACTCCCAGAGCTTTAGCCAGCTTGACTGACAGTCAGAAATTCTGGAGGCTACAGTCAAATATATAGGAGGAACAAAGTTTGGGAACCGCTGTGCTGTGGGAATACTTGCACCTATTGTACACACTTAACTGGTATTTTTTTCTTATGTTATTTAAACTTTTAATGCATGTTAACCTTGACACTGCTATGACTTATATCCAAATCACAATTTTAGAGCAGAACTGCTAATTCGAGTTTGACACTTTTATACATTGCATTGATTAAGTGGCCCTAATCTAGTTGAGACTAACAATCAGATTTAGGCCACTGTAATGGTGGTTTTAAGCCTCTTTTGTTTCATGTATGATCTTCTACATGTGATGCTAGCAAAATGTTTTATCATACTTTTTATTTTTAGTACATGTGACTTTGATCTCCTTAAGGACAGAAACCAGGGTGTAGATGGTTTCAAGTGAATGCAATGCTATGTAGCAGAAAGATGTGTGTGTAGTCAAAAGTTGATGCTTATATTTTCCACCCCCATCCTGCTGCTTTATATGTAACTCTTCCAGTTTTTCTGGCTTATGTGCTTCATTGGTCTGTTTGATGGATCTTGTTCAGCTTACAAAATTTTCCATGTATTTATGTGGATGAAATGAAGTAGGAAGGCTGAATACATGCTCTATTTCCTACAAAACAATGGTGGTCTATTGCTTCAAAACATTCCATAGTTCTAGAATATTGCTTTGTTTTCCCTCTCTCCATCTCCCAAGTCTGAAGCAGAGAAAAATGTGTTGCCTCAAATAGCTCTTTTAAAGTATCTGAGGCCTAAATATGAAAAAGGCACCAGATCCTATCTGATCTTGGAAACTAAGCCGCGTCAGTCCTGGTTAGTTCTTGGAGTGGAGACCTCCAATGGATACCTGGTGCTGTAGGCTATATTTCAGAAGAAGAAAATGGCAAAATTACCCTTGAATATCCCTTGCATAAGAAAACACTATGAAATTAATGGAAGACAAAACAGACAAACTGATACACACACAAAAGCTGGAGTAGGTCAGTGTTTAATTTGTTCTTTAACCATTGAAACCTCATGTTAACCATAAGCTACTTTGTATTTAAATGTAGATGCATATGTTCCACCCTTGAACACAAATTTAAATTGGCCTAATTGCCCAGCTTCCAAATTCTGAACCTAATTTGCTAAGGAACAAGTATGTGTACTTCTTGGCAAAAGAAAAAGTAATCCTTGTACATATCATTCTCCAGTCGGGTTAGTCCTGCTTTCATCATCTTGTGATGCTTAACCCACCATCTTTTTATATTATAGAATTCATCAATTTAATGTCCTCTACACTTGGCAGCATATGATCCCTTGACTTGTTGACCCTCCAGAAGTTTTTGCACTGCAATTCCCATCATCCCTCACCAGTGATTGTACCGGCTAGGGCTGAGGGAAGTTCAAAGAAGGCAACTTCTGGAGGGGCACACATTACTAGCCTTGATGTATGGGATACCTTGTGTCCTATGCAACCTGGCTAGTACTGAAGAAAATGGTGTCCCTCTTGGAAATAATTTCAATCTGTTTATAGTTGTCTGTGTTGCATCTCCCAGCCTTATTCCATTGTTACTTGGGACAGTAAAAGCGTTGCATCGTTTTGGTTTGGGTTTTGTGTCACTGCCGTTTTGTCCTCAGAATTCTGGTCATTATGTTGCTTAACAGCAATGATTCCAATGAAAAAGATTATTGTTTCTGCTGATCTCCATATGTCTTTGAGACATTTGTTTTTGTTCTGCTCAGATGAATCAAGTTTTGTCCTGGAGAATTTCCCAAATTTTTTCACAGTGAAAAGGGCTTTCTATTATTTCCCGTCCTTGATATAGGTGCTAACTGTACTGTTGTTCCTGTAGAGATAAAGGACAGTTTGTTTATGATAAACTGGAAATCATAAAGGCAGCTGTTTACATAATGCTGAAGCCATAGCTCAGCGCTCTCTCTCTCTCTCTCTCTCGCTCTCTCTCTCTCTCTCTCTCTCTCTCTCTCTCTCTCTCTTTTGATTCAAGCTTGTGGGCAGGACTAGTTAGTATGGAATTTATTCTTTTTAAGCATACAAAAGCAAAGTTGCTAATGGAATGTTTCTCTGACATTTTTTTCTGGTTGATGCTGTTAGTCCCATAGGACCAGTTTGTGGTTTCCCTTTTTGAAACCAAAAGTCACCCTGCCCAGCAAATCACCCCATCAGAACCTTAGTTGTTCTGTGTAGACATACTGTTGTCAGCAGTTGATATCAAGTATATTTTAAGAGCTTGGGTAAAAATCCCCTGTTGTCAGAATTTATCACTTTCCTGGTAAATAGAATGTCAGGCTATGTAATACCTTATTTGGTTTGTGGATCTTCATAGTGTGAGCAAATGTCTATCTCTGGATAATATAGTGCTCCCATCAGATAAGGCAAACGTAGAGACCTTTGAGCATTACATAGCTCCTTCTTCCCCATTGGCTTGTTTTTAGGTAGAAGAAGCAGTGAAGGAGGCAGTGTACAAAAACATTTCACTTCAGATTCTACACTGACATTTAAAAGAACCACTCCTTTCTCCTGTCAGTGTTGTCTAGGGCTGAAAGAAGTTTCAGGCTAACTATAGTTAGATTTAAAAGATTATTCAGAAAATAGAGTTTATCACATCACTTAGTTGTTAAGACTGGAGGTTTTGCAGTTATGTAGTATAGTTACAGGCAGACATTATAACCATTACGTAGGCTATTTTCCCACTTAGTAACAAACAAAAACATTAACTGTCCCAAGAGTTACTCTTCCTCCCACTTTGTACGACAATGGAATACAACATTAAATTATGTGATTTTAATAATTGATGTAACTGTTTTTGTTTTAATTCTCTACATGCATTGAATTGTTTTGATATGTGAAATCACTCCGAGTCCCTCTCGGGGTTGTGAAGGGTGAAATACAAATAGAGTAAATAAATAAATAAATTTGTACTCTTTCTCTCAGGAGAATGACCTTGGCAGCTTCTGTCTGTTAGGTTTACTCCCTGTGTCTGGTCATAAATCTAGCAGCACATGATAAGCACTTCCAATTTGATGAGAAAATGCTGTACCACGTCTTCCAATATACAAAGCGTGGTTAAAAGTATGGCAAGATGCATGATCCTGGCATTCTGTTTCTGATCTTTAAAAAAACCTGATTGGCCGTGTTGCCTCTGAAAAATGGGAATGTTGGTTCCCTTCAGGTTTTTTGCTTAGGCTCCTTTTGTGTTTTCTGTCTTCCCAACTTTTTAGCAAGGCATATTGGGCAACTTGGAAGTCCCTGAACAGACTCAGAAGCGGAGTGGGCAGATCAAAAGACAACTTGGCAAGGTGGCACTACCTGGAGGAATCCTCCACCTTGTGTGACTGTGGAGCTGAACAAACAACTCAGCATATGTATGCTTGCCCACAATGACCTGCCTCATGTACGGAGGAGGAGTTGTTTAAAGCTACAGACAATGCGGTTGCTGTTGCCCGCTTTTGGTCCAAAACTATTTAGTTGCTTGTGATTCCTTTTTTTAAAAATATGTTTTTTAAATTTCCATTATTTGAAATGTACAATGCTTTTGACATGAAATAAATAAAAGCAAGGTATATCACAGGTTGAGGATCCCTTATCTGGATTTTTGAAATCCAAAATACTCCAAAATTGTCCATATTGGTGTTTGAGTTAGTGACACCTTTGTTTTCTAATAGTTCAATGTACACAAAGTTTTTTCCATATTCAAAACTGCTTGCACTGTTCTGATAGCTACTGGGAGGGGAGATGGATTGCTTGCTTTGATTTTGTTTGCTTTATGTCTTATGAGTCATCTTGGCCTTTGGGTCTACCCCAATCCAAGGACTTTCTGCATGTCCAGTGATGAGGATTTTATTTGTTTGCCAACCAGAGGACTATATCTGGGCTGAAGTTCTTTAGGAGCCCAATTTTATCATTGGCTATAAAGAGATGCTGGACACTATCAGCGAAAGGATTGCAATGCTCCTCTGCAATGTACCATCTGCTGTATCATTTACCAGTAATAAAGCGTATGTCTCTATTGGGCACCGAAAGGACCCTTGGAGAGACTTGGAGCTACAACCATTTCCAGATCAAGACAATCTCTTAGTTATCTGTTGGGTAAAATCCTTGTAATATTTCTGATTGCTTTAGAATATCACTTATCAACATAGTGAGCACTTCTTAAGTCATTATTTTCAGCATAAAGACATAAAGCTGCATCACTGATGGAAGTGTAAGGTGGAAAACCTTCACACAGTGCTCCAGCCATGGTCTCATTGTGGTGTGACTATGTTCCATGACATGTTGCCTGGAGGAGGAGATGCCACTGACCCCTAGTATTCTTCGCCATTTCTGTTTTTAATCAAGAAATAGTCTCAACTCCCACATTTCTCTCCTAGTTATGAATACAGTTTGGGATTTGCTACTTTATTCTTCTTAGAGTGAATGAGTGGTTCAAAAAATTGTATGATTAAATGGTCCAAGGAATACATTCACTTTAGGCCAATTCATTTATTATTGATCTTTTTGTGACAAGGTAAGAGTGGTCTAAAGCGTTATTTTCCTACAGAAAGTAACATGTGAAAAGATTCTGTTCTGACTGTAGGCTTATTTTCTTGAGGGAAATGCCAGATATCTCAGTCATTCTTCCAGCTAGAGAGTGTCTGTAAAGACAGACAGCAATTAAAAAGGATGCCTTTTCTGAACCTAGAGATCTAGCATGTAGTTGTTGGTAGGATCAGTAGGTAAGTGGGCAAGTGGAGGAAAATTATACTAGATTTTTAAGCTCTGCATTGTAAAAGTAACCATCCATTTTGATTTGGGAGATTGGAGATTAGGCTTGTATATGGATCATGCTTGTTTGTAATACAAAGAATACAAAGGAGTAGGGGGTACTGAGTAGTATTTGTGAGTGGTCTGGAAACCCTAAGTGTATACATCTTAACATTTGTTAGTTGGGACACACATTGGCTTTTTATTTACTTCAAGCACTGCTGAAGACATTCCCATGGTGGTTTATATAAATGACAGTGTTGGAAACAATATAATACTGGTAAAACTGGTCAGAATAAAGATGAAAAGACAGCAAGCTTGTTAATGTGCAATTAATTTTCACAGCTCTATAAGGTTACAGAATTCTGATCAGTCTTCCTGCATATGTCTGAGAGAATACAGAGCATGCACTCCGCCTTGGTTTAAATGCTTAACTTAGATGACACCTGAATGAGCTGAATAGGGGAGGTCATTGAGTGAGAGCATAAAGCCTCTGGTAGCTCACCCTCCTCCAGGAGCTTTGTTCTTGCTGTCCAGTCATCCAAGCAAAGCTGCTTCTGTTTTCATTCTGTGCTTCGGGTGACTCATGGTTGGGACAGAGCCAGCTCATTGCTGCTACAAATTAAAGGATCACATTGGGATGTGTAAGCAGTGATGAAGAAGACTGAGAAGCATCCATTCACTAGCATGCAGTCTATGAAAGTACAAATGCTGTAGTAAACACTGTGTCTGGCTTATTGTCATGTTGCTGGCAGACTCTAAGCCAGAGGTCCCCAAACTAAGGCCCGGGGGCCGGATGCGGCCCTCCAAAGCCATTGACTTGGCCCCCGCCCTCAGTTTTAGACTTAGGCTCACCCAAAGTCTGAAATGACTTAAAGGCACAACAACAACAATCCTACTTGATTATCTCATTGGCCAGAAGCAGGCCCACAATTCCCATTGTAATCCTGATAAGTTTACAGTATGTTGGTTAAAATTATTTTTATCTTTAAATATTGTATTGTTCTTTCATTTACTAATATTGTAAATGAAATATTGTGAATGAATGATATGGTAATAATATAATATATTGTGTATACATATAATATTGATAATAATATTATAATGTAATACAATATAATATTTATTTATTTCAGTATTTCTACTCCGCCCTTCTCACCCAATAGGGGACTCAGGGCGGCTAATAATAATAATACAATATAATAATATTGTATAATATGATAATATTAATTATATATTATATATTTAATGTAATATTACTAATAATATTACGGCATAATGGTATAGTACAATATAGTATTATGTAATGCTAACATTGTGCTATGCTAATAACATAATATATTGTATGTACATACAACTTGTAAGCCGCTCTGAGTCCCCTTTGGGATGAGAGAGGGTGGGGTATAAATGTAGTAAATAAATAAATAAATAATTGTTGCTGGGTTGTTGTTTTTTTGCATTACAAATAAGACGTGTGCAGTGAGCATAGGAATTGGTTAATTGTTTTCCAAATGATAATTCGGCCCCTCAACAATCTGAGGGACCATGAATCGGCCCTCCACTTAAAAAGTTTGAGGACCCCTGCTCTAAGCCATTGTCTATGTCTTTTCTCCTCTCCTCCTTTTGCTATGTGAGGGACAGAAAGAGAAGAGAAAATAAACCAGCTATTAAAACACATTGCACATTTGTGCCTAGCTCTTGTTGCCCTAATCTTTAGTAAGTTATCACTTATGAAAAGTTGAACTGCAGTCTTCACTGACATTTAATTGACAACTGCTATTTAGTTTCTGATCAGGTTTTGCTTTAGGTAGCTAGAGCTTTGAAAGCTTTTTTTCTGGAATAAGCTTAATATGTAACAGTATGTTTGAATTTTTTGTTTATAATTTGTTTTTATTTATAATGAGATATTAAAACCAGTGATGATAGAAGTCTTTAAAGAAGCTGAGAAAGTAATAGTTACTTTGGGTGATCTTGGCAATGATTGTAATTTGCATTTGCTACTAAAGAAACATGTGTTGTCGAAGGCTTTCATGGCCGGGATCACAGGGTTGTTGTATGTCTTTCGGGCTGTGTGGCCATGTTCCAGAAGCATTCTCTCCTGACGTTTTGCCCACATCTATGGCAGGCATCCTCAGAGGTTGTGAGGTACCTCACAACCTCTGAGGATGCCTGCCATAGATGTGGGCAAAACGTCAGGAGAGAATGCTTCTGGAACATGGCCACACAGCCCGAAAGACATACAACAACCCTACTAAAGAAACAGTTTCCAAAACAGAAGCAAAATTAGTCTGTATCCACATTTTTAGAATCTTAGCGGCCAATTCACTAGGAATGCATTTTTAAAATGATGTCATGTATATCACTATGTAGATTATCACTTGTGGATTGGACTGCTAAGAGTTATTTCAGCAAAATATCTAAGCAGTGAAATATGTAATATTCAAGATTTCATAATGAACCGCAGTGTGTCCCAGTCCTGGCTTAAGCTTCCTCTGGCAAGCTAGATCTGAATGTGCTGGAAATATTTCATGTGGCAAAGCCTTCATGCAAGCAATCTCACACCCAAAGTCACCAGGGACACAACTGAGCAACTGTTAGGTGGTGATGTTATTAATTTGTAACCCACCGTTTTCAAAATAATGGGTATCTTATTAAAACCAGTAAATATATAAAACTATAGAAAAATAAGTAAAATATTTAATAAATAATAAAAGATTATAAAAATGAACTACAGAATTAAAACCATTCAAAATTCATTAATGTGCACTATAAATGTGGGCCTTTTCTCAGTTCTCTGTGCACTGGCTTCATCCAGACTTTACTATTGTAGTGCCCTTTACGTGAAGCTGCCTTTTGAAAATAATTGGGAAATTGCAGCTAGTACAAATTGCAGCAAATTGAGTGGTCATATGAATTGGTTGGTCAAAACACAATACATTGTGCTATGTCTGGAACATTCTAGATTCAATTTAAAGCACATGTTTTAGCCTTTAAAATCTTTATTGTTTTGAGTTCATAATACTTGAAGGATTACCTGTGCTTCAAGATCAGTGTTAACCAATTCTTCAGAAAAGATCAAGGAGATTTGTAGATGCTAAAGACAACCTTATCAACAATTTCCCTTACCATATGGAACTTCCTCAAGAGGGATATGTGATTCAACTCTCAATTGCATTATTTTAAATGTATTTGAATCCCCACTGATGTCAGATGGCTTTTATTTAATTTGTTGTTTTGTTCATGCAAGCTGCTGTTTTAGCAGTTTTTATGAGTCTGGAAAGGATTTTCTTTTATCATTACTGACTGAATTGCATCATTTATTAGTGCTGCTTTGAATTTTCAGGTTTTATTACATGTTTGTATCTTTTCCAGCATCCTTGATGGTCATGTTTAGAAAATCAGCTACTACACCACATACAAAATAGAACTATGTGTGCCACCTTTCATCCAGTGTTTTATGACCAAAGTCATTAAATGGGTTTCATGACTAAAAAGGGATTCTAACCTATTCTAGTGACACAAATTAACCATGAAGTTACACCAGCAATCTTTATGTACAAGCCTTTCATGTTCATAGCTTCTCAGTCCTATGCTTCTTTGAGGCTACAAGTATGACAGGTGATGTTGTTAAGTTGACTTTGAATGATGGTGTCCTATGAAAGAGAGATCTCCAACTCACACTATCATCAACTGCCCTGCTCAAGTCAGCAGACTCAGAAAAGTTGACTTTGACTTACGATGTCCTGTGAATGAGAGATCTCCAACTCACACTGTCATCAATTGCCCTGCTCAAATCTGAGGTATACTTATTCAGTCCATCCATCTGAAATATAGTCTTCCTCTTTTCCTACTTCATTTTAGCAAATATTATTGTGTTTTCTAGTTCGTTATGTCTTTTCATGATATCACCAAAGTATCAGTTTCAGATTAGTCATCATGGCTTCTAGGGAGAGATCCAGCTTGATTTGCTCAAGGACTCATTTATCTTTTTATCAGACCACAGTATCCATCTCCAGTGCCACATTTCAAGTGAGTTGGCTTTCTTTCTATCAACTTTCTTCATTTCTATCTTTCACAACCAGCACACAAAAATTGGGATTTTGATGGCATGTACAATCCCATTCTTAGTATTCAGTGTTATAATTGTAGAGTCCGCTTCAAATGGATCTTCCTTGAACAATCTCTTATCCTGTGTATCGTTGAGGAAATTTCTCTTGCAAGAAAAGATTGTTTCTAAAATACCAAGAAGATTATAACATCTCCCCACCTCCCACTGCGCTTTGAAAACAAAAGCTTAATGTAAAATTTCTTTAGTTTTCTGAAAGGCTTCCTGACCATCAGGGGTAACTCCTGGGAGATCTGACTGCTTAAATACATATACAGAGCATATCTTGAAACACATGATGTAATTATGAAGTTGAAACCTAGAAGGTTTATAATCCTTAATCTTTTAGATAGGGCCTACCTGAAAATCCATGCTTGACTACCTTGTGCTTTATAAATGAAGAAAGGCAGTATTGTAGTTGTCTGTATTGAATTAGTTCTTGTTTTGTTTTTAAAAATAACAAAGAGAAATTCTAGAAAAAAGAAATCAAGGTCGTTGAAGTAAAAGTTAGCTATTTGAAACCTGACACAGACCATAGCAATGCAAAAACAGAATGTAGGTCAATGCCTTTCTGAAGGCTGATGTAATTTTTGTGGAGTTCCTGGAGGAAAATAAAATCTGTAGTCTATAAGGAAAGACAGGAAGAAAGAAGCTTCAGGAATTACTATGATTGGAAACTTCCCTATTTACCAATCTGTTTAAAAACTGAAATAACGATTATTTTCTTACAGTAGAATAAAATTGGATTTGACAAAACAGACTGTTTTGTATTCCTAGTAGCAGCAGCTGCTTGGAATTCTCTATCTTTCAAATTAGGAATTATGAGCTGAGAAGACTGCATCAGTAAGGACAAGATTAAACTGAATACAGGCTATTAGATCCAGCAGTATTTGCAGAATAAATTCTTCCATGCATAAAATATCCTATTGTTGCTGAAGGCCATGGAAACATATATTCACTGAATTTCCCCCTTCAGCCTTTTGTGATCCCCTCCTGATTTTCAGCAGAAGGAATGATATAGATCAGTGGTTCTCAGCTTGGAGTCCCCAGATGTTTTTGGCCTACAACTCCAGAAATCCCAGCCAGTTTACCAGCTGTTAGGATTTCTGGGAGTTGAAGTCCAAGAACATCTGGGGACCCCAGGTTGAGAACCACTGATATAGAGAGACTCAGGGGAAGAAATTGACAGTGGTCCCTTCTTTCCTTCTGCTATCCAGCACCAAAAGTGCCCTTTCCAAGTGTAAGAGAGGGCAGCTCTGTTCACAAGATCTTGGGATTTACCCCAGTATTTCTTACATATGGTTCTTATTCTCTCCTCACAGAGTCTTATTAATAATGTTTTGTGCTGTCATACCAACTTCTGGTGCTGCTGTCATCTTTAATTAGGGAATAGCTTTGTCTTGGGTCACATACTGATTATTATTCTTCTCTTTGATGTTGTAACACCAGGAACGAGCATCATTTGCAACTTTGTCCTATATAAAGGCAAACTTCACAGATTTTGCATTTCACTTCTGTAATCTGCTGAATAATGGTTGTCTTCAGGACTCTTAAAACGTGCTCCACTTTGCAAATATAATCATTTCTCTTAAAAGTTTCTTTAGAGAGGTATTCAATCAATCTTCTCTTAGTAGAAGTTATGGTTGATAATTTGGAAGCTCAGAGACAAGTTGGGTGAGCAGAGACCTCTTATCTTCAATTTAAAAGTAAGACTGTTCTGAAATGATCAGATTCACCCCTCTCCCCCCCCCCATTTTAATTTAGAATGCTACAATTGTTCATATCTTTCTAAAAATAATTATTGCAAGAGAATAGCTATTGGCAAAGAAATGTCCTTACAAATTTAAACTCGACTTTGTGCATCCATTTTGAAAGAGGTCTTAAAAATCCCTGTGGTGAGAAAAGTAATATAGATCTATTTGTCTACAAAATGTTGCCTGCTTCCTCTTTAATTATAGTAAAATACAGATATATCTCAATTAAGAGAGTAGGTGTTCTTGGGCATTGCTTCTTTAACTTAAGTTTTTGCTACCGGTGGCAGAACAAACATGGAAAGAATACAGATAGATTTTACCTCCACAAAAAAGTAGAACATCAAATATGTTTCAACAAACTTTTCAAATATTGTGATATATGCAATTAAAGGTAGGGTAAGCAAGCTTTGCATAAGTAGATAAACATTTGGAACCTCCTAGAAACTACTTGAAGACTTCTTCCAAAATACATCCAAGAATGATTTTTTCTTTCTCACGATTTTGCTGGCCAAACCTAAATATCTGTGCTTATTTTTTTTTTAACCTGCAGGGGATATCTGGTGGAGCAGGCCTATCTGATTGTCCTCTGTTTTGTTGTTTGTGTATGATCAGTAAGAGATCCTGGACTTAGCTGCTGTTTTCCTTGCTATTATTATTATTATTATTATTATTATTATTATTATTTTATTGTATGACACAGCAAACAAGATAGACATGCTGGATTTCATATCACAAAATCACAAGTCGAACACTTCCCAAGTGTCTAGGACTGTGTGGTGTATTTTTGGATGATATGCGCAGATCCCAGGAGGGTGGCCTTTTGCAGTTGACAGATCGTAATTTTGTCAATGTCTATTGTTTCCAAATGCTGGCTGAGATCTTTTGGCACGGCACCCAGTGTGCCCATCACCACCGGGACCACCTACACTGGTTTCTGCCAGAGTCTTTGAAGTTCAATCTTGAGGTCCTGATAGCGGCTGAGTTTTTCCTGTTGTTTTTCGTCAATGTGACTGTCATTTGGGATGGCGACATCAATGATCCAAACCTTTTTCTTTTCCACAACTGTGATGTCTGGTGTGTTGTGTTCCAGAACTTTGTCAGTCTGGATTCGGAAGTCCCACAGTATCTTTGTGTGTTCATTTTCCACGACCTTTGGAGGTTTGTGATCCCACCAGTTCTTTACTGCAGGGAGGTGGTACTTGAGGCATAAGTTCCAATTAATCATTTGGGCCACATAGTTGTGCCTCTGTTTGTGGTCTGTCTGTCTGCGATTTTCTTACAGCAGCTGAGGATATGATCAATGGTTTCGTCAGTTTCCTTGCACAGTCTGCATTTTGGGACATCAGCTGATTTTTTTATCTTGGCCTTGATTGCATTTATTCTGATGGCTTGCTCCTGGGCTGCAAGGATCAGGCCTTCTGTCTCCTCCTTCAATGTCCCATTTGTGAGCCAGAGCCAGGTCTTCTCCTTATCAGCTTTTCCTTCCATTTTGTCAATGAACTTTCCATGCAATGTTTTGTTGTTCCAGCTGTCAACTCTAGTTTGTAGTGCAGTTTTCTTGTACTGATTCTTTGTCTGCTGTGCTTTGAGGAGTTTCTGATTTTTGACTTCAATCAAAGCAGGTTCTTCACTTTGCTTTACATATTCTGCCAGGGCATGTTCTTCTTTTACTGCTTGTTTTACTTGTAAGAGTCCTCTGCCCCCTGATCTTCTAGACAGATATAGCCGGTCAACATCACTGCGAGGGTGCAGTGAATGATGAATGGTCATGAGTTTTCTTGTTTTTCTGTCCAAATTGTCCAGTTCTGCCTGTGTCCAATTTATAATGCCAGCAGTGTATCTTATGACAGGTATGGCCCAGGTGTTTATGGCCTTGATGGTGTTGCCTCCATTGAGCTTGCTTTTGAGAATTTTTCTGACCCTTTGTGTGTATTCTTTACTGACCACAGTCTTCACATGTTCATGCTTGATGTTGTCCAGCTGTAATATGCCCAGATATTTATAGGCCTCTGGCTGGTGACACTTTATTGTTTGGCCATTAGGCATATTTATTCGAACATTTGTCAAACCAAACTCCATGCTGATAACAGTGCTAAAAATTCGGACAGTGTTGGTCAGAGACTGGATTTCAGTTTCTGTTTTCCCATATATAGCTTCAAGTCATCCATGTACATCAGATGTGAAATTTTGTGAGATTTCTTAGATGTTTGATAGCCGAGATTTGTTTTTTGTAAGATTGTTGACAGAGGGATCATGGCAATAATGAAAAGCAGAGGGGACAATGAATCTCCCTGGAAAATTCCTCTTCTGATGTTGACAAGTCCATAGCTTTCATTTCCAACAAACAGTTCAGTTTTCCAGTGCTCCATCATGTTTTCAATGAAGGTGCCATTATTATTATTATTATTATTATTATTATTATTATTATTATTATTATTATTATGTTATTTATACTCCACTTTTTTCTCCACAAGAAGACTCAAAGCAGCTTGCCTGTTGTATTCTTGGGTTCTGTAACATCAGAATCAGAGTAGAAGCTCTACATTTTCCAGCTCGTTTTTTACAATATTTGCTACAGATACACTGCTGCAACCTGATACAGAAAATGTGTTTCTATTTCTAATGAAAATGAGGTGGAAAAGGGTATGCTAGGTGGGCGTTAAAAGGATGACTTTGTAGAAAGGAGGTTCTTTGTTGTCAGGTTCTTTGTTGTCTGTAACCTGTAACACAGGAGAATGCTTCCTCCATCTGATGAAATTGGCTCTAGTCCTTGAGAGCTTATGCGATAATAAATGTATTAGTCTTTAAGGTGCATGAGATTTAGTTCTTTTCATTGCTACAGGCCATTACTATCCTTCTGAGTGTTCACTGGGTAATTTTTCATGTAGAGCTCATTTTACAATTGAGCCCCTCTTGTGCATTTCCCCATCCTGTGTAAATCTTAAGGCATATAGGTAGAACATTTGGAGAAAAGCAAGATGTGCATTCAGTGTAAGTTTTAAAGGCTCATTGAACTGCTTGTAAGAAAATGCATACATTCTGGTTCCTTAAAAAGAGGGAACATTTTGATAAAACTAAAACAGAATTGTGACATATTACATCTCCCCTGCTGTATTGTATTGTGGGTGCTGTGTTGTGTTGTATTGTATTGTATTTATTGTAGTTGCATGTCTCGTTTTTTTACTCTTTGTGATATTGGCTGCTGGTCTTTGAATAATCTGCATCTGATTAGAAAGAGGGGAGCAGTTGCAGTGAGAATAGCCAATATGTTTTCAGAGTGCCATGGAGTCACAAAATGCACATGGCAGGTGCTTCAGTTCCCCAAGGGAATCCCTGCTAGAACAAAAGATCTCATTTGCCTCCCAAAAGGAAATCCCGGCAGATTATTCATATGACCTGCAATGGATCTGCACAAATGATTGTTTTCACTCAAAATACTTGAATGTCATTTCCTCTAACATGCACTAGTAGATTTTTTAAATTGCAAATCAGATTTTGTTCCCTGGATTTATCACTGCCTTTGGCCACATTTTAACAAAAGCATTAGAAATCAATCTTCATGGTGTTGATTGCTAAGTAAGTGTTTTTAGGACTGTAACCTTAATAAATCACTAGTGCTTTTCTGCTTTGTAGCTGACAAGTCTTTGATAGAAAGTAGAATGCAACTGCTAATTTTTTTTCTGTTGGAAAAAAATACTTGATGAAATAAGAATTCTGCAAATGTAATCTGAGTTAGGTGGAGAAAGGATTTTTTAAAAAGATGTATGAATTCATGCAAGCTGCTTCTTGGCACTTGTATTGAATTTTTAATGAGAAATAGCTGCCATATTTAAAATGCACTGTTTTTAGCATATTGGTTCAGATATTCAAATTATCTTGGCAATTAGCCAAGAAACGATTGAATATTGGCCAAGACAGTAGGCAACAAAGAATCTCTAAAAGCAGGTGATCGTGTTAACTTCTGAAATGATGTTTTCTGAAAATAGCTGTTACTGGAAAGCTGGTAAAAATCCAAATAACACCACAAAAGGAAGCAAATTTCATCTGTATCCTTAAAAGAAAAGCAATTTCTCTGAAATGCACCCAGTACCATGCTTGTCAATACTTTCAAGAGACACAAAGTTAGAAATGAGAGTTATATGGCTTCACTTGGCATGATGCAATTGAAGGAGAGTGATGACTATTAAAAATCCAATATTATGTCTCTTGTTTCTATTTTATATCGTTCTTGGTAATTAAATATGTTTTAAATTATTCTTTAAGCACAAGAATACCACTTGTATTCTCTGCAAAATGTTTAAAATTTAATCTCAGTTTCTCCAAGTCAAGGATGTTGGTAACAAAGCTTAGTATGATTGTTTCTTGAAACCGTGAGACTCAACGCTAGTACTGGGCTGGGTGGACTTATTGTTTTTATATCATGCATTTCAAAATGTTCATTAACTTCATCACCCAAATTCTAGTTTAAAGCTCTTACACAATCTATGGACTCATAACAGAGTTACGTCCCCTTCAAATATGTCTTCCCCACATATATTACATGCATAAAGGAGGAGAAATGGCCTTCTGACTCTCCACTAACATCCATACACCAGCATGGACCCATATTTCTTAAACAAATATGAATCACACTCAACAAGCGGCGATTGCATTATGATCAATTATAAACTAGAAAGGATGATAAATATTTCTTGAGAACAAAGTGTACTGTTTATTTTAAAAGATGTTTATGAGTGAAATGGCAGTGTTCATATTTTCCAGAAAGTAGTCTTCAATATGATGGTAGAGCAGGATTTTGACATTCTCGGCAGTAGCATGTGAAGAACAGACTATGCAGAAACAGATGTTACTTGGTTTTAATTTTTCCCACTACAGAGAAATGTTTTGTATTGTTTAAATTAATGCAAATAATAATAATAACAACAACAACTTTATTTTTATACCCCGCCTCCATCTCCCCGAAGGGACTTGGGGTGGCTTACATGGGGCCAGGACAGTCAAATTACCAGTAAACTTATAACAATCACATAAATTCATAGCGTTTTGCCAGAGGTGGCTTTGCCAGTTCTTCTGAAATATACCTGACAGCACCTGATAATACTTGGTGGTCTTGCATCCAAGTGTCAACCAGAGCTCACCCTGCTTAACCTCCAAGATCAGATAGGATCTTATGTCTTTAGGATATTTAGGCTACAGACTGCATATTAACTGTGCTGAAATCTCCTGATCTAGAATTATAATGAAATGCGAAATGAGCAAAATGCTCACTCACATCTTTTGAAAGCTAAAGAGTAAGTAATTTATTTAGCTGTCAGTTGCTCTTATTAAGGGAAGATAATGATATCGCTTCTGAGGACTCATCTCATACACATTTTGAGTGCCTGAGTGTCAGTCAGAGGAAAGAAAGCTTTCTTAGACATGTTTGACTGAAGAGTTCGTTTAAATTTTTGTAGCAGACTTGCAACTTCATCCTCTCTATGTGTTCTGATAGGCACAGCAATTGAGTATTCTGGCCAATGTGCACTTTACATTCATAGAACAAGCTTGATTGAACAGATTTTGGTTTCACATCTCTGAAAATTCTCCTAATTTTTAGGCCCGTGTTTGAAATCATTCTCATTCATGCTCAGTTTTCTTACTCAGAAGTCTTGCTAAATAGGAAAGCCAGTGTTTATTCTGTTAATTGCAATCCTTGTCATGAGTGCCCTCGGAGCATTTCAAGGCAGGTCTTCAGCTGCTGCTAAAAATAAGACATGGAAAATGTTCAAATAAATCTAATAGAAACTACAACAAATTGTTGCTGAGTATACTTTGGCTCCTAGCATAAGTTCTCCTGTTTAGTCTTCTTAGCAGACCATTCAGTCCTTTCTATATATTTTTTCTGGCACTCATTCTTACTGTTGAACATGTTTCATCCTCGTAGGAGTTAGGTTATCTGTTAGGTTCTGTCATCTTTAAAATTACCCCAATGTTCTGATATATCCTCCTTGCTTCTCTGTGGTCCACTATAGCTTCATTTATGTTGGTATTCCCCATTTGGAATTCAGTATTAGAGAAAATAATAGTGATTGCTTCCTGTTTATGTAAAAAATGTCAACATTCTGGTTTGATTAGCTGAATAAAAAGGTTCAGTGCATACCATGATGTGTCTTATACACATCGTTAGATATGGTCTCAGGCCAGAGTAAGAGAGTTGTATATGGATTACTTAGAACCATAAGTACAGTATAGGAATTTATATATCACATTCATATAGAAACAAGCCCAAGTCAATCTTGAACATTCAAAGGTTCCCACCTCGTTAAATTGGCATGGGGAATTTTTTTTTTTACTTTTGTGAGCCACAAAACATCACCAAAAGCTATATGTGAGGCATCAACCACACTTTACCCATGCCTCCGTGATGTACATGTATCCAACATATAGTATCTATAGGTTCTGCAGTAACTTATTAAACCAACCATAGCTCAAAAATATTTGGAAAAAAAGATCTAAAAGGCATATTCTACCAAAAAAAGTGCATCTTCCAGCACCATGGTAATTTTTTTATGAACCACTTGATCACATGGCACCTTTCCTCAACTGTAAATATAGTTTGATGCATACATTTGATGAAGTGTGCTGTACTCTCCGAAAATGGTTTTGTCTCTAATGTGCCACAAGATGTTTTCTTGTGTCTTATCTATCTGAAATACAGCATAGAGTTTGCTCTGTTCTATACCAAGAAAGATGTGGAATACTCAAGAACCAGAATATGGGTTGTCATTAATACAGTTGGAAGTTCAGTTTGTGGTGAATTTGGATATCAACAAAGTGAAAATTATAATTGCCTGACAGAATCCCTTTGTGGCATTTCCCCCTTTTCTAGGTTCAAATTCCAGTTTAATCAAGACACTGAAACCTGTCGACTGATGAATTCAGACACCGAGGGGTGGCTTTGTTGGGACCTGAACTACAAAGCAAAGCCTCTGGCTTCCATGCTGTCTTTCTAGTCCTGTAGCAAGCCTAGCTTGCTCTCTAGCTTTCTTGGGGGAGCAGGCAGACTCTTCCTCACTTTTCCCCATGCTTTTCCAGTCTGTGTTATGGCATTCCTCTTGAATTTCACAGCAGAATAGTGTTGCCTAGTAGTGCGCTTTGGTTTGGGCTTCTCTGTGCATATTGCTGGCTAGACTGGTGTATTGAGCATCTGTGCTTGTTAAGCTTTTCTGAACATTGTTACTGATTTGCTATTTCTCTGTATTCACTGAATCTTAGCTGCATTTTCTCTTTCATCTCTTTCCTCTCCCTTCATCCTCCCTTGCCTCTGCTGTTGCAGGTTCGGCATGCCTAGTGGGCTATAAAAAGACACCGCCACCAGTCCCGCCTCGGACCACCTCAAAGCCGTTCATCTCTGTCACAGTGCAGAGCAGTACCGAATCGGCACAGGACAACTATCTGGACAACCAAGACCATAAGAGTGAAGTCAACAGCCAGTCAGGTCTGAGCAATTCTTCAGATAGCTTAGACAGTACAAGGCCACCAAGTGTGACAAGGGGAAGCGTGTTGACTCCAGCCAGAGAGCCTCCTGAATTACCCCTGAAAAATGCATCACTGAAGAGTGACAAAGGGACATTGACTAACGAAGAGCCAAAGGAGGAGAATATCCCTAAACGGAAGCTGTCATCTATAGGAATACAAGTACGGAATAGTTTGTTCTCATTAGCACTTGAATGTGTTCTCAATGTCACTGTGTTTATATGTGCATACTTATTTAACTGATCTGGCATCCTTGCCCACTGAATTTAAAAAAAAACATGGAGCACCTGAGGATTAAAATTGGTAAGGTTTATGAACTAGGCTATTAGGCAAAGATTTTATAGAGATGTACTTAGCCTGTTTATCTTTTTAGCAAGCCCCTCTACTCATGTATTACCTCCAGCTTATTAAAAAAAAATAGGAACACTGTTTACATGTTTCCCTAGGAACATATGACCCTCCAAATGTTGTTGGACTATATCTCTCAACAGCCTTAGCCAACAGATTCAGTAGTGAGAGTAGTAGAGATGATGGAAATTGCTGTCTTGCTACATTTGGAGGACCACATATTTCCCATCCTTGGCTCTAGAATAGGAGTGGAGAGCCTACAATGCAACTGGCACTGAAGAGCCCCCAGTGGCGCAATAGGTTAAACCTTTGTGCCGGCAAGTTCGAACCCGTGAGTGGGGTGAGCTCCAGTCTGTCAGCTCCAGCTTCTCATGCATGGACATGAGAGAAGCCTCCCACAGGATGGTAAAACATCTGGGCATCTCCTGGGCAACGTCCTTGCAGATGGCCAATTCTCTCACAGTAGAAGCAACTTGCAATTTCTCAAGTTGCTTTGAACACGAAAAAAAACTGGCACTGAGATTTTTGCTACTCCCAAATTAGGCGTAGGGTGGCATTGTCAATTACAAGCTGTAACCACACCGAAATTTCTGTTCTTCCTGGCCTCTAATTCAACAGTCTAAAGGCAAACCACACCAAAGCACAGGATGCTGATTGATCTTTGTTATAGTTGCCAAAAGATTCGGCCACTGTTGATTTCATAGTGGGCCCAAGATGAATGGGAAATTTGGAGGAAGTGAAAGCCCAAATCACTGGCCACTCTGGTTGAACAATAATATCATTGATTGTGAAACAATTAAACTTGAAAAGCTTATATGCAGCAGCATCACTTCTGTTGAATTGTGTGGGAGTTTGCATTTCCCCTCAACACTTGAAATGGTATGCAACTATTATGGGCAGTTGTTGTGTAATGGCTGTAACGTAATAGGACATAGTACTGTTCCCACACCATTTTGTGAGTGATTAAACCTTGCAAAGTATTCCTTGGGGCTGGGTTTTCTGTTCTGTTGCACCCCACACCTTGTTCTGTAGGACCCCTTCGGTGGCTCATGACATTAGAAGGAGGGAAAGAAATGCTAGCAGGCCCACCTTCTTTTTTCTCATCCTCTAAAACACCCCCTACCTTTTGGCCCTTTTTTGTTTCATATTGAACTAGGTTACTTCAAAGTGTGTTCTACATCTCTCTTCATTTTCCTATACTTAAAAGAGAAATATAGCAACTGACATTCCCTCTGAGATGTGTTCCCCCTTCTCTCTCAGTCTTCTTCCTTGTGTCACAGGAGAATATAGTTTTGAGCTTCTTAGTTGTGCAATGGCACATACAGACAACTCAAAGACAAAAGTTTAATGGGTCCACAGTTCTCTCCATCAAAAGGTTTTGGCAAATAAGCTAGTGATATATTTGAAACTAGATAGCACTCTGTCTCTCTTTATCAGTTTGCTTACGAGTCAGCTATCCCATCCTGTTAACAGTTAATTACATTGCTTTGCGTGTTGGGAGCTTTGGGTGCATTCTCTGTCCCTTTACCAAAAGACTAAATAATTATGTGAGTGATACAGAGATTTAGATCAGGTTTCAATGTTAACTCCACTTTTCTTCCTAACAACAAAGCAAAAGATATATTTAAGTGTGATGGGGGAATGCCCTATTCCCAGAGACTTGTCATAAGGACTGGTGACAATAAGATAAATAAAAATAGTTGTGTTTTGTTAGAGAATTATGATGGTATAATCGGATTTATGCTATTGCAGTAGGTCATTGCAGAGGTCAGAATTCAAGGTTCACCATGCAGAGTCCTAGATCCCTTTCTAAACTGCTTTTCTCAGCTGCAGAACCTGAACACAGCCACTTCCAGAGCAATGGCCAGGTTGTCTGGTATGTTGCTATGTGTCCAGAGAGAGGAAGGCAATTGGATTCTGTCCACTTCTCTTCCTGAATTACTCTGGCTAGGAAATCGCAGTGTTGGAAGGGCTGCAGATGAGATAAGGTAGGGTGCACTTAGGTGAGAGACACTATTGTAAGTGCACCTCATTCTTACGTTTCTCAGCAGTTGACTGAAAACTACTTAAAGCCTGTTTTGAAGAAATGGAGAAATTATTAATAGTTCTGGCCCATTCCAGCTGCATGTACTCCAGCCACATTTAACAGTCTATTCATACCTGTTTGATAATGGCAAATATGATCCTGTTTGAGCCCTGCATTCTGTAATAAAGTAGGCTGCTATATTCTCCAAGTTATTTTTGCTTTGCTCTTACTCCAGTACTTCTGAAGTTTCTTGTAGAACTGCTTTCCCTAGCATTGTGCAGGAATTTTATATATTAACAATAAGTTTTTAAATGTTTTAGAATTTTATGTCTTAGGTATATATTTGTTTAGTGTTTAATGCCAACCGGAAAAAAAAATTAAAACCTGGTGTGAATGGGAGCTGTCTTAAAATTGCATTTTAATAAGACAAGTTAACCCTGGCTGCTATGCCATCTTTTCCTCTGTCTCTTCTCCTCTTTCCCTTCCCACTACCTTAGGCCATATTGAGTAAATGTTGGCCCCATTTCAGAGTTTTTATGGTATAAAGGAGAGAGAATTTGCTGCCTTTTTGGTGTATGGTGTGTCTGCATGATTACTTTGTGTGCGTGTGTGTGTTTGTGTGCATGCTTGCCTCTTTCCTTCTAATGTGAATTCTAGCAGCAAGTTTTTGTGTTTTTGTTTTTTTTTGTTTGTATCTTTTTGTTAATAAGGTTGACTGCCTTCAGCCAGTGGCAAAAGAGGAGCCCCCTCCATCAGCCACCAAATTCCAGTCCATCGGGGTACAGGTAGAGGACGAGTGGCGGTAAGTGGAAGACACAGGCTTTTGTTTGAACCCCACCCAACAGCAATTTCCTATTTTATAGTTTAGTTCTCCTCTTTCCTTTTTTCCCTAACTCAAATTGCTGCTGAGCAACGGTTGTTTGTTGAACCCTTTCTCAGCAGCATGTGCTCTTACCAAAAAAGTTGACTTAGTAATGTGAGCAAAACATTGGAGGCCTGAAATGGAAAAAAAAATAGAACTGGAAATGTAATTATGTGTGCCAGCCTTTGTTTGGATGCCCTATTGCAGTAAGCAGGCAACCTTATAATTTTGTCTGTCTGCATGTGTGGTGTGTGTATCTGTGTGCAGAGAGGGTTGGGCAATGAAATGCGGTTCAGCTGCAGATGCCATAAACAAATGCATAATGTTGTCTTTGTCTGCCATGTAAGGAATCCAGCCCTTTGCTTGGGCTGCCTCTCACAAGTCTCTCATGCTCCTCTTTCTCTTTGTAGCAACAGCCACTCTCACAGCATGTCCACGAAGCAGGATACAGATTCTGATTCTCAAGAACCGAATAATTCTACCTGTAAATCATCTGAGAGAAGCCTTGCTGACTGTCCCCCATGCAACAACTCCAACAGCCTTGATGCCAGTACAAGGCAAACAGCCATGCCCTCCCAGATCAACAGAAACCTCTCCTATGGAGATAGCAATGACCCAGCTCTAGAGCCTTCCTCTCTTCCTCCTCCGGACCCTTGGCTTGAAACTTCCACCAACACTCCATCAGAACCAACACAACCTGGAGCGTGCCGAAGGGATGGGTACTGGTTTCAAAAGCTGCTACAGGCAGAGACAGAAAGGTTAGAAGGGTGGTGTCGTCAGATGGACCAAGAGACCAAAGAGAATAATCTCTCTGAAGAAGGTTAGTATTTGTGAACTGGCATTGATGAACAGGGAAATGTTAAACTTGAAGGAGTCCGGCCTTTTCCTTCTTGCTAGTATCTGAATGAGTGTGAAGCTGGGTTAATTTTTGAGACCAACATTTTCTATCTTTGTCCTTGTTTGTACTTTTTTCTATCTAGGATTTTAGGTTCAATAACAACCAAGCATAGTCTCAGTAACAAAGCTGGGCTTTCCTCATATGTGTGTATGCTATTCCATTGTTTCTAGCAACAACCTGAAAGACTTTGATACCTTGATCTTCTTTGTGATCCCCCTCAGCTATGTCATCAGTGCTTCATATTCCAAAGAAATTGTTATTGCAAACATAGCCTAGACCTTTAAATGTAATTGAGGTGTGGATAGACAAAGAATTTCCTGGTCAATTTTATGTGCCACATCAGTTCAAAAAATATGGATACATTCTTAGAATGTATTAGGAAAAAATACTGTGTACTTGGAATAGCTGAGAATTAAGTCAGGTAGACAGAGACAGTGTGGTGTAGTAGTTGGAGTGTTGACTCTAATGCCCAGGGTTTGATTTCCAAGTTTGCAGTTGGAAACCTCGTGGTTGTTTTTGGATGAGTCACACACTCTCAGCCCCAGAAATCCCAGTGATAGGGTCATAAGTTGGAAACGACTTGAACACAACCACAGCTACAACAACGATTTGACAGCTCATTAGAAATCCCTGGATGCAAATCAATGTTCAGAATGTTGGTCTCCCAGATGTTGTCACCTTTGCTTCAAATGTTGTGGGTGGGATTTGGAGAGAATAGGAAGTCAGCCTTCTCATTCTTCCCACAAGACCTCACTGGCACACTATAGCAAACAAAAAATATCTTTTTACTGATGTGACTGTCTACCATTCCTGATGGTGGAGACTATTAAAGAGTATTACTGTTGGTGGCAGAACAAGAGCTGACAACACACACGCTGACAAAGGAGCCATGACTCACTTTCAGTGGTTCATCATTTATGGCTCTAAGAGAGAGAAAATGCTTCTGTGATTGGAAAAAGAGAATATCTGTATTAAAAGACAATTAGAAGGGACTTTCCCCTTAAATCTCTTTGTATTCCTTTAAAAAAATATTATCCATCCTTTTTATCTTAAATACACCTTTTGTCTTCTCCAGTCTTAGGCAAAGTCCTTAGTGCGGTGGGCAGTGCACAACTATTAATGTCACAGAAGTTCCAGCAGTTCCGTGGCCTCTGTGACCAAAACTTGGTGAGTGTGAAAATCTCCACAATCTGTTTTCCTCAGCCACATTAGAAGCTCAGAGATACTTCCTAATCCTCAAAATAGACAATTTTGTCACAACCCCATTTCTTCACTTTTCCTTGGTCTCCACTATGGAGAAAGTATAGAACTAGTTTACAGCAGGAGACTTACTGACTATTTCATAGTATGCAAAGCATGGTGAACACTCAAATCACCATGTAGGTGCTAAATTACATGTGTATGATATCAAGTCAACAAATCAAATGGGATGTTTTGATTTTCCCAAATATGCCATTGCTTGTGCTGCAGTCCATACCTGAATGTGTGGATGGAAATTCCATTTCTATTCATAGGTAAATCTACATTAAAAGGAAGAAATTAACCCTTTGAAAATTCATGTCCCAATTATTTAAAAAATCTGATGCTTTCCTGTTGCCTATTTGAACTGCATAACATGCTAATCCATGAAACCCTGGCTTACGGGTTGCAACATTATGCTAGTTTTTACTGTCTAGTCGTTCCAGTTCATAGCAGCAAAATAAATCTCAGAGCTTTACTGCGTGGCTTATGTATTGTGTCATCAAAATCTGAGCACAGTCTCCCAACATTCAGAGAAGAAACTAGCAGTTTTCTGGTTTATTTCTCTGTATATTTGGAAAAGAAACTAGTGAAGAGCTAGGGATTGCACAAGGCCCATATTAGGACAGTGCTAGCGTGTGAAAATCCAGGGTTCCTGCTGTTCTCTGGTTTGTTGTGGTGTTGAATTCATCCATACACTTTTAAGATCCTTCAAAGACTATATGTATCTGCAAGTCAGATTCTTAGATTTAAAATTCTGATGAACTTGGAATAAGAGCTGGAAGTATTTTCATAGACTCAAAGAGTGCCCACACAAATCAGATAATAGTTTTTTTGTTTTGTATGACGTATTACTCTATGTAACAAAATTAGAAAAATGTTCTGTTTCTGTTTAGAAAGTGTTATTTCCTGTTTAATTGTGCGGTACTTTGAAAGTACAGTAGAGTCTCACTTATCCAACACTCGCTTATCCAACCTTCTGGATTATCCAACGCATTTTGTAGTCAATGTTTTCAATATATCATGATATTTTGGTGCTAAATTCATAAATACCGTAATTACTACATAGCATTACTGTGTATTGAACTACTTTTTCTGCCAAATTCGTTGTCTAACATGATGTTTTGGTGCTTCATTTGGAAAATCATAGCCTAATTTGATATTTAATAGGCTTTTCCTTAATGCCTCCTTATTATCCAACATATTCACTTATCCAACATTCTGCCAGCCCGTTTATGTTGGATAAGTGAGACTCTACTGTAGTTGTTACACTCCAGAAACTTGCCACAAACTATGTTGAATTGGTTGAGACTCTATGAGATATTCATTGAAAAATATAGACAAATGTGGTGCACCATCATTTTTGCAGTTTAATAAAACTTTGCCATGTTTTTATGATAGAATCAATTAGGAAATGACATTTATAACACAGGAACAAAAATTGTGTTATATAGTGTTATAGGTGGAAGACAGATCCTATTCCCAGAGTGGCTTTGGGGTCTGACGTGCCGACTGGGCACATTTGTAAAGTTTGTTTCCAAATGGTACCAAATTTTTAAGAATGAAGACTGAGTTGTCGGTGGCAACACATTGTTGGCTAGGAGTAGAATATTATGTACAGAGCAAAATTATCACTTCAATACAGGGCTTGGAAAATCATTTTTATAGCAAAAGAGTGCATATCCTTAGCATATTTTTTAATTCCTGTAAAATTTGTTCAGTTGGATTTTGTACCTTTAGGAAAAAATGCTCCACATTTGGCCTAAAGAATTGCCATGCCCAACTGCTGTAACCTTCTGTCTCTTTCCTCGTGTCAGACCACTTGATGTGTGAAAAGTGCTCACATGGGCCCGGGGGGGGGGGGGGGGGGGGGAGGGACACAAGTAAACAAAAAATAGTGCCATCCCTCACATATGAACATTGTCACAAAATGAAGAAGTTGCAACATACATACATACAGTTTGAGGCAAAAACACAACACAACTTCAAATTCGTTTTGGTTCAACAGTGTTCTTGATGTGGTCTTGCATGTTATAATGAGTGTTTAAAAGCCAGTGTGGTGTACTGAATTAAGCACTGAATTATGAAACTTATGGGAGACCAGAGTTCAGATCCCTGTTCAACTATGGAAACCCACTGAGTGGCCTTGGGCAAATTATACCCTCTTAGCTTTAGAATAAAGCAAAGACAAACTCACTCTGAACAAATCTTACCAAGGAAACCCTATGACAGGATCTCCATAAGTCATAAACGATTTAAAGGCACACTATAACTAAGTACATCCGTATCTTACATTTATACTCATCCCACTGTCATCACCTATCCTACCCAATACTTAAGACTTTTTCTGGGTCACAAAAGTACACTGGGCTTAAATTTCAAAAAAGGTACCATCTGTGTTGCTCTCTGTGTTGCTATCTATGTAAAGTGTTATCTCCAGAAAGAGCAAAACATACTTTTTCTTTAAATAGACTGATGTAGTATCGTGTTGGTCCCACAGAATTACTGTTCCAAGAACCAAATATGGCCACGCAGTATCATCCAGTTTAGTCACAATATTTGACAATCTGTTGCTTTGTATATTAAAAGAGATTAACCAAGAGAATAAATGACAAACATAAAGGGATTCATAACACCCAGAACATACATGCAAATTGGCATGACAGATACCTTTTATACCCAAAACTAATTTTATTTGCAGGGTTTTTTTAATGCTGGCTCTAAATGGTAGCAGAAACATTTAGTAGAAATGCCAAGACACAGATTTTCTCTCTCGCGTTCTCTTTTCTGCAGAACCCTAATTCCAATCCCAGGCCCACAGCACAGGACCTCGCTGGTTTTTGGGATCTCTTACAATTGTCCATTGAAGACATCAGCATGAAATTTGATGAATTGTATCACTTAAAAGCGAATGGCTGGCAGTTGACAGAGCCACCAGAAAAGAAGGTGAGCATGTAATCCTTTTTGAGAAACCAGACTACTGTGATACTAGTTCAAGAGGAAGCTGGCTTTTGTTTTGATTTTTAAATATAATGGAAGTGTAGAAACACTAGGTTAAACAACACACAGCCTTGATTCTAAGAATTTATTTGAAAGTAAGCCAGCCTAGTGTAATGATTTGAGTGTTTGACTAGAACACTGGGAGACCATGTTTCAAATCCCCTCTCAGCCATGCAACCCATTGGGCGACTTCAAGTAAGTCATACTTTCTGTCACAGAGGGAGGCAACAGCAAACCGCTTCTGAACAAGTTCTGTCAAGAAAGCCCCATAATTGTTTCGCATTAAGGTCACCAGAAATTGGAAATGGTTTGAAACTACAAAAAAAATCACCAAGACCTACGTCTTTGTCCAGTGAGAATTGTCTAGCAAGTAATCAGATGTAATCATAATTTTATTTTATATAGTAACATACGTATCTGGCATTGACCAAGTTTGTTATTTTGCATACAATGTACCATTGTATTAAATCATTCATTCTAACGTAGCTTAGAAACAAAACAAAACTGAAAGAGAATGCAATAATGTATAGTATACTAGCTGTGCCCGGCCACGCGTTGCTGTGGCAAAGTGGTGGTGGTATTGGTTAAAAATAGTTGTGGAATGTTTATTTGATGTTATTTGTATTTTTAAATTAATGTTATTGTAACTTACGTTTTTTATTTATTATATTTTATTATTTTGTTGTATTATTTTTACTTATTTTGTGTTATTATAGTATTTTATTGTATTAATTTTTGAGTGTTTTTAATTTTTTTAGTGTTTTATTATTTTTATTGTATTATTTGTATTTATTTTATTTTTATTGTTTTATTATTATTTGTATTTTTATTCTTTTATTATTTTTATGTATTATATTTTATTATTTGATTATATTATTTTTATTTTTAATTGTATTATTTTATTTTGGGGTTTTTTGTATTTATTTTATTATTTTTATTAGAAATAATATGACAGTATAGTGGTATAGTAGAATATAGTACATAATATGTAATGTTGATATTGTGCGTTGATAATAATATAATGTATTGTATGTATATATTATTTATAAGCCTCTGTGAGTCTACATCGGGGTGAGAAGGGCAGGATTAATATGTGCACAATGTCACATATAGGAGTATTATTATTATAAATTTAAACCGTAACTATTCATATCTCACATTTCTATCTAAACAAACATACACGGAATTTCATGTCTACACTTTGGCCCCGTCTCCAAGACATCTCATTAAATATCCCTATTATACAAATACAGGGTATATTTATCCAAATCTAGGTCAATCCCAAAATCCATGAACATCAGTATTTCAGATTTTTCTCTATCGAAGGAAACATATTGGAATGTCGCGCCTCCGTCTGGGCCCATCCACAAAACATCTCATTAACTATGCACAATATGCAAATGCACGACATACATTTATATATTAATTTACTAAATTTATTATTATTATTATTATTATTATTATTATTATTATTATTATTACTATTATTATTTAACTGTCAGTTTAACTGTCACTCCTGAGGATGTGTGGTTGGGTTATTATTATTGGATTATTTTTATTCTTATTATTATTGCTAATTGAGAGACCATGAAGGCCAGTCATATAGAAAAGGAGGGTGACTTTGTTTTTGCCGTCCTTTTTCCCTTGGCGCCTGGCCAATGGCCTTTTCAACCGGTACCGTGGACTTCATCTCCCAGAATCCCTGGCCTTTGAACCATCCACGAGGGTTTCTGGGAGTTGGAGTCCCGAACGCCATCCATTGGCATTGCTGGAAACCGCTTGGGTCTTCAACTCCCAGAATTCATAGCCATTGAAGAAGCTTGCAAGCGTTTCTGGGAGTTGGAGTCCAGAATGTTTTGCTGGCTGAGGTCGGAGCACAGCCACAGAGGGTGGTTTTCCTCTGTCGCCATCCTGCTGCCTTGGGCTTCCGAGCGGCTGCCCTTTGCAGAAGGGAAAGGTGGAGGAAGAGTTTGGCTGGGCCTGCTGCCTGAGAAGGGAGGCGAGGCCTAGCCAGGCGCCAAGCACTGGCCTCACATAGGACGCCGTCCCAGGAAAGAGATGCCCTCCTGGGAAGGGGCGAGGAGGTAGCGGAGGAGGGCGTGTGTACATGGATATGGAGATGTGTGTGTGTGCGTGTGTATGTATGTCGGCTGTTGGGGAAGGGCGGAAATTGAGGCCTGGATGTGCAGCGGCCGCCTGGAGCCTCCGTGGCCCTTCCGGCTGCTGGGGAAGGCGGCAAAGTGTATGGGTCCGTGGGGGGCACCAGGAGGCCCACAGAGAGTAGCCACCTTTCGGGTGGGCCGAGAAGGCAGGAAGGTGAAGCAACAGGGTGAAGGGCGCGAGGGTGGTGGAGGTCGCGAGAGAGGGTGAGCGAGGGGTGTGTGTGTGCGCGCGCGGAAAGGGTTGGGAGGATTGTGGCGTATGTGTACATCGCCTGTTGCGGTTGTTGGTGTTGTGATTGTGTTTTTAGTATAATTGTGGTTTATCTTACTGAAGGCAGGGATGATTAATTGTGTTGCCAATTTTTGAGTTTGGGGGGTTTGGGGTTTTTCTGTTTTGTGCATCGCCGTGATGCCAAAAGCCTTTTATATATATAGATTAAATTATACATTTTTAAAAGTCTGAGAAAATAAGAATGTCTTTGCTTGGAACACCAAAAAATAATGTTGGTGAGCCATAATAATAAGCAGTGTGCTGTGGTCCTAGGGCCATCAGTCATGCTGAAAGTTGGATTACAAGGCTGACCCTCATGAATGATGAAAACTGATGCTGAATTGCTTTGATTCATGCATTCTCAGTCCAGCCTAGTTCTTTTGTCTCAGAATTAAGGGAACCTGATTTTATAAGTCCCTGCGATTTAAAATACCAATTTCTTGAAAAAGAAATAGCTGTGGTATTTCATTTGTTGCAGAAGCATTTTTAAAATAAAGAAAGCTCTCCAGTGGCAGTGTGCTGAATGGCCATATGAATTTTTGGCACAAATCTCTGATAGTAAACAAAGCTGCTTATAAACATGTAAGGAGAAAAATGGGAACCTGTGTGCACTTTCTTGACTTTGTGCTTGTTACTCTCTAAAGGAAGAAAAGAAGCCACCCCCTCCTGTGCCAAAGAAGCCAGCCAAACCTAAATCCCAGCTAAACCGGGACAAGGCCTCTGACTCCGTGGATAAACAGCGCCAGGAAGCACGCAAGCGCCTTATGGCAGCCAAGCGCGCAGCCTCGGTCCGGCAGAACTCTGCCACAGAGAGTGCGGACAGCATTGAAATCTACGTCCCTGAGGCACAGACCCGTCTTTGAGCAAGGGGAGAGG
The DNA here is from genome assembly GCF_035594765.1 of Anolis carolinensis. Classification (NCBI taxonomy): domain Eukaryota; kingdom Metazoa; phylum Chordata; class Lepidosauria; order Squamata; family Anolidae; genus Anolis; species Anolis carolinensis. The sequence goes on along the minus strand of NC_085844.1, from coordinate 218,336,449 downwards.
AAGAAAACTCTTTTTCACATCATTAAAAGGAAGAGGGAAAAAAGGTTCACTAAATTTAGTGTGATTTATTTGGTCTAGAGACAAGGCAGAGCCAACCTTACAAAGGGCTCCGAATTTGGCTTTCTCTCCGTCTCTCCCCCTCTCTCTTCCCCCCTCTCTCTCCAGCTTTAAATAATGAAGATTTTGAAAGAAAATTCCCTTCCTGGTCCTGTGGTTTGGTTTTAATCCCCTCAGCACCCTTCACACTGGCTGTGGTGTGGCAGAACAGACTCTTGGAAACACAGTCCTTTAGACTTGGAACTGCAATCTTTTTACTTGTTCTATCTAAGAAGAATTATTAGCTTGTTTACATGAAAAAGGACAACTATTTCGGGGGGGGGGAAAGCCTTGGGCACTTGCCATGCTGCGCTTTTTTCGCCTCACTGTATTCGTTCTGTCCTCCTCTCCACACTGTCTTCTTCTCTCCGTCTCTCTTCCTATTCCCTGGCCTGTTGTATCCCTAATCCTTGTTTTTTCTCCTGTCCTGTAGTTCCTAACCCTCTTTTCTTTTATCATCTTCCTCTGCATGGCGTTGTTTACTGTGTTAGAAGTAAACTCTTCCACAGAGCTCCAGAAGAAAACACCTGTTCAGTGTGTACTGTTGTTGCACTCTGCTAGTGAGCAGCCTTTTGTTCAATTATATATTATTTTCCCCCCTAATGGTGGGTTGGGAATGGGGGCCTGGGGTGGGTTGGGGGAGGCAGCAGGGCTTTGGGGTTTATATAGCTTGTAGTTTAATTATGTAAAAGGAGGGCAAGATCTGTGGGATGTAAACAGAGTAGTATGTTAACAGAGCCTTGGAAGCAAACATGTGCAATAAGATAGTGTCGTGGCCTGCACACACCCATGAATGGTGCTGCAAAAGAAGGATTTCCCATGTCAGGTGTCCAATCAGAAGTACTACATGATGGATTCCTATGTTGCCTCACGCAGCCTTCTTTCCCCTCTTTTCTACCACTACCAGTCCTTGGCAGCAATTGTGTGTGTGTGGTTCTTGTATACAAGGTTCTGTGTTAGAAGTATTTACTACACAGGAGGGACAAGACAACTGTATCAAAAATGTTTTGTAATAACAGTCCATTCAATAATGGAGGGCAATGGCATTTCTGCTGCTATAAGAAGGGGTTATCTGGATGAAGGATTGGCAGTTTGCCTGCCTGCCTGCCTGTATGTATGTGTACATATGCACATATACACTTAGTAGGATCTGTATATTTAACACGTACACATACATGCCCATTTGCTCATGCACGCATTCAGGTGGTGTTCTTCAAAAGCACCTCAGTGAGAGTGGGTGTATGTATAGCATATATTTTTACATGTACTATAGCTAGATGTGTGTAAAAGTGTGTGCAAGAATATATACCCTGCGTAATTCTCTCTCCTTCCTGTGCTCCCTTGTGTTCTCAAGGGAGAAGCAGTCATCAAAGTTCACTTTGCCCCCTCCCTCCACTCCCTATCTTGATTGAATTCTGTGGAGACAGGAATCAAATAACTGCTTTTAAACTTCTCCTCTGCCCACCAAACTCTACCACTCCATCTCTCTCTGAGCTGTGCACTCCCATTGCGGAGGATGAGAGAAGCTCTTCTGTGGATGGCTTCTGGTGGACAAAATCCCAAATGAATTTTATATCTGGCATGTTAGAAGTTTAAAGAGAGGATAAGAATTGCTACAACCTAAATCATGTCAGTGAATTTGTGTCTGGTGTCTATGCATAGAGAGTGTTAGATTCTCCACCTCTCCACTTAAATGTGCAGCTTTGTGACCTGTGAAAGCTTGGCCATACATAACATGGCATCAAATCCAAAATTGATTTATTCCCATTCTTTCCCCATCTTCCCTTCCCAAATGCCTTTACAGGTAGAAGGTGCTTGATTTGACTTTTGAGCAAATGGCTACGTCCCACAGTTCTTTGCATTAAAAAATTGACACACTTGGAATGTGACTTAGTTTTACTCACATTTCCAAGGACAGTCATGTTTTTCATTAAGACTGGTACTTGCTTGATGGGCCCAATTGCTGCTCGGTATGTCTTAGCCTACTTCATCAATGGAATTGAATCTTAAAATCGAAGTCAGTCCAAATAAACTAGTTTACAGATTGCACCTTAGATAAGCTTTCACTGCACTTGCTTCAGAACTGCTTCTCGCATTACATAGTGTCAGAGGAGTCTTGGCATCAGTCCATGCACACATACACACACACACAAGAGCAGCTCTCTTGGAATGTGTACCTACCAGATACATGTATTTAGCACATTCATCCTTTACACTTGAGGTGTGTTCACAATGTTTTTTATTCGTACATGGAAAAAGTTAGTGAAGTGAAGGGGGGATGTGTCTTCAGTCTGTCACAATAAGAGTAATAAGGATATTGAGTTCTACAAGTGCATTGTGAAGGAGGTAGGACTATAAGCAGAATATTTCTGAGTCTCAGCCACTCTCACTATGGCAGGTAGACCGGTATGGGTTTTCATGCAGGGGAAATGGAGTACTGAAATCAATTCAAAAATAGTTGGCTGTTTTTTTAAAGCAACTGAGTGTCAATAAAACTTCACCACTATTTAAAATTCTTTAATTTTCTCCCTTCCTTGAAAAAAATGTAATATATTTGATAGTCATTGTTTCCAGAGTTTTAGGAAAGCACTGAAAGCGACATGGATGTCAGTTTCATAAAATGACACGATTTTGTGCATAGTTCAGTGTTTGGGAGGCAGATCATATGGGACACCTGTTAATTTTCCCTTCACTGCAGTATATTTCTAAGCTTAATAAGAGGCTTCTTAACAGCATATGGCATGCATATTCCAATTGGTTTTATGTAATGAGAAGACAAGGTAGCAAATGCAAAAGAATCACTGGTTCATCATCATTTCCCCTGCTATAATGCAAACCTTTTATCCAGGGAATCAAAACAACTGCCTTCCAGACACCTAAATATCTATGATCTCTTAGGAGCACAAACAGGGTGGCCCAATAGGCACAAAATATATTTCTCTAAAAAAAGATTCAAAGGGCTGTGATCCTGCTAAATTTCCATTGTGCCTCTGGGTCCTGAATGTTACAAGTGGATTAAAGAGAGTTTAAATACTTCTACATGTCTGTAATGCGATTCAGATAATCTCCATCCTCTACTTGAATCAGGTGGGGCTTGTTTTTATCCATTTTCTTTCAATTGGCCATGTCTCCCATAGAATTCAAGGGCAAAAACACACAAAAAAGTGTGATTTCCCAATAACGGGTCTAGGAAGACAGCTGTGATTTAAATGACTTCATCCCTTGTAGCAATGGTTCTGGGGGGGGGGGGATATACTATTTTGTGTTTTCCTCTCCCTTTCCTTTTAAGTTACACTATTCTCTGGGTTTCAGTGTTCTTCACTTGACAATCTAAAGTGAGCCATCACTCATGGCTCTGAAAATCCCATTTGGTGAAACTGTGCTCCATAGCTGCTTCTGTAGTACTGTTTATCTAATACATACGTGGATTTAAAACAAATGTACATAGCTTTGATAACCTGTTTTGTTCCCAATCATGAAGAAGAGGTAGTATTTTCCCTACAGTAATCTTAGTTTTATGGCAGAAAAGAACAATAAGAAACAGCTGTTTTAAGTCCATGATTGTTAATTTTGTGACAATATTTTAAAAACAAAATGAAAGCCCAACATTTTGTAATGTGAACTTGGCTGCCATTGTAAACTACAGTAAAACGAACAAACAGATGGTACCTCTTTGGTACCTATATGCCACTGTCTCTTGCAGTTTGTGATCTTTACTCTATGAACTCCCAATTTCTAAAGCAGGCAACCAGATATAGAAAAAATAAAGTGAGTTGGGTGGGGGAAATGTGTTTCTAAATCAACCAAGAATTTTAGTTTAGGGAATGTTTTTTGTCACCCATGAGGGCATGACCAGATTGGTCATTAATAAAAAACAAACAAACAAATCTTGGTCAGAGCATTTTATAAATTCGTGTTCACAGACAATGTCTATCTATCTAGCAAGTTTTGGCTATTCTTCACTGTGTGAAACAAAAGGATATAACAACCATACATAACCACCTAGGACATGATCAGATGTTCAAGTCCTTCTCATACTCTGGGATCATTTCTGGAAGTGAATATTTTATTTCCAGTGAGATGTGTGACAAATTTGTCTTTATTTGGGGCATTTTTCTGGAAATATGTAAAGAATGGCTTCTGGTTCTGATTCAAACAATCCTGATTTTGATGAAATGAGTGGTACAATTAGATGGTACTGGAGCACTCAGATTTCAGGGCCATGTTGCTTACATTGATTCTAGCAAAGAGATGGGCAACTTTCCTATTGTTACACACAAACTCCCATCATTTCTCATTTAATGTCTTCACTGGTTATGACTTGTGTGAATTACAATCCAAGAACTCATGCAAAACCACCCCAAATGTTCTAGTGAGATGCATGCAAAAGGCAACCAAGCAGATGGTGGAAATTATTCTGCCCATTTTCAGTTTAGTGCAAATTCTACTGTCTGAATGAGAGGTAATCCCGGAATGGCAGTGGGGGTGTGCTGTCGATACTGCTCAACACCTTTTGTTTTCAGGTAAGACTTGAATTATTTGGAATTCTGATTTTCTGGGAATATTGTGGATAGTGCTTTTCTCCCCATTCCTCCAACCCTATTTGTGGGATGTTACAATTTGATTTCTCCAATTGACCAATTTCTGCTTAATGCGTTAGTGCTTTTCTCAGCCTAAGTGTTTGAGATGAGAAACTTGGAAGAAAACTCAAAAATGCTAAACATGTACATTGCGATGAAGGTGCCTCTTCAAATATTGTTGGACTACAGCTCTTGTCTGGGAGTGCTGATTGAGGCTAAGGATGACTAATTTTTCAAAGGCTCTTTTATCAGTATTCCTTCTGAAGGAAACTAACAACTATAAGACACCTGCTATTTCTGATCGGTTGCCACCTGAACCTACAGTGCTTGAATCAACACACAAAACCATATTGGTTTGCCATCCCTGAATCCACACACCTGAACTCCAGGTCTCCCAGTTTAGGGTGATCTAGGCTCCTTCTACACTGCGATATAATCCAAATTGTCAAAACAGATAATCCACATTATCTACTTTGACATTATTGAGTTCTGCACTGCCTGATAATCCAGTTTAAAGCAAATAATCTGGATTTTAGCTGTGTAAAAGGCGTCCCAGACTCCCATTTCTGCAACCTCCTGGAGATCTTTAAGCCTTGACAAGACATCCAATTTGCCACACTGTTTACTGATATTATATTCCCAGAAATTACTGCAATTTTTTCCAGATGCTATCTTTGCTATTGGTGTGCCATGTTTTTGAATTGTTCTTTATACTTGGTCTTCACATGTGAAGTATGGCAGACAACAGGTTGGACCAAATGGCCCTTGTGCTTGTGCAGCTGTGGATATTGCTGAATAATAATAATAATAATAATAATAATAATAATAATAATAATAATAATAATAATAATAATAATATTTCTTGCCTGCCTCTCTTCACAGCTCGAGGCAGGTCACAATATTGCCAAAACAATGCTACAAACCTGTGAAAACATGCTGGAAGTTTATATGCCGATCTTTAAAAGACCTTTCTAAATTGTGCAGCACATCTCTGCTTAGAGTGCCATCCAGAGGTGTCGCCTATGTCCATTACCATAATCCTCCATCATTGCAGGCTGGGACTGATGAGCAGTAAAGTCAACAGAGGGCACCAGCTTGAGGAAAAACTACCCAAGAGGGAAACTCTTAATTCATTCTGCACATGGCTTTATTTTGATACTTTTTGTACAGCTACAGTGGAGACTAATTTCAGAATACAAGACACCATTAACTGTGCTCATGCTTGCTGGGAGGGCAGGGAAGCAGACAGTAGTACAGAAAACTATAAGCATTATGTTTTTTGTCTTTTCACAGTACATTCTCTGCAGTAGGACTGACAACCCAAATCATAACTTTAGGTGAAAAAAACATCCTCTATTTTTTTTAAAGCACATAAAATCCCAGGAAGTACAAGATGCCAATGTGACAAGCCATTAATAGCTCTTCCAAGTAAAGCATACATGGCCTACTTTTTAAAAAGCAGCTGGAGTTCTGATTCTGTCACTAAAGGCTGCCTTTAAAGCCTGCTATTTCACTTTCCTCTTTCTTTCATAAAGACCATTTTTGAACAGTGTTGTCACAATTGCATTGTAGAAACTTAAACGCCTTTCTCATGGCTTTTCAGAGATCATTTCTGATATAAATGCATATAGTTGTGGGTACCTATAGAATGCTATTTTGAAAGTACCATTAGACAAATATGTGTCTATATGTACACAGATAACACATCCAACAGCAACTGAATGAACATTTTGCTCCATCACTTTCCAAAGTTGTTTCTGAAGATGGTGGTGCAAGTTTTTTTTTAAAAAAAAAACTGCCAGAATGACTTCCACAAAAATGCCCACAACAGTAAATTAGCCAACTCTAAACTGATAGGCAGTAAGAGCAATATTTGCTAGGTGTCAAGAAATAACAGTGACCCTTCCACCACAGAAATGATTCTCCTCATGACAGTGTTCTGTTTTTGGACTTGTGGACGAAGCAGCTCTACTATCTTGAAGAATCTGGAGCAAGGGCATTCTGCAGTAGTGGAGCCATGGTTTGGCTGATCATGCCAACATGATGAACCGATTCCACCAATCCTTACTGCTCTGGTACACCCACCAATGGCAAGCCTATCTAGGCCCCTGAAGTATCTTCACAGCAATGGATAGCACACCCATGGTGTCACATGTAGGGTACTGCTGCCGTTGAGCTTTGCACCTACGATGTTACTGTCCACCACATTGAATGCAGTGATAGTGGCTTACAGTAAGTCCAAAATCACTAGGCAATATTCCAAATAGACTTTCATTATATCACCCATCACCAAAAGGCATCACTAAGCAGTAATTATGAAGTAGGTGACGAATGGCAGCTGTGAAATAATGGTTGAATGTGACCAGTAACTTGTATTGCAAGGCCTGAAGGGGCAAACAATGCCTTTGGCTGGAAAGGGCAAGTAATTGGCTACTGGCAACTATAGCTGATATATGTACATTCACATGTGTGACAGGAGCAAAATATAAACAAAGTGTCCACTGCCTTGTGGCTACTAATAATGTGATTAGAATTTATAGACCACTCCTTTATACCAAGGTGAGTTCAGATAAAGGGAATGTGTGGATGCTTTAGATAAACTCACCGTGATCTGTGTACAACATTGACAAAGTCAATGTAAAATCTATGTGGAATGGGAAAATGCAGTGTGAATCAGGATTTTTCAGTGTAGACAAGTCCAAGGTTTGATGTGGCCCAATAGCCGCCTGCAGTTGCCCACTGCTGGTTTAAGGACTCTGGAAAAACCTGTTCCCAAAGACAGTCTCAGTGGGAGCGCAAGGCAGGAAACTGTCACTCTTACAGATATTGTTGCAACTACAACTCAACTTCATTGACCATTGCTACAGAAGAACCATTAGTTGTTCAATATATCCTTTTCGCATCTCTTATCTTTTAAAGGTGTAAGCTAGGGCCCATTGTAGCCTGAACAGGAGACCCGCCTTTAAAAAAATCTTTCCACTGACAGAAACATTGGTATTTTCCAGCTACTATCTATTCCAGTGGTTCTCAACCTGGGGTCCCCCGATGTTTTTGGCCTACAACTCCCAGAAATCCCAGCCAGTTTACCAGCTGTTAGGATTTCTGGGAGTTGAAGGCCAAAAACATCAGGGGACCCAGGTTGAGAACCACTGATCTATTCATTAAGCAAAAAGGGGGAAAAATTTCAACACACTGGAATCAGAGAATTCCTGGAGACCAGGCTAGGATTGCAACTCATCGGAGCTATTGCCTCAATACTCAATAGAACACACAACAAATTCATTAGAAATTATGTATTTTTAAAAAACTTTATTGATTAAAAAAATCCAAATGTTATTTACAGTAGTTTTTGCTTCACAAATTTCGGGCAAAAGAATATTCTCTTTTATTAAACTTCCCATCTAAAACAAGATTTCCACATCATCTGGACAAACAAGTTACAGCAGTCTAGCCCCGGCATAAAAATGAACAGGGTATTGTGGGAACTGGAACTTTTTACTTCCTTTTTACTCTGCATAATTTGAATTTTGCTTTGGCTCCTCCGACAGTGCTAAGAAAGGAAGTTTCTGCTGCCTTAAGTGGAGGTGAGATCGATCCGTGTTCCCTGTATTCAGTAGGGACTTCACATAGGGAGGAAGTAGTCAAAAGCAAGTGTAAAGTAGATCTGCAACCAGACCTGGACCTCTGCTACTGCTTAGGAAGGTCCTACCAATTTCAATGGAAGACTAAAACAATACATAAATCCAGATAACCTGAAACTAGCAGGCTAGAAGTCCTACCCCCAGGCGTTCTCTAAATAGTATAGCATATGCACTGTGACAAGGAAAGGATAAACCACCTCCATTTACAAAGAGAAACCTCTTATTAGCAAAGGCCCCCATGTGGTTTGGAGCCCTCTAAAATGACAGCATTATGGAGAATATCCAGAGAAAATAGAGGCTTTCCCCTTTGAAAAGTAGTCTCATTATGTAGAAGGTAATAGAGGAGGCAGGGCTACTATGTACCACCTTCACGTATTTTGCACCCATTTGAGAAAATAACTTAATAGGGCAGTGCACTCTAGGAATTAGAGGCATGCTGTTCAGACTTAAGATTAAGAAAGACATGTTAATTTCTTTTACCATAACCAATGATGGGACAACAAATGGAACCACAACACATGGTTGTTTACAAGAAAATAAAATTTGCCCACCACGTTTAAACAAAAATATCAGGATGCTTTCCAAGGCAGCACTGAAGTATTTGTACTACATTTCTAGAAGAGCAATTTATCATCTAAAAGGACACTCTCTTGGCACAGCAAACAACATCCCATAAGAAGTATTAGACTGGCTATGGAAGGAAGGCATAAAAAAGAGAATGGATAATTATTTGTAGGCAGCAGTAACAGATTGCACCATTCTTTAGCCCAAGTCCATAATTTATTGGAGGGTACAAAAGAAAAGGCACTCAAAGTATGTAATTGTAGTAGGTGGTCATGGCTGGGAAGCCAATAGCCCTACTGATAGTGTTTAAGTCCCATTGGCCCTGGCCAGTGGTGAAGCATGATGGGAATAGTACATATCTGAGGTTCCCATCCCAGTAGTCAGCTCCATCCTTCTGGTTCCAGTTCTCCAACATGCATATGCTGCTTGCCGTCCTCATGAGGTCTCTCCCAATGTCAGGTTCAAAAAAGTCTGAAAGTTGCATTCTGCTGGCCTTTTATCTTTTTACTATTCATGCAACGTAATAATTAGGCTAACAACCTCTAAAATTAGTGTTTTCTCAAAATAGATAATATAGGTGTATATAATAGATCACTATTTGACTTACATTTACAGTGAAACAGCACTATAAAAAGACATGGATGTTCATCTTACTTCATGTTTCACAAGCTCCTGATATCAAGACGAACAGAGGTGCAAGTATAAGTCAATGAAAGATGCACATCCTCTCAGATCAAGACGCAACCCCCAATTTCTCTCTACCTAAATCCAAGGCATACACCCTTTTTTCTAATGCACAGATTTTTCTAATACAGGATACTGCTGAATCTAAACTTCAATCAAAGCTGCAGACACATGGGAAATATTAAAACAAACGGGATGATGTCAAGATAGTATGTAATTGTAGCCCAAAGGAAAGACAGCAGTTCATCACAGAAGATCCTGCTATTTGATTTTCCCTCCTGGCCACGAGTGGGCACCCTTGCTCCATCAGCAATGGAGTAACTACATTCAGCATGATGAATGCAAGGATACACAAACAGACTCACACTCAAAAGGAAAAAAAACCCCTCTGAAGTCAGGATGTGTGTTTGTATAGGTAGTTTTATCAGCACATCCTCATAGCTACTGCAAGATTTTTCAGAGACACAGGGACTTACTATTCACAATCAAAATTCTAACAAAAATAAAGGGTTGTTTAAAGCAACTTCACAGTCAAGAGTCCTTTGTTTAGTTTCTTATACCCACCACCTCCAAAATGCCCTTTTGCTGATTTCAGTTAGTGTTCTACCAGCCCAGGTTCTCGCCCCTGTTCTATGATCAGAATTTCAGATGGGAAATACAGGGAAGGGTAGGCACAAAGATGGGTAGAGACACCAAAACCAGTCAAAATTTTCTACCAATAAAAAACAGTAATAAAAACTGTACAACAGCACCAAATGTTTTTGCTTTTTGTGGGTTTTTACTGGCACCAGTATCTGCAGGGTGGTGGTGGTCTACCCCACTCAGCCCCTCTGGGGAAAGAAGAACAGTTGATGTTTCCAGTTAATCTATTTGACATGGGATTTCCAGTAGGTGTGAGTCGAGGGCCAGCCACTGATTCACACTAGAACAAAACTATGGTAAGAAAAGCTACAGTAAAAAAAACAAAAAAAGGACAACAAACTCTTTAAAAAACACACACATACACAGGCACACAGACCATGAGTTCATCTTCTACAAAAGGACACACATTAGAAAGTTCTGAGAAAGGGTGGAATTGTGTCCCCTTTCTTTCTTGGATTACTCAAAAAGAAAGGGAAAACAGCAGTACTTGTCTTTGCTCATCCTCTTCCACTGTATTTTGGACCCTTTTACTCTTTCTCTTCCATTTACAGTCAGCAGGCTTTGAAAATTGTATGAGGGAGAGGCGGAGGAAGCAGACAGAGCTTCCACTCAATTCTGCCACAACAAATACAGTTACGGTAATAAAGGTATCGACCAGCAATAATGTTCTCTTAGAGGAAATAAGATTTTGGGGGCCTGTCAAGAGTCAGCTGTCTTCCCATGTACCGATTCTGGCATCTCTGGACAGACCGCATCCTCCATGTGGCTCCAGAAGGGAGAATGAAGGCCAGATCCAAAGGCTGATGCCAACCCAAAGCACAATGTGGTATGACCTGTTTTAAGGATGCACACATATGCGTGCGTGCATGTACTTCTTTTATATCAAGGTCGTGTGGCTCACTTTTGAGATGAGCAGCACAGAGCCATATGAAAACCACAAAGGCACTGACCTGTTCTATTCGTAGTTGAAAGGAAACTACTTTACAATGGTAATGGCTGGCCAGGAGAGGACCACCTGGCCACAGAGGCCAATAGAATACAAGTCCTGGAAAGCAAGAAAGGAAATGAAAGACTCCAAGAGGAAACACGAGGCTCCAGGATCAAACAAAGCTAGTTGGCTTTTCTGGAAAGAGCAGGAGTGGGACCTTCTCTCTGCAGTGACGGAGGTAGCTGCCCATTCAGCCTCTGCGAGTCAAGCTCTGCAGCCCTTTGCAGGGCTACTTCCACCAGCAACTGAAAGCTGCTGAAGTCCTCTCCAAAGAGCTCAGGCGGTGTTGGAGGGGGCGTATTAAAGAGTCCACTCGTAGGACTGGCAGCATCTGCCCTGGTCAGAAGAGCCAAAGTGTTGCCCGTTGCACTCAGAGGAGGCTGTTTGGCCTGAGATTCCAGCTCAACCTGATGGAAGGTGGGCCGATGTTCCTGCTCACTTGCAATTGAGCTCAAGTTACCCACCACAGGCCGCCCAGTGTGGCAGATCATTGGAGGACACATCGACATGGACAGCACCTTAGAGGCAGCACCAGTAGAAGGAGGTGGCACCATCAAGAGTCCAGACCCTGTGGCAGCTCCGCGGGTTAGTGTTATGTCACCAGCCTTGGTGCCTCGGCGAGAGATGGTGAACTGGTTTGGGTCCTTGCCATCCTTAAGCAGCATATCAGGTAGAAGTCTGCGCCTGGCGTTGATGAACCAGTTGCATATCTAAGGGATTAAAAATAATGGAAGAGTCTTAGTTAGACACGTCTGAACAAGCAACAAGAAACTGTGGCATGCAGCTAATCAAAAGCTGGACTAACATCCTAGAAAAGAAGTTTCAAATCTACATCCAGTTAGAGGATGCTCCTGGAGATGGATTACTTTATGGACCACAACTCCCAGAATGCTCCCATTCAGTATGCCCTTGAGGTCCAGGAGAACCTGAAACCTTTAAGTTTGAATCCTGTTTAACAGTTTTAACTAGAGCTGAGCCCCTTAACCTATATGCTGAATCATAAATTAGAAAGTCACTCACTGTAAAACGTACTACAGTTGGGACCAACCAATAAGTTGTAATCTAAAATCTAATTTTTCCAAGTTTTTCAATTCTAGTTTCTACTTGTATCATGGGGGACAACATATGAAGTGTGAAATCAAAGATCAGGAGAAACAGCATCTTAAGCAGCAATGTATTGTGTTTGTAAACATTTCATCCTTCTTTCAAAGAATTCAGGAGAACCTACATGGTCTTTTCTTACTTGTTGTTTTAGCCTTACACCAACCCTTTGAAGTAGGTTAGGCTAATACATATATAGAGTGGCACAAAGTCAACCAACAGACTTCATGACTCAGTATAAATTTAAATCCTGTGCTCTCTGTCTTAAGGTAAAACGATGTTTTGGAAAAAGAAGTGAATGTAGGACATCTTATCTAGCTTAGGACCTCAGGGCTAGGAGTTTCATATTGGGGTTTCTGTGTCAACCATCTGCATTGCCAAAATTCATAAATTCAAAGGAATTGGTAATTGTTTGACAATGTAAATTGTACACACAAATTCCCAACTCTGTCTCAAGGCCCCATTGAGGGACAACAAAATAAAATCTTGATTCTTGGCTACAGTCTCAATCCAGATAAGGACCTCTGCATTCAATGCTACTTCCCTATTGTTTTAAAGGAATAGTTGGAGTTGAGTAACCCACCTTTCGGTTGTTGCTGGACTACAGAAATCCTTACCAGCATGGCTAATATTTAAGAACCCTGGAGTTGCAACCTAAAATCATCTTGAGAGTCACATGATTCCTGCCCCTCCTTTAACATTATTTGGCTCTACATGCAACACTCTTCCGCTGTATATGAGCCACCTTAGTCTTCTATTCTGCAGCTTTTTTTCTGCTCAGAACATCTTAACCCTCCAGAAACATGCATTTACTACTCCATACTTTAACTGCCCCTGCATTCATTTTCATGAACATTTTGCTCTGAGCTCATTCATGTCTTCTCTTGTGCATGAACAACACTGGGTGAATACAGACTGAAAATGATCAAGTGGCAACTTACCACAAATGTACATGCAACTACGCAATTTGGTTTATTTGTCAATGGGTACATCTATATTGTAGAATTAATCTAGTTTGACACCACTTTAACTGCTATGACTCAATGCTATGGAATCCTGACAAATATAATTTGGTGAGGAACCAGCAAAAGAAGGCTAAAGGCCTTGTAAATCTACCAGTCTTATGATTCCACAGCATTGAGCCACAGCAGTTAGTGGTATCGAGCTGCATTAATTCTATAGTTAGATGCACCCAATAGTATCCTAGCAAGGGATGAGGAGAATCTTACTACTCCTGTTTTCCTGAACTTCTGATCAATAATATTATCCAAATCTCTGGCAGGAGGATACAAAAAAACCCCTCATTAGGCTCACCAGACTTATTGTGCCATATTCCCTATGCTAATTTATTGTCACATTGCAAATGTTCTTCTGAACTCATCCATTCTACTCTCCTGCCACTGACAACCTGACACCAAAAAGGGAGCAACATTTTTAAGGGATTACGACAAAGTTTCCAAAAAAAAATTAAAGCATCCACTTGCAGATCAAGAAGTAACATATAAAATATAATCTCAGAAATTATTGACAACAGGTTCAATATTAGTAAGAGTTCACAGGTCTAAATCTTGTGTTCTGGGCTTTCTCAATTCAGTCAGCTGTAAATGTGAAAACAAATGTTGTGCGGAAACATTGAAAACAAATTGCAAGTAGATCTACTTCAAAAGTGCCCAGAGTAGTTTAAGGAAGGGAATAGAATAGAATAGACACCTATGGACCTCTAGGCATTGCTGGACAGCAAGTATCATCATTCCAAACCTAGATGCATAGGATGATGATTTCAACTGTGGGACAAAAGCATCTGATAGGCCAAAGACACCCATCCCTGAAGGAGGACTTGATGCCCTGGAAAAGCAAATGTGTACCTGGTCATGAAGGAGAAGGTCTCCTTCTGCTGGCCACAGAGGCTCACCTATCAGGCATGCAGGAATTGGCTTTCTCTAGTCTTATTCCCAAACTGTGGAATGCACTCCTGGGAGACAGGACCACCCCCCCCCCTGTATACCTTTTAGGAAATGATAAGACACTTCTCCTTAATCTTCTAAACAATATTGTCTTCTAAACAATATTCATATATTATAATTGTAATGTTTTCACAGTAATAATTTCTTTGTTGGTTTTACTCTAAACTACAAATTATTGAAAAAAAGATTATATAGTATCTTTGTTAAAAAATAAAACATTGCCATGCTTTCCACAGATGTTTACATTTTCTTCCCAACTTTTTATCCCTGTTTCTTGTTTTAGGGAAGGGTGTGTGTGTTGTTATCTTTAACATTTTAGTGGCAAGTTGTTAACACTTAGTAATTTGTCACCTAAATTTCTATGTCTAAGTGTTACAAGCTGGGATCTGCCCAGCCGGCACAGGGTAAAGCAGGGAAGGTTTCTTCCAAGATTCCTGGCATGCCTTTTCTCGTGCCAGATCTGTCCAGAAGTGAATAGAAGGTATGTGTACGATGTTTCCTTTGTACAGACCAAGGCAATTCGAGTTTTTTTTAAGTCCAACACAATCTTTTACACATGCACACCCCTTCCCAATTCCTTTCAAGCTGCAGTCCTAAAATCTGGCAACATTTTTCAATCTGCCTGGAAAGTATTTCTGAAAAAGACAATGTCTGACCAAAGCTTTTTTCATTGACTTTTATCTGCAGCACAGAATTTTCTCCCCCTCATCTAGAAAAACAAGGAGCTACTCATTCCTCAACTGGCTTAAAACAAGAGGTATTTGCTATTCAGTGTCTTTGATGGGAGCCTACTAAAACCTTGCAGAATAGTAAAGCAAATTTTCCAATTTCCCCAGAATACTTATTGAGAAAGCTGGATGTTAAGGAATCCCAAAATCAAAAGCTACTAGAGGAACAGAGCAAACAGAAAAGTAAAAAAAAACAACCACAACAGCAACCCAACAGTGCTTGGTTTGTAGCTACCGTGTTTCCCCGAAAATAAGAGTTCTGGTATTCTGTTTGGCGGGCATGCTTCCTAACGCAAACTTTGCTAGGTCTTACTTTCGGGGGAGGCCTTATATTTAGCAATTCAGCAAAACCTCTACTAGGTCTTATTTTCTGGGGATGTCTTATTTTAGGGGAAACAGGGTATTTTAATAATATGGGCTGCAAGACTTCTCACCAAAATTTGATTGGATCAGGTAATGCTGGATGGAAAACTGGATTTGTGTGTTGCACCCAAAATGTTTTAAATTTCCACATTATATACATGAAAGTTTGCAGACTTAGTCAGAAAATGTGGCAGAAAACGTACAAGAGGTGGCAGTGTTCCACCAGCAATTACATGAGAACTAGTGGAACAACAGGGCAAAAAGGAGGAGGAAGATTACCCCAGTGATCTTGTAACAAGTTGGTCAACCAGCTGTGGTTTGTGCATCAGGGAAAACACAATCAAAGTAATGTGTTAGATAACTGCACCAAGGGTGAAAATGGGAACTTCCAGAAAATGTACATGCTTTGTGCTAGGAGGATGGCATCCATTTCTCTCTCTCTCTCTCTCTCTCTCACTCACTCACTCACTCACTCACTCTCACTCTCTCTCACACACACACACTCTTTAAAAGCTCAAATATTTACTTCTTTGGACAAAGAGTCTGATCCTGTTAAAGCAACTCTCTTTATCAGTACCATTACTTTCAATATTACTTTGACTGCAATGGCATTTTCTGTATTTCTGAAATCCCTCTTGAATTCCAGACTGGGAGAAAGATAGGATATAAAGGGATGAATGTAAGAAATTCTACAGCAATTTACCTAAGAGCAACCTATGCACACTGAATTAAATACCGGTAGTATATATTTAGAAATTCAAATAGGTATGCATAGGATTGCACATAACTAACAATTCAGCTTGATCAAAGCCACCATCCTTTCTTCCAAAAAATTCTTGAAATATATTTTCATTGATTTCATGTTGTAACAACATTTCTGATACCTCGGTGGATAAAATGATTGTTCGGTTAAGTTACACTGCTATGACACCAAAATAGCAGATGTTTCCTTTAACAAACAGCCAAAAAAAGACTTGAATGTCTTCAGAAGATTAACATTATGACCCCCACAATTCAATTTTTTAACAAAATTGCTCAAAATCAAAGTAAAAGTATGTCTTTCCTTAGGCTAGTTGTTAATTTTTCAATCAGAACTAATTGCTATACCTTAATATAGCTAAATTGTCACAGATAACACCTTTAACTCTTTCCAGAATTGAGTGTAGACCAATCTAACAGGTGAGATGTCTTTGTGTTATTTCCTTAAAAAATCACCCAGGAGGACCAGTTCTGGAATCTTTATAAAGTGTTGTAATTTATTTCAGGAAAGACTGCACCCCAGAATTTAGTTTATTGCAGTGTCACTATAAACATTTATGTGTTTGTTGCTTGTCGATTTATGGCAACCCCATGAATGTTTCATAAGGTTTTCATAGGCAAGGGATATTCAGAAGTGGCTTTGCAATTTCCTTCCTATAAAAAATAGCCTACATCATCTAGCACTACCCTGTTTCCCCGGAAATAAGACAGTGTCTTATATTAATATTTGCTCCCAAAGATGCACTAGGTCTTATTTTCAGGGGATGTCTTATTTTTCCATGAAGAAGAATTCACATTTATTGTTGAACCAAAAAAAAAGAACATTTATTATATACTGTACAGTAGTTGTCATCACAAACCAGCATGATCAGACAAACTGAATCCTATCAAGAATTTCTTGTTACTACCACTATTTCCATGTACAACAATCTATGGTACGTACATTTACCGATCCTGCATACTCTAGTGTTCTGTTCGGCGGGCATGCTTCCAAACAAAAGCTTTGCTAGGTCTTACTTTCGGGGGAGGCCTTATATTCAACAATTTAGCAAAACCTCTACTAGGTCTTATTTTCAGGGGATGTCTTATTTTCGGAGAAACAGGGTATATTCATTGTTGGCCTCCTAAGTATTAACCAGGGCTAATCCTCCTTAACTTCAAAGGTTAGATGGGAAACCTTCAATTTTACATCCTTGCCAGCAAAAAGTGTAAACAGTAGGGTCTATGTAGGACAGTCGCAATGGAGTCAAATAACATTTATGCAAAAAAAAAAACAACTTTCTTTTATTGAAGCAAAGTCATTTTGGATGGGGATCTTGCCTAACAAATTATCCCATTATTCCTTATCTGCACAGATATCTTAGTCAGTCAGTCCTTCATGCTCTTCTGAAACCATCTGAGGAGTCCCTATCAAATTCAATCAAGCTATTATATATGTGATAGGCAAATCCCGCATCATAGCCATCCATTGTGTCTATCAAAATTTCAAGTGGTGCAAGTTCCAGCAGAACTTGAGTTTTTGTATGTGGTTGCCTACTAAAATTACCAGTCTGGTAACACATAGTCAGTTTATATTTGAACCCTTATCCGTCTTTGCACAGATCTCACAAGAGTGGTTGGCTATCAGTACAACAATCTTGCAGTTTATTTAACCCTACTTTATCACAAATATTTAAATTAAATAGCTTTTCTTCTGTGTGAAACCCTGGATGACAATATAGAGGAATTAATGGTGAAACACAGGCCATCAAATCTTGTTTTTTATGTTTCCACACTGTAAATAATATGCTTAAAGTTGAATAGGTACACTTTGTAAAAACTTCTTTTTCCCAAGCTGTACAGGATGCTGCTAGCTAGAACACCTCAACATTTATTTTGTATACAAAGTAAAACACATCCGATTATATTCCACATTTCCTCCAAACACCTCCTAGTAGCACACAAATCATTTCCAGGTGGTCTTTGCCTTGTGTGGGTGGAAACAAACCACAATACAATCCACAAGGAGATGGAACAGATTTAAAGATTTCTTCCATTTGGAAATTCATATAATCCCAAACAAAGGTACACTCTAATTAGCTCTCTAGAACCCATTACTTGATTTTGCAACACATTTCCAATCTCCTGGTTAGGCAGGCTGCATTTCTTTCAGACTATATGATTACATCCAGGCCGGGAAGGCAGAACTACACTACTTAGGGATTTCTATTTGGTTGGTTGCGAAAGATGTAAACCTTAACTCAAAGAGTAAAAAAGGTCCCGGAAAGCTCTCAAAAAGCAAATGAAGAACATCAGTGTACATGAGATGGAAAGTTAAGCTTCCAGGCTGCTTGGATTGTGGAGCCATATATATTCATATTTTAGGAAAGGACAAATTTTGCAGAGTTCCAACTAATTTAGAATGACTACATATAATAAAAGATCAACAACGCGGTCCCATAAGCAGAGGTTGGGAAACTACTGAATGGCATTATCATCATCCTTATCCCAATGGAGATTCTCTAGTTCTTGGGCTCAATAGTAGTTCATAACCTATTATGCCAGATGCATGATCCCTGGCCTCATACATGTTTTGCTTTAAAAGATAGGTTGTAAATGAGTTTACTGGGTAATGAAAGGAATTTAAAATGTTACTATAAGTTGAGTATCTTTTATCCAAAATGTTTGGAACCAGAAGTGGTTTTGATTTTCAATTTAGATTTTTCAATACTTGTACAGTATTTGCATACATAATAGGATATCTTGGAGATGGGACCCAGATCTAAGAACTAAAACCAGGTATGTTCCCTATGCACCCTATACACAAAGCCTGAAGGTAATTTTATACAATATTTGTAATAATTTGTGCATGACACAATTAGAATATATTGAACTCTTAGAAGGCTCCTGGGCAGCATCTCTCCAAGCGAAAGTTCAGAATTTAAACACAACTGCAGAGCACTAAATTATAAGACTAGACAACACAATCATGTTTATTTGCATTCCCTGAAAGATACCCAGTTAACAAAGATATGCGTCCATTGCTAAACAAGTCCACAAGAACTGTAGTGCAGCATTCATTATGAGGAGCTAATTACATGACCCACGGAAACACAGCTGCTGTTTGTACAATTTGTTTCATTACATATCAGAGGCTTTCCAGTAACTACATGAAATGTGCACTTCAAAAAAAAAAACAATTATGGACATATAAATCAAGTATACTGACATATTTTATGCAAATCAACAAGTTAGGCTTTTTTAAAATCCCCTGAGGACACATGTTCCCACAAATTCATTAATTTCCTCCTTCATTTTAATCCCACCCACAAAAACTATGTTTCTACAACCACAATGCAAATTACCATTCACAAAAATGTTTTTTTTAAATATATGGGTTTCCATGCTCATAGTTTTAAAAACGTATAAATTCAGATGAGCTGCAACATTCTGGATTTCAGAAAGCTGTTTCTACGTTTCCCATACGCATGGATTTATCTGCAAAATGCTCCATATTCAGCCAACTGGATTAACATTGGAAAGTTTTTTCCTTGAAACTGCCCAGGAGCAAGGAGACAACCTACCCCTCCTGTCATACCCGAGGCAGCATGCAGATTCTCCATGATGCCATGCTACCTTGAGACTCATGAATGAATGGCAGGGGCTCTTTCACACTTCTCAAAGACTTGGATAGATCCGGAATGCCTCAAAGCCCCTTACCAAGCATTTAACAAACTAGGACTGTAAGACTCAGCATAATACAGCTAGGTTGAGTCACAGATTTCCCCCCCCCCTCCCCCCACACTTATTGAACAACCTCTAAAATCCACACACACAAAGTCATCCTCTGTTTCGTATGGAATAGGTAGGAGCAGCAAGCTACATTTCCTATATCCAGAGGTGAACTAAATAATGCTGAGATTTCCAGATGTCAAGAGCAATGTCATTTTGCATTTGCCTGCAGGAACGCCTGTAATTCTGCCTGCTCCACACAAAGTAGGGAATAACTGTGCTTAGGAGAGAGAAGCAAAAATATCACCACCACAACCATCTGAAACACATCAAAAAAGACGTGTGCCTATCTACAAGCTCCACTCATCTCATCAACTGTGGCAAAGAGCAGGGATTCATCCCCCACAAATGCTGTGTCCCAAGTTCTGCGTGTTGTCCTAACTCTGCCCTCCCTCCATTGTGGAAAGTAAGGTAACAACAGAGTCATGAGAAAGACAGATTTTAAGACAGCCACCAGGTAAAACAACATCTGATAATGGCTTCTCTTATCTCCCACTCCAGAGTAACTATTTAAAGCAAGTCAGGCAGAGGTTTGCAAAAATCAGAACATGGTTTAGATTAGGCATGGGCAAACTTTGACCCTCCAGGTGTTTTGGATTTCAACTCCCAGAAATCCCAGACAGCTTACTGGCTGTTAGGAATTGTGGGAGTTAAAGTCCAAAACACCTGGAGGGCCAAAGTTTGCCCATGTCTGGTTTGCATGGTATATGCTTTGGACTGGATGCATATGACTGGAGGTACCCAAGCCCTATTGTACACAATCATAGAATCATAGAATGATAGAGCTGGAAGAGACCTCATGGGCCATCCAGTCCAACCCCCTACCAAGAAACAGGAAAATTGCATTTAAAGCACCCCCAACAAATGGCCATCCAGCCTCTGCTTAAAAGCCCCCAAAGACGGAGCTTCAACCACACTCCAGGGCAGAGAGTTCCACTGCCGAACAGCTCTCACAGTTAGAAAGTTTTTCCTGATGTTCAGGTGGAATCTCCTTTCCTGTGGGTTGAAGCCGATGTTCCGTGTCCTAGTCTGCAGGGCAGCAGAAAACAAGCTTGCTCCCTCCTCCCTATGACTTCCCCTCCCATATTTATACATGGCTATCAGTCTCCTTCTCTTCTGTAGGCTAAACATGCCCAGCTGCTCATAGGGCTTGTTCTCCAGACCCTTGATAATTTTAGTCGCCCTCCTCCGGACACTTTCCAGCTTGTCAAAATCTCCCTTCAATTGCGGTGCCCAGAATTAGACACAGTATTGCAGGTGTGGTCTGACCAAGGCAGAATAGAGGGGTGGTCTGACCAAGGCAGAATAGATCCCTGGATCTAGACACTATACCCCTATTCATGCAGGTCAAAATCCCATTGGCTTTTTTAGCTGCGGCATCACATTGTAGGCTCATGTTTAACTTGTTGTCCACGAGGATTCCAAGATCCTTTTCACATGTACTGCTGTCAAGCCAGGTGTCCCCCATACTGTATCTTTGAATTTCAATTTTTTTTCTGCCGAAGTGAAGTATCTTGCATTTGTCCCTGTTGAACTTCATTTTGTTAGTTTCGGACCATCTCTCTAATCTGTTAAGATCGTTTTGGATTCTGTTCCTGTCTTCTGGAGTACTAGCTATCCCTCTCAGTTTGGTATCATCTGCAAACCTGATGATCATGCCTTCTAACCCTTCATCTAAGTCATTAATAAAGATGTTGAACAGAATCGGGCCCAGGACAGAATCTTGCGGCACTCCACTTGTCACTTCTTTCCAGGATGAAGAAGACGCATAGGTGAGCACCCTTTGGGTTTGTTCGCTAAACCAATTACAGATCCACCTAACTGTAGTTTTGCCTAGCCCACATTTGACTTGCTTGTTTGACAGAAGGTCATGGGGGACATTGTTGAAGTCCATGCCAGGACTGGGAAAAACATCGCCCTCCTGATGTTGCTGGATTGGAATGCACTTACTGAAATTAGTGAGCCTTACAATGACAATACAAATCCCACTGAATTCAATAGACCTGCTCAAAGTAGGAATAAGTAGAATCTGTCTTCAGACTTGATTTGTAAATTAATATTAGATGTGTAGGGTAAACTGTAAAATTATGTATTATTACTCTTGCAAGATAATATTTTGTGCTCAAACTTTTTTATATTTAGGAATTACTCCAACAGTCTTAGGCAATTACTTAAAAGTAAGAAGGTCAATCCATCAAAGATATGTCAGTCCTTGTTGGATCTACTTTACTTTCTCATAAATCTCAACCATCAGGTGTAAAGAAAATCCACAAACAGTTGAAAAAAAGAGTTCTGTTCTGCACATTCCAGTAATCTGTCATAAAATGCCTTCATTTGAACTGCCTAATTTTACATCAGAAGAGGAAATTTAAGAACCCTACAGATGTTGAGCAGCCATTCCCAACAGCTCTTGACAATATCTGGAGAGGAACTCAATTCCCATCCTGTTTCTCTGTTCCTGCTACTAAACAAGAGTTCAAAACACTTGTTGAATTACTGCAAATTATTTGGCAATCTAACTTAAATTCTTAAGTTACCAATTTAAGAGAATCCACAATGCCATCTGGTGGCATGCTAACAACAGCTGGCCAGTAGATTTTTGAAACAGGTGGTAATAAAAAAAATCACCAGCCTCATCAAACTCCAACCTTTGTTGAATCAGAGAACCATGGCTAAAGTAATCTTCTCAACCCACCTCTCCTACAGTCATAGTACTAAAAGACAAAAAATGATACTCAAAATGAAAGATTTTTTTAATGCCAAATATCCTTTCACAAATAAGAAAGGGGTTATTCTCAGCATAGATCTGAACAATTCACTTTCACTGGCCACATATTAAGGAACTGCAAGTCTTTATAGCAATTAGGATATACATCCTACTGCGGTATACTAAATCTACAGGAAAACTATCCAACCGTCCCGACTGAATTTTTACAGCTAATCTTAGATTCACTTTCATCTACACCCAAATGATCCACTGTAGACAAAGATTGTGGTATTATGTTGCTTTTTAGAAATCCAAGAAGTGACCTTGAGTATCTAGATGGTTTCCAGCAAGCCGCCTCTTTCCTTGACTACAAGCAGGAGCTGTAACTTGTTATCAGAATATTTGTGCTCCTAGCAAGCCAAGCAGAACAGACCAAGCATTCTTGTGCAGTCAGATCCCAGCTAAGAGGTCTGACTTCATCAGTACAGAGATGGGAATTATCAGAACACCACAAGAAGGAAACTGGCTATTCAATGACTCAGGCAGCCAAGTTACTTTCAGCTATATGGGAAGAACTGACTACTAGAGAGAAACAGAGAGAGAGAAGACAAAAACATTGATAATGAGTAATCGCTTTTAAAAAACACTTTGTGCTTTTTACAAAACTACGGTAGGTAGTAGCAAAATAATCTGCAATCACAACATTCTCCAGGTGTTTTTTGTTTCTCTTCCATCTTACCTCAGTGGAAGTATTTTGATTCAGTATTAGACATATCAAACAGTTATAGCTTATGAAAGATTTTAAGGCATATTACACTATACACTTCCAGCATCAACATGATCCCCACCATGCTTACCTTGAAGGAATCCTCTTTGAGATCAGTGAAACTGCCAAGCTATAAGCAGCCGGTCAGGCATTCAAAAAAAAAAAAATGGGTGGGGAATAATCCTTAAGACAGCTCATTCACTCGTCCATGAACATTCAGAGGTTCAGGTTTTAAGAATTAATAGTTTTAAGAAGTGGCCAAATTAAAGGCTGTACATCTGGTGTACAATACACTGGGTTCCTGTGTATCTTTCATGCTGAAACTTGCTTTGTCCCTTGTAAGCCTTTTGCTTGTAACTTATAATCCTCATTCTCCCTCTTACACAAGTTTGCATCAAAATGCCATGCTGCTTGCCCACATCAAGCCCCATCCCCTTCACAGACTTCTCCCACTCTCCTGTTGAGACTGAAACCTCCCTGTCAAAATGACCTGCCTATTATTGCTGATGAAACTCCCTAGGCACCATGAACACAAATGGCATCACATAAATATTAAAAACATCAGCCCAGACTGTGTAGTAGAAAGTATTTCCGTTTCTAGGACCAAATTTTCTGTTACAGAAGTAAAGCTTAGGAAGACATCTATTTTATTAATTGATGTAGTCTGAATATACTGCAAGGCCCTAAACCTATAAACCTAAAGGAGCACGGACGCTAAAATGCCAAAAAGAATTCATTGTAGGGAAGGTACTTGTAATAGGGTTGAAGTTTCGCTGAAGAACCTTGGCTCATTTAAAATCAATTAGCCATAGTTCCGAATTCACACATGAGAAGCTATACTTAATAACAGCTTCCTGGTTTATTTTTATGCACTATTGCATATCAGGAATGATTAGGCTGTGCACATTAACAAGCAGTGTGTATGTATTTCATGTCAGAATTAATGCCAGTACTGGCCATCATACACCAACATAGATCTTATCGTATTTAAATGGGCCTCCAGAGTCTAGAAAATTAGCTTTTTGAGAATTAGTACTCCCAAAATACCCATCTAGAATTGTAGTAGGAAGATCATTTTAGCTGTAGTCCAAAAAAAGTTCCAAGATCTGTCCCCACCCACTCAAAACCTATACTGATTATGTAAATGGATGAAGCTTTTGTTTAGTAACTTTAGGCAGCCAAGGACCCATTTCCAGATTCTGGGGCCAAGTATGTTTTAAGTTAGTTGTTCAGATAGTTTATTGGTTCTTGGCTTACTGGCTTGGACATATTGCAACTCCAACTGAAATGGTCAACACCCTCTAAAACAGTGGTTCTCAATGGGGTCCCCAGATGTTTTTGGCCGACAACTCCCAGAAGTCCCAGCCAGTTTACCAGCTATTAGGATTTCTGGGAGTTGAAGGCCAAAAACATCTGGAGACCCCAGGTTGAGAACCACTACTCTAAAACAATGATTCTCAAACTTTGCTTTTTGAAATATTTTGGACTTCACCTTCTAGAACTCCTCCTGACTGTTGGCCATGTTCTGTTGGCCATGTTCTGGAAGTTAAAGTCCAAGAGACTCTTAAACAACCTTCACAAATAAAATTAAAATAAAGAAGAGAAAGTAAGCTGCAATGAAGTAGGACCTTGCAAGAGGCAGTAGGAAGGACCTGACACTACTCCACTTCCCAGTAGTTTGCATTAAGTTCGCAAATAAAGCTGGTTACGAATTTTTAAAAATCTGGCCAGATATATTCACTCACTAAGCTTTTGGTACATGAACTAAAATGAACACAAGTCTACACTTTTATGTACAGCCCTGAATTTACTCAAGCTTCTCATCGTCATAATTTGTATATTTAATTTAACTTAAAAATCAAATTCTATAATCCACTGGAATGTGGTATGGATTTACAGAACACTATTAAGACAGGAAGTGCCAAATGACTTAAGTAGGAACTAATTGGCTTCTCAGGTGGGAAAATCCAGCTTTTGCTACAAAGAACAACAAAAAAATCTGACTTTTATGTTGGCAAAATACCAGGCCGAGGAGGAGAGATTTTGACTTGCAAAGGAAAATGACTCAAGATTAAAGGCCTCTTAGAGCATTTTCAAAATGTAGCCCCCACCCAGGGAAGACTGCCACAAACGTCACAAGAATCCTGGATCTACCCATGTATATGCCTTCTAACTTGTCCTAAAAAGCTGTCCAACTGTAATGTTTTTCTGAGCACTGAAGTAGAAAATCTTCACAGTACTTACAAACATTGCTATCCCCACCCAACTCCATGTCCCAGCTACCTCTCCGGAGTCTATCAGTGATAGATGAAGAAAACATTAAGCAACAATATTAGATTCCAAACCAAATAACTGAGAAAGTAGTATTGGAACAAGTCAGTGTTCACCCCTGTTGTGTTGTGGTCTTAACCCCAAAGCTACCACAGGAAGTAAAAAAATATCCAGGTGCTTGGTGATATGCAAAGTATTGAACGCTGACAGACAAGTGTTTTAAGAAATCTCCAGTTCTTGCTCTGAGAATTTATATGTATTTTCTAATCTTGCCCAAAAAGAAACACTATAGGCAGGAAAAAATAAAGAGGGCACATCCATATTTCTCTTAGCTTCTGTAGTTTCTACCAGATGAATATGAAGCTTTCTTATTTTCATAGCTAGAACCTAGGGGAAAACTGGCTGGGAAATACAGAGAGTTGTGATCCCTAAAAAATTAAACCTATCCAAGATCATCTCATATCTCACTTGAATAAAACCACCACAATAAGACGGTTATTTCTGTAGAGGTTGGCCCATCCTTCGAATGCCCAGCTGCCTAGGAAAAATCTGAAAGGGCCTTGATTTTTGGAATACAAATTTTATACATACTGAAGACAAGCAAACAGCTGCCCCAAGCAAAAACTACAGCACAGTTAAAATGGCAGGGCAAACACAAATACAATTCACAGACTCAGCTATACTTTGTGCTATGAAAATGGAAATGTCTAAATTCAGTTCAGGTGTTGAGTGGGTGTCACTGCATATATTTTGAGAGCAAGTGCTTACATCTGGGTTAGATCTGACAGTCTATCTCACTTATTTCCTAAATTACCTTTCTTCCTTCCCTCTGCAAAACCACAAATTCATAAAGAAGAATTGATGAAGAAATGTAAAAAAATATTTGGGGCCCCTAAGTTTTGTTTCATTTCTAAAGTTATGAGGGTGTAGATCCGTATCCTACTCCTCTAAAAAAAATGCCAGTTATCACATCAACAAACTATAGTGCTGTTAT
This sequence comes from Anolis carolinensis, assembly GCF_035594765.1. Taxonomy (NCBI): domain Eukaryota; kingdom Metazoa; phylum Chordata; class Lepidosauria; order Squamata; family Anolidae; genus Anolis; species Anolis carolinensis. The sequence goes on along the minus strand of NC_085844.1, from coordinate 218,309,830 downwards.
TCCACTATACTTTTCCATGGCACTGGAGCTGAGAATTCTAAATCCCCCCCCCCCCCCCCAACACACACAAACTACAAATCCCTGAACTTCACAAGATAGATCCATGGCAGTTAAAATGGAATAACAGTACTATAATTCTGTAATGTGAATGGGTCCCAAGTCATTTCAAGACATTTTCCTTCCATGGGTAAAGGTCAGCTTGGTGCATGAATAAACCACATACTTTACATCCAAAGCCAAAGATACTGCAATTTTTAAAAAATTAACATTTGCCACATAACAGCATTCTCCATGGCCTATCTGGCCACAAACTCCACCAATGGCATGTGTATCAGGGTGTGTGAAACATGCACACTCTTCCCTCTTCTAACTCCTTGCCAACTGCTCAGCTACCGTAAGCCCAGCATCTCACTAAGGTTGAGTAGTGGTAAAGCAGTGCTGAACAGACATAGGAAATCAAATTTCAGGCCACAAAAAACAACTAGATGAGTTGGAGACATTCATGTTCCCCTGGATTAACCTACCAAACAAGGTGTTTTGAGGACAAAATGAGAAAAGTCACACACAGCTTAGAACATATTGGATAAAAGGCAAGATGAAAATATAAATTTAATAAATAATAACTGAATCTGCCACACTTTGCTTAGTGGCAGAGCTTCCTTGACTATCTTAAAGTGGAATTTAAATGGAAGTTGACAACCCAGTTGTGTGCCTTCTAGTCACTTTTGACCTATGGCGATCATAAGGATAACCTATTTCAGGGTTTTCTTGGCAAGACTTATTCAGAGGAAGTTTTTCACTGCCTTCCTCTGTTGACAGAGGTGACTTGCCCAAGGCCACCCAGTGGGCTTCTGTGGCCAAATCTGGAATCTGAGCCCTGGTGTTCAATGTTCAAACCACAACAATACAAGGGCTCTCACTCATCTATTGATACGATTTTATCCTGGGAAGTCAACAGGATTTAAACCAACACTCTTTGCATACATCTACTAAATTAAGATTCAAACACCTTATCTTCAGAATATCCTTTCAGAGGTTTTGCTGACCATAAACTTTCACCAGCTCAGATATTAACTCTCCCACCACACAGGGGCCATCGTAAAACTTTCAAGGCAAGACAAACACAAATTGATGTTGCTGATTCCACAAACAGAATCAGGTCGCAGTCCAGATCTTCACTGGCTAGTTTTGTGGCCAATGAGTCCAGAAGAGGACCTGGTGACCCAGCCTACACTTTGAGGTCTTCTTAAAATCCAGCTATGATCAAAAGATTCCTTACTTCCACTATATCCTAGTACATGCATGAATTATACCCTATATGAATTATAGGTCTCAAATTCTGTTACTGTGTGGTCCATGCATTTATATAGAATTAACTTGCTACTTTTATATCCAGCCTTTTCTCCAGTGAGAAAAAATACGCTATAATGGCACACCTCTATGCTTTATTGTCCCAGCAATCATGGGAAATAGAGGTGAGATCACTTCTTTCCTTTTTCAAAAAGGAGTTCATCTTGCTAGCATTAGTAATTACTTCAAAAGTTTAATGTTGGTTTAAAAAAAAAAAAAGCCAAATACAAAAATGGCAGAAATCACTCCGAACAATGTTGTAATAATTAAATAATTACACAACTAGTTGAACTAAAATGTGAATGCTGTTACCCGTTTTGAACTATTTTGTAAAAGGAAAATTGGCATGCCCACATCATTTGCAGGTAACACTATTGCTAGAACTGGATTACTTCCAAGCCAGAATCAGGATAAGAGGTTTGGCTAAAGATGGCAAAGAGAGCTTCATGGCTCAGTAGGAATTTAAAATGCTTCTTAATCACCACATTTTATCATTGTGCCCATACCATTCTTTCTATGTGCGCATGTGTCATGAAGTCGCCTGTTGATTTATGGCAACCCCATGAATTTCACAGAGTTTTCTTAGGCAGATGCGGTTTTGCCAGTTCCTTCCTCTGGAACATAGTTTATAACACCTAGTATTCATTGGCAGTCTCCCATCTCAGAAAAATACACTGCTAATATGCTTTTGTTGCTAATCATATCCAAACACCATATTTTCACACACTGTTGATCTGCTATGGCAAAATGTAACTTGGTAACAATATCCAAACACCACACTTTCACATACAGTAAATCTACTATGGAAAAATATAATTTAAATGCTGGTTGCAGAAGACACTTTTGGTATGTTAATGCCATATCTAGTTTTGTTATTGTGTGCCTTCAAGTCATTTCTGACTTATGGCAACCCTAAAGTACTTATCATTGGACACTGTTGACAGAGGGGTTTGCTCTTGCTTTCCTCTGAGGCTGAGAGTGACTTTCCCAAGGCCACCCAATGGGCCTCTTTGGGTGACAGGGGATTTGAACCTTGAATCATAGAATCATAGAATCATAGAATAGTAGAGTTGGAAGAGACCACATGGGCCATCTAGTCCAACCCCCTGCTAAGAAGCAGGAAATCGCATTCAAAGCACCCCCGACAGATGGCCATCCAGCCTCTGCTTAAAAGCCTCCAAGGAAGGAGCCTCCACCACGGCCCCGGGGAGAGAGTTCCACTGTCGAACAGCTCTCACAGTGAGGAAGTTCTTCCTGATGTTCAGGTGGAATCTCCTTTCCTGTAGTTTGAAGCCATTGTTCCATGTCCTAGTCTGCAGGGCAGCAGAAAACAAGCTTGCTCCCTCTTCCCTATGACTTCCCTTCACGTATTTGTATATGGCTATCATGTCTCCTCTCAGCCTTCTCTTCTGCAGGCTAAACATGCCCAGCTCTTTAAGCCGCTCCTCATAGGGCTTGTTCTCCAGACCCTTAATCATTTTAGTCGCCCTCCTCTGGACGCTTTCCAGCTTGTCAACATCTCCCTTCAACTGTGGTGCCCAAAATTGGACACCGTATTCCAGGTGTGGTCTGACCAAGGCAGAATAGAGGGGGAGCATAACTTCCCTGGATCTAGACGCTATTCCCCTATTGATGCAGGCCAGAATCCCATTGGCTTTTTTAGCAGCCGCATCACATTGTTGGCTCATGTTTAACTTGTTGTCCACGAGGACTCCAAGGTCTTTTTCACACACACTGCTGTCAAGCCAGGCGTCCCCCATTCTGTATCTTTGATTTCCATTTTTTCTGCCGAAGTGAAGTATCTTGCATTTGTCCCTGTTGAACTTCATTTTGTTAGTTTTGGCCCATCTCTCTAGTCTGTCAAGATCGTTTTGAATTCTGCTCCTGTCTTCTGGAGTGTTAGCTATCCCTCCCAGTTGATCCTCCAGTATCACGGTCTAAACCTCAAAACTACTACACCATGCTGGTACCATTATCCATTACTACTTGCCATTTGAAACATGCAAACTGGCATCCCCATGTTGCTTATTCCAATTGATTTTTCTCCCACTCTAAATGTGTCCGGGATGTCACATCATGCAAATATCAGCAAATAGGAAAGGTATGGCTCATGGATAGATAATGACACAAATTATTGACCATATTCAAATGCACCATACACTATTTACAGCACTCATTGTAAACAAGTTTGCTGGATCTCTGCACCAGCGGTATTTCACCAGATCTCTACCTCCGAACTTTTATTTCAGCCTCTATAAGACTTGACACCACCAAATTGCATCACAGCAACCAAAAGATACCTAGGTTATTTATCTGGGAAAGAAACCAAAAGTTTAAGATCATCCCACTATATTAAATTTATCCACTCTGAATACTAGTAAGTGAAATGTGAAAATGAATACATGCTATGAAAACAGCTAATAACTTTGTTAGAAACAACTGAAGTGTCCCTAAGATATTATACAAGATTTCAAATTTCTCAATTTCTTTAATCCAGGTGTCCAGCAAAACAGAACAAGAAACTTAGGGCCCTTCCACAGTCATATAACCCAGAATATCAAGGCAGAAATTCCTACAATATCTGTTTTGAACTGGGTTATCTGACTCCACACTGCCGGTTTAAAGTCGAAAATGGGGGGTTTTATTCAGCTGTGTGGAAGGAGCCTAAGAAGGGAAGAAGAGAGCAATCAAAACAGAAAGTGGCTATGTGACTTTTTTGTTAAAACTCTTTGAAATCTGTATTTTCTGTCTAAAAACATTATATTAAGGATTATTCAGGCATCAGAACAAATGGGTACAAAACAGATTTCAAAATACATCAAGAGCAACCGAGAAAGAAATAGCTCTTTTCTGCAGACAGGAATCATTTGGATTCAGTTCCAACACAAAGCAAAGAATGCTTATCCCTTATAAGGCAGAAAGCAGAAGAAAAACATGGTACTCCTACACCAGTGTGAGTAATCTTTGGCCTTCAAAATGCAGTTGGATTGCAACTCTCTTCAGTACCAGTCAGCATATCCAATAGGGAGGAGTCATGGGACATACACTCCAACCATGTCTCAGCAGGAAGGGGAACGACATATTTGCCCTAACAGATATCAACAGAATGATTTTAATAGATGCAAAAGAATCAACAGAAGCCATCTTGGGCAGTCTCTTCTACTGGCTGGAAGCCATAGACCCAACTAAAGGGAAAACTTTGGGGACATTTCTTAAATGTCCAACTTCTATCCATGTTATATCCCACTGTTATTTTCCTTTAGGCGAGGGTACTGACAGCTAGTGTGGTGTAGTGGTGTGAACACTGCACTAGGACTCCAGAGACCAGGGTTTAAATTCCTGATCAGCCACAGAAATTGACTGAATGAACCTGGGCAAACCACATTCTCTCAACCTCAGAAGGCAAACCCTTTCTGACTAAATCATGCCAAGAAAACCCTGTGATAGGGTCATCATAAAATAAGGCTGTCATTAGTTGAAACAACTTGAGGCACACAAACAACATCTAAACTTGAACAGGAGCCGTAATGAACTACACAACCCATCACCACAGGGCAACTTGCTGTGAAACAACCATACAGTGGTTCTTACCTGGAGAACAGAGAGGCTTGTCTGTCCAGAAAGACTGAGTTTTTCTTGCTCAGAGGGATACGCATTGAATCTGTGTTCATACAGCCACTCTCGGAGAATCTTCACTGACTCCTTTGGGAGATTGCCCCTTCGTTTCCTCTTACCAGATTGCAATGGATCCTGAGATATATTCCCATCGTCTTCTCCAAAGTCACTGTCTGACATGGTGGAGCTGCTGGCAGACTTGTCCTGGTTCAAGCCTGGAAGATAATACAAGATGAATACGTCAGTACAACTGTGTGCACATTAAGGAATATCACCTGCAACTAATCACAGCAAAGAAAAAAAGAGATAATAAAACAATTTCATCTTGTTAGCTGAGGAACACTTCTCAACTATAAGGGAACTATGGCTTGAACTCTGTTGTGAGCCTTAGCTACAACACAGAATCGGAATCGACATGCTGACTCACCAAATGATTCAAAAGGTCTACTCTAGTGCGAACTAGAGTCCAGGCCTACATTTGCTCTCATCTTGCGCCAGGTACTTTCTATGCTGCATGACCAAACAAAGGGAAACATGTGTTCTACTTAACCCAACAGGCCTGTGTTTTTGTTTTTTTTAAAATCAGGTTACAAAGCTTTACCACTTTGTAATAAACAATGGCACTTGAGCTATACCTCACTGAAATGTATGGAAACATGTTTCAGAAACTTATCCTTTCTCAAATGTGGCTCATGTCCTTAAGGCAAACCTTGGGCAGATCTAACAATTTCAATGGATTCTGAAGCCTGCATCCTTTCTTTTTCCAATTCTGGAACTATCCTTGCATTCTTTTTTTAAAATGTTGACATGCCCCTTAAACTATTATAATTGCCAATTCTCATTGTGTTTTTTATTATTTAACATAAATCCAATTTAAAAAAATAATTTGGAAAAGGCAAAAAAATAATAAAAATATCCCAGTCTTCAGTAGAGACCCCTTTTCCCCTTGAAAATTCTTTTAGAAGTTAATTTCCCTTCTTAGGGGTAGATTTCTCTCACTTTCTGCTGTCTGGCCTTCATTCTGAACAGTCGGGTGTTTGGAACTTGGGAACTGCCTGTACAGCCATTTTCCCTAGACTACACAAATAATAATAATAATAATAATAATAATAATACACTTTGTTTCTATCCCACCACCTTCTCCCTGAAGGGACTCAGGGCAGCTCACAAGGCACCCCGGGATGCAGCATATAAAACAGTACACAAGTATAAAACAGTAACACATAAAATTATAATGGCAACCATTACCAACACACATAGCATAAGATAAAATTGCTCAATTTAAAACACAGAATGCCTGCAGATAAAAATAGCTGCCATCAATTTACAACCTAAAGTGCTTGAGCGTCAACCTCATATGGGCCCATTGCAGCCTACTCGAGGTCAAAGGCTTGTTTAGGCTGAATTGGAAGGGTTGGAAAGTGGGGGGCAACCTAATATCTTTTGGGAGGGTATTCCAGAACCAGGGAGCCACCATTGAGAAGGCCCTCTCTCTCTCTCTCTCTCTCTCTCTCTCTCTCTCTCTCTCGTCCCCACCAATCGTGCTTGAGATGGTGGTGGGACTGAGAGAAGGGCCTCCCCTGCATATCACGGAGACCGAGATTTCAAATACAGGTAAGCCCAGGGTTACAAATATCTGACATACAAACAACTCTTTAAGAATGGGGTTGAGACAACAGAAAATGAGAGAAATCTACTCCTAAAAAGGGAAACCCACTCCTGGAAGAGTTATCATGGGAAAAAGGTGTCTCCACTGAAGCCTTATCACCAATCGTTGGTTCAGCAACAAGCCATTTTTTTCAAATCCAACGATCACAGGGACAGAAAATGAGGTGAAATCTTCTGAACAAGGGCACAGACAGCAAAACTACCACCACAGGGGTGTTGCCCCCTTTTCTATGCTATCCAAAACTAATATATACAGTAGAGTCTCACTTATCCAAGATAAACGGGCTGGCAGAACCTTTGATAAGCAAAAATCTTGGATAATAAGGAGGGATTAAGAAAAAAGTCTATTAAACATAAAATTACATTATGATTTTACAAATTAAGCACCAAAATATCATGTTTTACAAGAAATTGACAGAAAAAGAAGTTCAATACACAGTAATGTTATGTAGTAATTACTGTAGTTACGAATTTAGCACCAAAACATTGCAACATTTACTACAAAAACTGACTACTAAAAGGCAGACTCCCTTGGATAATACAGAAGCTTGGATACGTGAAGCTTGGATAAATGAGACTCTACTGTACATGTGTTGTCGAAGGCTTTCATGACTGGAATCACTGGGTTGCTGTGAGTTTTCTGGGCTGTAAAATCAGGACAGTAAATAAAAAGCAACAGGGACATTCCAGAAAGGAAACAATCAGGGCCAGCTAACACCTCCCAACAAAGGATTCTCCCAGGCAGGAATTAGCCAGGCCTTGAAGCAAGGCTTTTCAATGCTAACCAAGCTGGTCAAATGAAACATTCACACCTGCCTCCAACAGACAAGTTCCTTTCTCCCACAGATATATAAACCCCACTTGCCTAGGGGTGCCTGCCATAAAACTCATAGCAACCCAATATATAACACTCTGTCTAAGCCAGGCCTGGGCAAACTTCGGCCCTCCAGGTGTTTTGGACTTCAACTCCCATAATTCCTAACAGCCGGTAGGCTGTTAGGAATTATGGGAGTTGAAGTCCAAAACACCTGGAGGGCCGAAGTTTGCCCAGGCCTGGCTCAAGAGAAAGGGGATTTCCATGGGCTTCCGCTTGGCTTGGCAGACATGCGGCCGGTTTTGTTTGGAGGCAGGCATTCAAAGATCAACAAGTCCTGCGCGCTCCCGCCACGCCAGCCAGCCAGGCAAGCACACACCACCCGAGGCAACTCCAAGTCCATTGAAATGCAGGCTGGCCTCCCCCTTGCTCCAAAGCATGAGGGGAAATGGCAAGACGTCGTGCCTAATTTCCCAGAAAAGCCAATGGATACAACAGGCGGCAACAAACCAGGGTGGGGGGCAGTTTGCTGGCTCCACGCGGGAGGGTTTCTCTTTCTTTCTTTCCTTGTTTCCAGTCTGGGATGGAGGAGGGGCCTTTTCTCTCTCTCTTTTTGCTCCTACCCTTCCCTCCCCCCGGCTGCACATGGGGAGGCTGGGACCCAAAAACACAACGAAATTTCAATAAAAGGCAAAGTCGGGAAATGAAACAATACAAAGTGTGAAGTTCGACGCAAAAGTACATTGCTTTGGGGTGTTTTCTTCCCAACGCCCACCCGAAAACAAAGGGAAGGGAGAGGAAAGCGAACAGCCCTCACAAAGAGCAAAAAAGAAAGGAGCCCAAGGAAGGGAAAACAGCAACAAGCGGCCATTCCGACACAAAGAGCATGCCACGGAAAGCCGATCTCGGTCCCCCACCCCCTCCGCAGAGGCGGCAAAAAACAAGCAGAAATCAGTCCCAACACTGCCTTGGCTTCCTTCTCTCAAACTTTGCAACTTAGTAAGAGCCCAGCGAGTCCTTTTCCTTCCTCGTTTTGAAAAGGAAACGCGATCCATGAACTCCGGGGAAGTTTCAAAGGAAGCTCGAGTCCCTTCAGCCCCGCTCCAGCGCCATCCTCGCCTTTAAATCCCAGACGCGCAAAACAAGCCGGGGCTCCATGTTGGCGACCCCTCCGGCCCCCCAAAAGCCCTTCCCGGGAAGGGGCCAGCCCTCCCCCAGCCACAGAGGGGCTCCCGGGACACCCAAAGGCCAAGAGGGACACCCCGCACGGCAGACAAACACGCACCGCCAACTTTCGCCGGAGTGACAGATGCCTCGACAGAGTCCTCTTTGTTCCAAAAGAAACAGGAACTTACGCCTCCGTCCCTTCCTCGCCGCCGCCCCCTCCCCTCCGCCCCACGCGTTACCCGGGTTTTCCTCCCAAACACCGCCTCCTCCTCCTTTCCCTCCCCCCTCCCCCAAACTGTCACTTTACAGCGTTGCTGGGAGTTTTCCGGGCTGTATAGCCACGTTCCAGAAGCATTCTCTCCTGACGTTTCGCCTGCATCTATGGCAGGCATCCTCAGAGATTGTGAGGTTTGTTGAAAACTAGGCAAAAGGGGTTTATACATCTATAGAAAGTCCAGGATGGGAGAAAGAACTCTTTATCTGTTTGAGACAAGTGTGAATATTGTAATTAATCACCTTGATTAGCACTGAATGTTTCAAAGCCTGGCTGATTCCTGCCTGGGGGAATCCTTTGTTGAGAGATGTCAGCTGGCCCTGATTGATTGATTCATGCATGGAATGTCTTTGTTTTCAAAGTGTTGTTCTTTATTTACTGTCCTGATTTTAGTCGGGGGGATTTTAAATACTGGTAGTCAGATTTTGTTCATTTTCATGGTTTCCTCCTTACTATTGAAATTGTCCACATGCTTGTGGATTTCAGTGCCTTCTCTGTATAGTCTGACACGGGTGTTAAGAGTGGTCCAGCATTTGTGTTCTCAAATCATAATCTGATTCTAAGGTTAGAAAATCAAGGGCTCTGCTATGGCTGACTTCTCTGGCTGAGTTAGTCTGCAGTTTACAACTTCTGCACAAAACTTCCCAAAAGAAGTCCCAAAGATGGGAGACCCCCCCCCCCTTTTCTCTCTCTCTCTCTCTCTCTTCCAAACAAGCCACAGATGGAGCTCTGCTTGCCTGTCTGTTTGGGGAGGGGGGGGGGAGAGAGAATTGGGAAAGTTGCCATTTTGGGATCAAGAGGGAGAGAGAGAGACATATGCCAAAGTCAAGAGAAGCCGGGGAAGGAAGAGAGAGACAAGAGGAAAAGCCCTGGGCTTGGACTGCTTTGAAAGAAACCCTTCTGGGGATGAGATCCGTGTTGCGGGGGGGCCAAAGGCGGCAGCGTCGCTTCAAGCAGGAGAAGTTTGCGGGGCCTCTGCTTTGCCTCCCTCAACGTGCCCTGAACAAAAGAGCCCCTTCCTCCTCGGCTCTCTCCTTCCTTCGCCGCCCCTTTCACCGCCCTTTCCCCCTTTTTCTTCCCAGCTGACTTCTTTTACCCACGAAACTTTGTACAAAGTTGAAGCGCTTCTCCAAAAGAGGCAAAGGGAGGGGGGGGGGAGAGAGAGAGACGCGCAACGCAAACGGATGGAAACCGTCCCCACAGTCCCGTGTCAGAGCCACACACCCCCCCCCCTCAAAAAAATGAGAAACGGGTGCCTCTCTTCCCCACCGAAAAAGACGCTCGGCGTTTTGCAGAGGTCGGGAGCACGCGCGGGCGAGCCCAACTTGGGAGAGCAGCTCCCCTCCCTGGAGGCCCACTTACTTTTCCTCGTGTGTTTCATCCTTTGCCTCCTCCTGGCGCCGGGCTTTCGGGTCAGGGTTGGCGAGGGGAGGGGGAGGCGCGTTGGGCCCCCTTTGTGCGTGCCCAGAACGCGTGGGCTGCTGCTTCCCGAGGGAGAAAGAGGGGAGGGGGCGGCGAGGGGGGGTCCTGGCTGCCGAACCTGCGCCTCTCGCTCTGACAGCTCGGGATGGAGCCCACCGGGAAGGGGGGGCAGTGACGTCAGCGCCCCTCCGCCACTCAGGGATCCGAGCAGCCACTTGAAAGAGGAGGAGAAGGAAGGCCCCACGCCCCCCCCTCTCTATTTTGTAATGGGTGGCTCCAGGCTGGAGAGAAACACAACAACCTCCCCCCCCCCCCGCCCCCTCCTCAAAAAGGCCGTGGAGGAGGAGAGACTGCCCCTCAAAAGTTTTCTTCAGGGGGGAAAACAAAAGTTCGCCTCCCGCTCCTTCCTCGTTTCCAGGAGGAGTCGGTGGATTCCTTGCCTCTGTTGTTCTCGTCGCCAATTCAGGGAAGCCACGAGGAGGAAATCTCCCAGCACAGCATCACAACAAACGGACTGGGGCTTTTGATTTCACACACACACACAAATGCACGCGGTACTTTTGAAAACTTCACTCGCTCATCTTGCAACCATTTCGGGGAAAGTTTGGTTTTGCATCATTCTAAGAAGCGAGCACGCTTACGTGGGAGTCTGCCTGCCTGCCTGCCCCCTTGGCTAGCATTGTGTGCAAGGCTGCAATCCCATCCACATCTCCTTAGGAGGAGAGGAGGCCTCTTGGCTCCGGTTGTCTGGGAGGCCCCTCATTTGCAGGGTCTTCCCAAGTCCAAACAAAAACAACTGAGACTTGCTTCTGGATAGGGTTGTACTTCTACAATCCAGATTTTAATTCCAGTTACAGGTTTTAGGAGGAAAATAGATGCTGACCCCACAGAAGCTAAAATGCTGGAACTCTTAAGGATTTTAGGGAGGAAATTTTAGGAATGGCTTTCATGAATACAGAAACCCACCCCTCCCAATATGCAGGGGTTAGGGCAGTGGTTCCCAACCTTTATTATTATTATCAGGGGACCACTCTTCAAAATTAGAGATGGTGGCGGGGTATAAATAAAGTTTTATTATTATTATTATTATCAGGGACCACTCTTCAAAATTAGTACCAAAAGGGTTACAAATCAGTTTTTGGTCAACTTCAGATTTGTCTTTGATAATAATTATTATAATTACAGTAGAGTCTCACTTATCCAAGCTAAACAGGCCAGCAGAAGCTTGGATAAGCGAATATCTTGGATAATAAGGAGGGATTAAGGAAAAGCCTATTAAACATCAAATTAGGTTATGATTTTACAAATTAAGCACCAAAACATCATGTTATACAACAAATTTGACAGAAAAAGCAGTTCAATACGCAGGAATGTTATGTTGTAATTACTGTATGTACGAATTTAGCACCAAAATATCATGATATATGGAAAACATTGACTACAAAAATGGCTTGGATAATCCAGAAACATGGATAAGCGAGGCTTGGATAAGTGAAACTTTACTGTACTTTGGGGAGACTAAACAAGGTCTTACAAAGGGCTGCTTTCTCATTACAACTGATGTGTGGCAATGAGAGCTAATTATTATTACTTTGGGGTCTGTGGCCCTTATTTTAGGACGCTTGGCCCACCAGTGCGCCATAGCCCACAGGTTAGGAGCCACTGGGTTAGGGGCACAAGACCACACAAAATTAAAACACATATAATGTTATCATATTTTTATATCCTCACCTCTTTTTTTACACAACATAATATTACCCCAGGAATCTCTTAAGTCCTTCAACGTGTCTCTATGGTCAACTTTTGCTAGAAATTAATCATAGAATCACACTGGAGGACTTAGAGGTTCCCAGAGAGGTTCTCCCTCTAGAAATCTACATTACTGGGAAACATGGCCCACAAATTTAGTATGCAGCCTCAGGCCTTTGCCTTAAACTCTTACTGAAATTGGTCAGGCGTAAACACACCTTATTCTGTGTGAAATCAAACAGCTCTATTCAAATAATAAACTTGTTACAATCACTCACATATATTCAGATACATGTTACAAGACACAAAAAGAAAACATGTCTGTAAAAGGAAAATATAAGATTAAAAATAACTTGGTAATTTGTTTTCAACTAGGACTATTTCTTTGAAAAGTCTGCTCTAGAAACTTAGTATTTCTATTGATCAAAGCCTTATCAGCGTAAGAATGCATTGTTGTTGTGTGCCATCATGTGCTTCCTGCATATGGCAACCCTAAGATGAACTTAGCACAGGGTTTTCTTAGCACGATTTATTCAGAAGAGGCTGAGAGAGTGTGATCCAGTAGGTTTCAAAGCTGAACTGGGATTTAAATCCTGGTCTCTAGGGTCAAAGTCAAACGCTCAAGCCACTCTTTTTACATGCAAATAAACTGAACAGAATTAACAGCCATTTTTTAAGTAGCTTCAGACAGGTTAGAAAATGAGATGCAAAAAATATATTTACTTCTTTCACTGTCTCTCCCCTCCCAGGGGAAAATGCAACAATTAGAAGGAATTTGGAGGAAAGAAACATTAAGTTTTTGTGCTCCAAAACTCCTTCCTTCCCAAACTGCTTTTCTTTTTTCAAATAGTACCTGTTACTGTACATATTAAAATTTTGTTACACACATACCCTGCTCACCTTTCAGAAAGCTCAATACTATGTGTGTGTGCACAGGTGTGTATATATCCTTCTCCACCACCAGTCACACACATCATCACCACCTGTTTGGGTTTTGTATTAGTTTAAGCTAGGCTTCAATTTACTTGAGATCAGTTCCACTTGTGATCCAACCCAAGCGTTGTCAAGTCACATCTTGGAAGTAACGTGACCTGTCAGGCAAAACTCTGCTATCTACAAGGGGGCAGGTGGGCACTATTCTTGGGACTTTGATAGGAATCAATTAATTGCAACATGCATTTGGGTTTTTCACCAGATCAGAAAGCAGCTACAATGTCTGTTTGCTAAATCTGATGCCACTAATTTTAAAATTATTTTTCCAATACATTATTTTTTCATCAATATTCTGTCTTCTTCACTTAACTTAATCAAATCTAATTTAAATAGTGGTTTGAAGGTAGGCAGTAAACATTTGTTTGTACCAATTGGGTGGAAGGGGAGATCATGCCCCTCCACCAGTTCCCAGTAGTCTTGGATGCAGGATGCAACCTATTTTGAGTGACAATCTGGTTCTGTGGAAGACTCATTCCAAGGAGGCATGCTGTGTTTTGAGTCAGATCTAAGTTTCATCCTGAAGTACAAAAGCAGTTCAGCTTAACTTAGACCAGTGGTTCTCAACCTGTGGGTCCCAGGTGTTTTGGCCTACAACTCCCAGAAGCCTCAGCCAGTTTACCAGCTGTTAGGATTTCTGGGAGTTGAAGACCAAAACACCTGGGGACCCACAGGTTGAGAACCACTGACTTAGATTAACTCAAGTTTCTTTTTTTCAGTGGCTTTACTGTAGGAATAGCTAGGTCTGAATGCAATAAATTGTCACAGAAATAAGTCTTCTGCCAAATTAATTTGCAAATCAAAGCCAAAAATTTTCTGAAATCATATGCCCGCTTATTTGCCAGAAAAATGTGGTTTTGGATTTCTCATGAAATATAGAATTAAGGCTTTAATATTATACATGGTTACAAAAAAGGACTCTGTAAATTATCAATAATTTTATTTATCTAATCCCATTATTTTAATTAAACTGGTTAATTAAGACTGGTTGTCTTCTCTAAGCTGAGTAATATCGCAAAGCATTCAACTAGGAACATACATGGGTTAATGTAGAATAAAAACTCAAGGGTTCTTCTTCCTCCTCAAATATTGGCATGGCAACTTCAACAAACTACATTTGTGCTTTTATTATGGAAAGAGGCCCTCTACCATTAAAAGCCACATAATAATAGGAAGAAACTGACAAGTGCAGTCAGCATTGCAAATGAGCACACGGTTATTTCCTTTCTGTCTTCACATCCCTATGATAAACCATCCAAGAAAGGATCCAACATATGCAAATATTTAAAAGTATATCTTTGTCATTTTTTGCTGCAAAGGGATGATGTTGAAACTTCAAAATTAACAAATGTGATGGGCAGTGGAAGAAAGAAGACTCCTTCACAGCATGTGAAATACACACTGTCCATGGGGAGCGCTATGTAGAGCAAGCTGGCTGAATGAATTTAGAAACAGAGCAAGGATACCACTCATGTGGCTGCGTAATGCCCAGACAGATCTGAGAAGCATTTCCACTATGTTTTGGGCGGCCCTGAACCATTTTTTTTGTCAGGTTGCAGAAAGTTAATTTTTTTAAAAAATGTGTTCAAAACGGGGTTACAAAGAAAAATGGCAAGGGACTTGTTGATTTTGCGCCTTAATAAAATTGATCTGAGCAGATTTTAGACATTTTGTAAATAGGTTCAGGGAATCAAAGATGATCTAACAGAAGCCAAAGAGAGGATATTTCATTTGCTGGAGGCTTTGGAGTTTTTTCCCCTAAAACAAGAAGTGAAGTGAACAGAAACTAACAGGCAGACCCAAAAATGTGGCAAAAATGCCTCCATGTAATAGAAGGTGTTTGGGAACCAACACTGGTTTCTTTGTTTTTATGGGGCATGCAGTGGAAATGTGTCTTAAGGTCCATTAGGGAGTTAACACAGCCTTCTAGCCTCCCATAGTTTCCCACATTGGTGATGAGAATGGTAGTACAGTAGAGTCTCACTTATCCAACATAAACGGGCCGGCAGAATGTTGGATAAGCGAATATGTTGGATAATAAGGAGGGATTAAGGAAAAGCCTATTAAACATCAAATTAGGTTATGATTTTACAAATTAAGCACCAAAACATCATGTTATACAACAAATTTGACAGAAAAAGTAGTTCAATACGCAGTAATGCTATGTAGTAATTACCGTATTTACGAATTTAGCACCAAAATATCACAATGTATTGAAAACATTGACTACAAAAATGTGTTGGATAATCCAGAACGTTGGATAAGCGAGTGTTGGATAAGTGAAACTCTACTGTATTTGCTTTTAAGCTCTGAAAAAAAGTAGTTTCTAATACAGAACCATTCTCTGTAGAATAGGCTGCATGGCTGCTAAGAATGGGCAAGGGTCATCCATAAATGAAGAAGGTGAGATGGCCGAGGCAGTGGAAGGCACACACAGGGTGGCATTGCAAAGGACTATGCCATATGCAAAGAAAGTGAGGCAGATTCATGTTTGGTGGGCACACACCCATAGTGGGAGCCGCTGCAAAAATGGGTGGAACAGCAACACATCACTTTCTTCCTCAAGCAATGGCAAGCCTTGGATGGCTAATTAAATGTACTGCAATTTAGTGAATTAAGAGCATCAATGGACGATCTCCCCAAAAACCTATCCATGGATTCAACGATCTACTGCTTGAAAATATTTTTGAAAAAGGCAAACTTTTTTTGCCGTATAAGGAATCCTATTTTACTATGACACTGTAAATGATGAGAATGGAGCAGCCACAGGGAGGGCAGCTTGGAACCAAACCCCAGCAGAGAACAAGGACCTACTGACAACAGCCTGTTTATTGAGTGTTTATTGAGAACTTTTTCATCAGCCACCCTAAGACTGTGGAACGGCCTGCCAGAAGACCTCCAAAACTGAAATGAGCCTGTCAGAATTTAAAACTCAAAGACCTATCTTTACCAGTAGGCCAACTGAGTCAGTTTTAATCATGAATTTTAAACTCCCGTCTTGTGTTCACTATATTTTAATCTTTGTTCTGTGTGTTTTAATATATGTATTTTGCAGAAATATGTTTTAATACGTGTTTTTATATAATAGTTATGTGTTTTTAGCTATATTGTAACCCTCTCTGAGCCACAAGGAGAGCTGACCTTTTGTACGGGACCCAATGTTGTGACTAGGACTCTGAGACAGCAGGGTTCATATCCTTGCTCAGCAATGAAATCCTAGTGGGTGACCTTGAGTAAGTCACATTTTCTCAGCCTCAGAGGAAAAGCAAACCTCTAAAAATCTTGCCAAGAAACCCCTGGGATAGGATTACTATAAGAGTGAGCTTGACAGCACATAACAGTAACAACAACAACAACAAAACCTTTGTGGACAAAGCATCTAAGCAACTGAGCCCCTTTTACAGTCGTTTCCCCATCTGACATACTGGACACCATTTCAAAAACATCATCCTCAAATCCTGACCATTCCTCTTGACTCACAGTTCTTTCTGTGAAAAGCCACTAACTGTCATGGGAACAGGATTAGATTCTGAATTCGGCTTCCCATGGTGTGTGACTTAATTATCTCCATTGTGGGGGCTGATGAATCCGGCTAAGACTAGTGGGAGGACTGCACACAATTAGCTAGAAGCTAGCAAAGGTTTGAAAGAAGGGAGATCCAGTAAAGGAGGGGGGTCCCCTCCTCACACCCCTTAGATGTCTTTAGTAGGAAGAACGGAACTGAATAGTGTGGACAATGCCTACCAAAGGCGAAGCAGAGCTTGGGCACTTCATCCTTTTCATCAACAAGTGACCTAAAGAGATTCAAGAGCATCAATCAAAAAATAAAGGATACTAATTAGAAATGTAGTTGTGACAGCACTCCTTGGCCAAAGTTTGGGGGGAAAGGATTGCTACTGTGCAGCCTGGCCTTGCGCATGTTCGCAAGAAAATGTTTTTGCTGTGCTCCTTGGTAGCCTATTAGCCCACAAGCCACTATTCTATGCACTCTGACACAGAATTGCCTGCCTCTCTTACTGCTTTTTGTTTTGGCTTTTCATTCTAAAAGCAGGTGATTTGCCCCTTCTGAGGCCCCTTCCACACAGCTGTATAAAATCCACATTGAACTGGATTATATGGCAGTGTGGACTCAGATAATCCAGTTCCAAGCAGATATTGTGGATTATCTGCCTTGATATTCTGGTTTATATGACTGTGCGGAAGGGCTCTGAGACAGAGAAAAAGGAAGAGAGAATATGACTTCTTCCCCAAGCATGAACAAACTGAAAGAATCTAAAAACATTCACTTCTAAAGCAGAAAAGTTTAAAGGCACACTTGATTTGAACTAACCAATGGCAGTAGCATCAGAACTAACAGTAAATATGAAATGCTTTCTGATAAGTGTTTGCTTCTATGTGGCAAGAAGTTTTGCTGATAGTAGCAGAGTTGCTGGGAAAGTTTCCTGTGTCAGACAGGCTTTTGCTGAGGAGCCAGACTAAACATGTCCAACAGCTACTGGCCACTAGCAGTAGTGGATGGTGGCACTTGGCACTTGCAGAGGATTTCCCAAAAACAACAGCAGTGGCACCATAACTAGCACATGCCAGTGCTGTGCAGAAGGAGGCATGGTAAACTTTCTTTAGCATATCTTTTACTAGGAAAACCGTATGATAAGACAATCCAAACTGAAATAAGCAATAGTACAAAAATATTCAAGGGTCTGGAGAACAAGCCCTATGAGGAGCAACTTAAAGACCTGGGCATGTTTAGCCTGCAGAAGAAAAGGCTGAGAGGAGACATGGCCATGTAAAAATATGTGAGGGGAAGTCATAGGGAAGAGGGAGCAAGCTTGTTTTCTGCTGCCCTGGAATCTGGGATGCAGAACAATGGCTTCAAACTACAGGAAAGGAGATTCCACCTGAACATTAAGAAGAACTTCCTAACTGTGGGAGCTGTTCAGCAGTGGAACTCTCTGCCCCGGAGTGTGGTGGAGGCTCCTTCTTTGGAGACTTTTAAACAGAGGCTGGATGGCCATCTGTCGAAGGTGTGTTGAATGTGTTTTTTCTGCTTCTTAGCAGTGGGTTGGACTGGATGGCCTTATGAGGTCTCTTCCAACGCTATGATTCTACTAGAAAATGAGACACTCAGGTCAGAAAGCGCTCAGTAATGTATTGAAGAACAGCAGAAAACAACTACTGTACAACCCTGTTTTCCCCAAAATAAGACCTACCCCAAAAATAAGACCTATAATGATTTTTCAGCATTTCTGAGGATGCTTGAAATATAAGCCCTATTTCAAAAATAAGCCCTAGATATAGTTCATTTAAAAAGTCAATTTGGAAAAATAAGACTGCCCCTGAAAACAAGCTCGAAAGCATCTTTTGGATCAAAAATTAATATAAGACCCTGTTTTTAAGATCAATTCAAGGGGTGCTGTGGTTTTTAACTTTGAATTCGTTTTAATGGTTTTAAACTGGGGAATTATTTAATACTGTTTATATTTAATCCTGTTTTAATGTTCACATATTTATATATTTTAAATTGTTATGCTGATGCTTTTTTGTTAAGCCGCTTTGAGTGCTCTTCAGGGGAGAAAAAGCAGTATATATATATATATATATATATATATATATATATATATATATATCTCGCTAATGATGCACCTGGAGGTCCAGTTATTGACATGCTAAGAGGTGAAAGGAAAGTCCAATACTGTGCAGCATGTATTATAGAAACATGGAATGTGAGAAGTATAAATCATAGAACCCAGACACTGTTAAACAAAGAAATGAACATACAAAGATTGCAATAATGGGGGTTATCAAGATAAAGGAGACAGAAATGACATACTTTGAGTCAGATAACTGAGTCAGAGTGAAAAACAAAGAAGAAATGGGGGTATTAATAGTGAAGAAATACGTAACAAAAGCTGTCAGTGGATGTAATGCAATGACCAATAAGATTTCAAGGGAAATCTATAAATATAACTATCTTCCAATTACAGAAGCAGAAGAAATTGAAAGATTCTCTACTGGAGTCAAGGAGAAAATTAATCACAGAGCAAAACAGGGCATATTGGAAAGCAGAAGTAGGAAACAGAGTACCAAACATTGTAGGAGAATTTGTCTTTGGAACAAGAAATGAAACAGTTGAATTTTCTGATGCCAATATTTTGTTTATTACAAAAACATGATTCAAGCCACCAATGATGGCCAATATAGAAATCAGATAGACTACTTAATCAGAAGCAAAAGATGAAGAAACTCCATTCTCTCTGCAAAACTAAGATCAGGATCAGATTGTGGCAGATCATGAAGCTCTAGTATAAAAATAGAGGAAAGCTAAAGAAGAACACTAAATCAAAAATTGTGCCAAAATAGAACCTGAAAGACTCTCATTTAGAATTTAAAGATAACAAAAACATTGAGCTATTAACCTAATTGATGAGGAGCCAAGCAGGAGGAACAGGTTCTGCTCTATGTAGATTTATTAATAGTCTGTCATCAAACCATTAACTTTATTTTTATTTCCTTTGAAACTACCTAATAACAGAGGTTCTTGGAGTGATATAGTGTGTTGCTTCTTAAAAAGTGGGATCTGGCCCCAAATGAGGTCCCCTTGGCTCACCAAAAATTGGCAACAGTAAAAGGTTTATGAACACCACACATTTACACAAATCTAATAGCAAGTGGACTCTGCAGAAAATCCTTCAGCTGTACTCCACTGAAAGGGAATCAGCCTGTTTTGCAAGCCTTGCAAATGCTGATATTTTTCCAGTAAATGTTTGATTTTTATACCCATTTTATAGTCCTGGTGTGGAGTGCATTAAAAATATAAAATACAGAAATAACAACTAGAAAATGTAATACCTACATAACCAACAGAATTTCATAGCTGAAAATTAAGCAACAAGTGTGTGTTCAAGATGGCAAAAGTTGCCAGTGAAAGAATGCATAAACTAAAAGTTTCAGTAGTTTACTTTTGCCTGAGCAAAAAATTCACCCCCTTCTCCACAGCCAAGTTGAGTGCAACCCTACTTTTGCACTTCAAACTGTTTGTAGCAACTGAAGTAAGCTGAGGACAAAGGAGGAAAATGAGATAAGGAGAGAGATTGGAACAATTTAAAAGCATATTTTAAAAAGTGTGTGTGTGTGGGGGGGGGGGGGGGGTTGAAGATTAATAAGGACTATCCTTGCCAAACAGGCCTTTGGATAGTATGTACATATAAATCCCTAAGTCTAAACTGACATACCGTATTCTCCCACATGAGTCTTCCTGGGCCATGTGATTTTCAAGTGAGATCCTTCTCTCAGTCACAACATCCTTGCAGGTACATCCCATGAGAAACAGAAGGCAGCCCTTTCACAAAAGCTATTCCTAGGCTTTCAAAATCCTTTCCTAAGGACTATGCTGTGTTATTTCTGAACTGTTTTTTAAAGTATGTTTTAAATTGTTTTAAATATTATTGACAGCATAATGGGAGCAAATAGATCTCATTTTGGAAGAAAGGTGAGATATAAATTCACCAAATAAACAAGTTATATTTTAATAATATTACAGTATTTCAAATGCTTTGATCTTTATGTGAAGACAGATGGATACAACTATAACCTTCAATACTTTAATTCAGTTCTCTGAATGCTCATTCCACTGCAATTGTTTTGCTGCTGATTCCACACTATGACAGCTCAACTTTTGAATTGCTGTTGTTGTGTGCCTTCAAGTCATTTATAGCACCCCAAGGTGAAATTAAGGGTTTTCATGAGATTTGTTCAGAGAGATTTGACTTTGGCCTCCTCTGAGGCTGAGAGAGTGTGACTTGCCAAAGGATATTGAGTGAGCTTCTGTGGCCAGGTGAGGATTCAAACCCTGGTCTCTAGAGTTATTGTCCAACACTCAAACCAACACTTAAATGTTGCTCTGTAATTAGCACTAGCTAGGTAACATAGATGAAATATCCTTGATAATGGAATTTGAAAACATTACTGGTCTGAATTATAGTTCCCAGAATAGCCAAATCATCAGGGCCACTGGCTAACAGACTCTGGGTATTCTAGTCTCCAAAATGATTTTTTCCTAGTTGAGGAAAAATATTTGGCTTCATAAAAGAGATGGTTCTGTCTTGCTTGACCCCCCCCCCACACACACACACACACTTCAAATCACAAATCCATGGGGGGGGGGGTTTGGCTCAGGCTTCCCCTCTTCCAGCACTGCCATCTTGTGTTTGCTGGGTTGCCCTTTTCTTTGTTTCCAATCAGACTGGTAAATAAATCATCATCCCCTGGAATCTCTGTTTGCTTTCTGAACTGTTGGGGGTTGAGAGGATGAGAGGGAAGGTGCAGAGAGAAAGGTGGTAGGGAGGCCAGTTAATCAGTGACTCCAAAGAGAAGGGCAAGAGTCCAGCGATGAGGGGTTGGGGGGAGATTTAGTCCAGGCCCTGTAGAGAAACTATAATCAAGCCTCCAGGTATGCCAGAATATAACTCCAATCATCCCCTCAGATGTCGGGCTTATAGCCAAATGGCTTGGGATGATGGGAGTTTTATTGAACCACCCATCTAGAGGGCACCAGGTTGGAGAAAACTTTCATCCTCTCTTCAAAAGTGCGACATGTCAAGAGATTTTAAAGGGAAATCGGTTAAAAGGGTGGAACCAAAGTTGATCTGCAGCAAACTGACAATTGGAAGTGGCAGAATGCATCTTGGGAGTCAACGGTGGAAGAAGAAGGGGGGTCATCAGAGCATATCACATTTTTTTGCAGAAGTGTCCCTCACCTAACTCTATGTTAGCTAAACTATTGGTTTCTGGAAGCCCACTTCATATTCCTGTTAGATGCCAGCAAACCATGGACACTCATTATGTGAGTGTCCATTAGGTGATCCCACCTTTCTCCACAAGCTGTATTGTGAAGCAGCTCACAATGAGACTGAATACAAAGATACAAACACAGAACACCATCATATTAAAGAACAAGTAAACAACTTACAATGTTCAGGTATTGGATTTAAACCAAATTGTAAAAGAAGTCAATAAAAACAGTAGTTCACCCACCTGTTAAAAGCACCTTTTCTCACCAGCGAGTCACTTGCCAAAAGTCCACCTGGAAAAAAAAGCTCTTTATCTGGATTGACAACAGAAAAATGGCCAGGCTTCAAAACAGCTAGACCAAAAGCCAGTGCTAGTAAACCAACAGGTGTGCCTGCAAACCTGATGAGACTGGAAGAAGGGCTTCAGCCCATTCCAGAAAAGATGCACATTTCAGTGCCTTAGGGATGTGTTGTTGCCCATTATTTTACATGTCTTTAGGATTAGACAAACCAGTGGACAATAGGCCCACAAACTGCTTTTAGTCATGATATAATGGAACTGTTCCAGCCTAATGTGTTTCTGAATATGCCTAAAGTAGGGCTATTGTGTAGATGATGAATTATGTTAATTGCTAGCATTGTTATTTAAGGTGCGGCATTGAGAGCTGAACTAGGATCCTGGAAGTTCAGCTCTGGAAGTCCATTAAGTGACTTTAGGCAAATCACATTCTCTTAGCCTTAGAAGAAGGCAATGGCAAGCCTCCTCTGAATAAAACTCTAAGATAGAGTAGATATTGGTTAGAGTCAACTTGAGGGCACACAGCAGCAACAACAACAACAACAAGTGTTTGTCTCAGTCAATTAATATTGGAAGTGGCCAGGAAAGCTTTGTAGTTGATTCATTTGAACTGTCCAGGTGTTCCTCGTCTGTTGGAAGGTGGAAATGTGGAGGCCACACCTCTTGACCTTGTCCTCCTCAATAAGCGTGTTGCCTTCAGGTGGAGGAGAATATATGATTCTTTAAATATGATTAAGTTAAATTCAACTTCTGGTCCATTCTACCTCTATACAGTACATGGAATAGAGCAAGCAATGGAACCTTGTCCTTCACTACAGAAGGCAAAGCATCTTGGATCAGCCTTTGTCTGCTGGGACCTTGAGGCAGAATATATGCTTCTCTTACCTCTTATTTTATCTTCAAGCAGCCCTTTAAAGCAGATTAATCTGAAAGAATGGCAAAGCACTGAATGGTCACTGTGGCAAATAAAATTTGATCCAGAACTTTGAAAAATTTCTTTTTTGTATTACAACTCACAGAATCCCCCACCTATCATGGTCCTAGATGACCCAAAAAAAGCCAAGTGACTCTAAGACTTCATTTGTTCCTTGAACAGAAGAGATGCCATATCCCATGTAGCTGCATAGAGAAAAAATGATATTGGAAAAAAATATGAGCAGAGTTCTAGTTAAAATCTCGCATCCTTAGTTCTCCATTATTACCAAGCTTCTGCTGAACAAATTATTTCATCATACTACCAGTTATCAAGCCTACCCACCTCCCATGTCTTACTCTAATTCTTTTTTACTCTCCTTCAGAAATCCTAGTGGACTGAAAATTGCTTTATAAATTTGCCACCAAGTCAGCCTCAACCATTAAAAATGACAAACCCCCAATATATAAATGCTAATCTTAATAATGCTAAGTAAAGCTCTACTCATGGCATTTATTTCTATACAGTATCATACCCTCCAACTATGAGAGTGAAGTCAAGATATTAGTTTTTGTCTGAGTCAATTAGGAAGGGTCGAATTCTGTCCCATCTTTCTTCTTTCTTCTGGTGAGCTACCTGAGGCCCATTCTGCACTGCCATATAAAATCCAGAGTATCTGCTTTGAACTGGATTATATGGCAGTGGAAACTCTATGTAATACACTTCAAAGCAGATAATGTGGATTGCCTGCTTTGATAATCTGGATTATATGGCAGTGTAGAAGGGGCCTAAGTGCACAGTTTGAACTCAGTTGACAACAACTGAAGTAAACTGAGGACAAAGGAGGAAGAGGGAGAAACTGGGACATTTGAAAAGCAACTGAAAATGTGGGGCAGCAAAGAATTCATTGGGCTTCCCTGTCAATTGGAAGGCATGGATTAAGAATGGGGAAAGTACACTTTACAGGCTGCAAGATGACTTTAGAATGGCATTTTAGTCCCCTGAAGCCTCCAGATCGCCCTATTATTTAAAAAACCCTTAAAAGTGATCCACCTCCATAAATGGCCAATAACAGTGCTAAAACAGTGCAAAACAGTCATCCCCATCATTCTCTGACATTCCCAATGACCCAATGTAAACAAAACATTGACCAAAATTAAACTGGAAATTATGTGATGGTCAATCTAGCATGGCATAGGGTTCAATAGTGAAATGTAACTGATTCCCTTCGGGGTTTCCCATCCCCGCCATACAACCACTATGAAGTATTTGCTCAAATGGACAGCCTTGCTTAATCTTGGGCATTTTTAGGTGTTGGAAAACATCTCCCATAGTCTCAAAACTTTGCAGTAGAATGATGGGATTTGTAGTTATATATGGAAGGGTCCAAATTTAGTCTCAGTAGCATTTAATTTGAAGAACGTGGAAAGATTTTGTTTGAGGCCAATTACCATCTAGTGTTTAACCCTCTAGTCTAACCCTTATCTAACCCACTAGTAGAGTATTTCATTGCAATGATACAATGATAAGGGGGAGCAGAAATCTATGGAATAAGAGCAGCTTTAAAATGTAAAGTTTAATATTTTCACTACTTTACTGATTGTCTGTTTCTACAATAACAACTTTGTAAGGTAGGTTTGGCTAGAAAGCAATGACATCCTAAAAGCTAATCAATATGATGTGAGACCAAATAAGGGTATTAAAGTGTATTTGTCCAAATCTAAAACACAGTTCTTCTGCAGGAGGCAGTAACAGGAGGAAAATGCTGGTTGAGCATCCCTTATCCAGAATAGTGAAATCCATAATACTCCAAAATCTAAAACTATGAATGTGGGGAGCTGAAATGGTGACATCTTTGCTTTCTAATGGTTCGATGTGCATAAACCTGGTTTTATGCACAAAATTTTTTAAAATGTTGTATAAAATTACCTTCATACTACATGTTTAAGGCATATATGAAACATGTTTAGAATTAGGTCCCATCTCCAAAATATCTCAAATTTGTACATGCAAATACAGTATGGGTATTCCAAAATCTGAAATCCAAAACAATTCTGATCCCAGACAGATAAGGAATACTAGTGTGTGTGTTTTTTCAAATCTTTAAAGGCTGCAAATCTATACCTCTAATATGGAAGTGAACTCTTTGAGCAAGAAGATCTATTTTTAAAAAAAAGACATGCATTGGATTGCAGTGGGAGGGAATTTGAGAGATCAGTGGCAGCAGTGTCAAACTGATAACTGTATTTTCTGCAACACCGGGTTTTGTTCTGGAGCTACAGCTGCTAGGACAGGATCAAAGTCCTGGGAATTTCTGATCATCAGGAAGAATGAAGTCATGTACCAACCTTTTCTAAATTCCCCAGTCCCTGTGAGGTTAGTTGAAATCTTGATGAGGAAGTGCTGGATTTTCCAGTAATAGTGTTGCAATACCAAGTGTTTGAGATTGATTTAGTTTTTAAGAAGCAATTAGGACCCAATAGCTTTACAAATGACTGAAGCCAGAGAATGCTAGAATGGGTCCGTTGACACAAGTCTGGTTAAATATCCGGATTCACCTTGAGGGCTTAGCTCTAGGGGTGTTATAGTGAGTGCCTGCAGTCCAAAATGCACTCTGCAGGACTTGTTTGGCTAGATGGCCATCTGTCAAGGCTGCTTTGATTGTGCTTTTCCTGCATGGCAGAGGGTTGGACTAAATGGCCCATGTGATCTCTTCCAACTCTGATTGATTCGATTCTACAATTCTAGGTAAGTACTACACAAAATGTGTGTACTTCCACAATGAGAAGTAATATGTCTCTCAAAACACTTTAAATCATCATAAGATCATGATTCCATAAATTCTCCCCACAATAACAAAGAGATTCTTTTTGGCACAGATTTATAACACATTGAAAATGTTATCTCTTAGTCATTACAATCATCATTATTACTGTCTACTTACAAGGGGTGCATCTACACCAGGGGTCCCCAAACTAAGGCCCGGGGGCCGGATGCGGCCCTCCAAGGTCATTGAGCTGGCCCCTGTCCTAAACTTTAGACTTAGAGTTGACCTAAGTCTACCTGGTCTTTGGAGGTCTTTTTGCTTACCTATGGTCTTATGA
This sequence comes from Anolis carolinensis, assembly GCF_035594765.1. NCBI lineage: Eukaryota > Metazoa > Chordata > Lepidosauria > Squamata > Anolidae > Anolis > Anolis carolinensis. The sequence goes on along the minus strand of NC_085844.1, from coordinate 218,283,677 downwards.
GATCGTCCAGATAGTCTTTGAAGGTCTCTGTGCTTAGCTATGGCCTTATGAGACCATTTAGATGGCTTTTGGAGGTCACTTTCCTTACCTATGGTCCTATGAGACTGTCTAGATCAGGGGTCCTCAAACTTTTTAAACCGAGGGCCGGTCCACAATCCTTCAGACTGTTGAGGGGCCGGATTATCATTTGAAAAAAAATAAACAAATTCCGATGTACACTGCATCATATGTCTTATTTGTAGTGCAAAAACAACAACAACAGCAAGAACAATGAAAGAACAATACAATATTTAAAAATAAAAACAATTTTAACCAACATAAGCCTATCAGGATTTCAATGGGAAGTGTGGTCCTGCTTCTGGCCAATGAGATAGTCAAGTTAATTAGGGTTGTTGTTGTTGTTGTTGTTGTGTGCCTTCAAGTCATTTCAGACTTTGGGCGAGCCTAAGTCTAATATTTATTTATTTATTCATTTATTTATTATTTTCTGCATTTATTTACTACATTTGTATCACACCCTTCTCACCCCAAAGGGGACTCAGAGTGGCTTACAAATTATATGTACATAAAATATATTATATTATTAGCATAGCACAATATTAGCATTATATATTACTATGTTGAACTATACCACTATACTGTAATATTATTAGTAATATTATATGTAATATAGAATATATAATTAATATTATTATATGGTATTATTATTAGTATTATATTGTATTACATTATAATATTATGATCAATATTATATGTATATAGTACAATATATTATATTATAAAACTGAGGGCGGGGGCCAGGTAAATGACCTCGGAGGGCCGCATCCGGCCCCCGGGCCTTAGTTTGGGGACCCCTGGTCTAGATGGTCTTTGAGAGTCCCTTTCCTTCTCTATGGTTTTATGAGATTGTCTAGATGGCCTTTGGGGGGCCCTTTCCTTCTCTATGGTCTTATGAAACCATCTAGATGGTCTTTTGAGGGTCCCTTTCCTTATCTATGGTCTTCTGATGGCCTGATGAGATCATCTAGATGGCCTTTGAGGGTCCCTTTCCTTACCTATTGTCTTATGAGATAGAATAGATCAGGGGTCCCCAAACTAAGGCCCATGGGCCAGATGCAGCCCTCCAAGGTCCTAAACTTTAGACTTCGGGTTGACCTAAGTCTGAAATTACTTGAAGGCACACAACAACAACAATCTTAATTTTCGACTATTTCATCATAGTCTGGCCCCCTAACAGTCTGAGGGACTGTGAATCGGCCCTCCACCTAAAAAGTTTGAGGACCCCTGATCTACACTGTAGAATTAATACAGTTTGCCACCACTTTAACTGCTGTGGCTCAATGCTATGGAATCATGGAAGGCACACTTTGGCAGAGAAGGCTAAAAACCTTGTAAAACTACAACTCCCAGGATTCCATAGCATTGCATTTTGTCAGTTAAAGTTATATCAAACTGCATTAATTCTACAAAGTAGATGCACCCTTGATGGTTTGGACTATCAACAATTTGGTATTCTGCCAAGAAACCAGGAATCAATTAGTAGTAATTAGCATAATACGGCATCATAGAATCATAGAATCATAGAATCATAGAATCATAGAATAGTAGAGTTGGAAGAGACCTCAAGGGCCATCTAGTCCAACCCCCCGCTAAGAAGCAGGAAATCGCATTCAAAGCACCCCCGACAGATGGCCATCCAGCCTCTGCTTAAAAGCCTCCAAAGAAGGAGCCTCCACCACGGCCCGGGGGAGAGAGTTCCACTGCCGAACAGCCCTCACAGTGAGGAAGTTCTTCCTGATGTTCAGGTGGAATCTCCTTTCCTGTAGTTTGAAGCCATTGTTCCGTGTCCTAGTCTGCAGGGCAGCAGAAAATAAGCTTGCTCCCTCCTCCCTATGACTTCCCCTCACATATTTGTACATGGCTATCATGTCTCCTCTCAGCCTTCTCTTCTGCAGGCTAAACATGCCCAGCTCTTTAAGCCTCTCCTCATAGGGCTTGTTCTCCAGACCCTTAATCATTTTAGTTGCCCTCCTCTGGACGCTTTCCAGCTTGTCAGCATCTCCCTTCATCTGCGGTGCCCAAAACTGGACACAGTATTCCAGGTGTGGTCTGACCAAGGCAGAATAGAGGGGGAGCATGACTTCCCTGGATCTAGACGTTATTCCCCTATTGATGCAGGCCAAAATCCCATTGGCTTTTTTAGCTGCCGCATCACATTGTAGGCTCATGTTTAACTTGTTGTCCACGAGGACTCCAAGATCTTTTTCGCACACACTGCTGTCAAGCCAGGCGTCCCCCATTCTGTATCTTTGATTTCCATTTTTTCTGCCGAAGTGAAGTATTTTGCATTTGTCCCTGTTGAACTTCATTTTGTTAGTTTCGGCCCATCTCTCTAGTCTGTCAAGATCGTTTTGAATTCTGCTCCTGTCTTCTGGAGTGTTAGCTTTCCCTCCGAGTTTGGTGTCATCTGCAAACTTGATGATCGTGCCTTCTAACCCTTCGTCTAAGTCGTTAATAAAGATGTTGAACAGAACCGGGCCCAGGACGGAGCCCTGCGGCACTCCACTTGTCACTTCTTTCCATGATGAAGACGACGCATTGGTGAGCACCCTTTGGGTTCGTTCGCTTAGCCAATTACAGATCCACCTAACCGTAGTTTTGTCTAGCCCACATTTTACTAGTTTGTTTGCCAGAAGGTCGTGGGGGACTTTGTCGAAGGCCTTACTGAAATCTAGATATGCTACATCCACGGCATTCCCTGTATCGACCCAACTCGTAACTCTATCGAAAAAAGAGATCAGATTAGTCTGGCATGACTTGTTTTTGGTAAATCCGTGTTGACTATTAGCAATGACCGCATTTGTTTCTAAGTGTTTGCAGACCACTTCCTTAATGATCTTTTCCAGAATCTTGCCTGGTATTGATGTGAGGCTGACCGGACGGTAATTGTTTGGGTCGTTCTTTTTTCCCTTCTTGAAGATAGGGACCACATTCGCCCTCCTCCAATCTGCTGGGACTTCTCCTGTTCTCCAAGAACTCTCGAAGATGATTGCCAGTGGTTCTGAAATAACTTCCGCTAGTTCCTTCAATACTCTTGGATGTAGCTGATCTGGCCCTGGGGACTTGAATTCGTTTAGAGTGGCCAGGTGTTCCTGGACAACTTGTTTCCCTATTTGGGGTTGGATTTCCCCCAATCCTTCGTCCATTCCATGTTGCTGAGGTTGAAGATGGCTTTCTTTTTGTGAGAAGACCGAGGCAAAGAAGGCATTAAGCAGTTCTGCCTTTTCCCTATCCCCTGTCGCCATCACCCCATTTTCTCCTTGCAGTGGCATCAAAATGGTGGTTCATATTTTCCTTAAATCCCGTCTTTCCCCCAAGATGGTTTGTAAGCAAAATACAGATTGTAAAAAAATGCATGGTTGAAAATGTGAAAAAGTATTGTTAAAGAGCAAGCAATTTATCTTTAGAATTAAAACCCTTTTAAAACAAATCTCTTAAAAAGTCAAAGACAACAATGCATGCGACAAACCTTATTAAAAGCCCTCACAGTCCATTCCTAAGTGCCTATCATAATCAAAAAGTTTCACAAGCCGACAGAGAGGAAATGAGGATGGACCCATCCCAACCCCCAATCCCAAGGAAGTTCCAAATCCTGGGGACAACACTGCACCTCATTCAGGTCTGTTAAGGTGACAGGATTAGCTGGAGGATTTGTGGGACTTGTAGTCAAAAAAGTAATTTTTGCCCCATTTTGATTTATAGCACTAGTATTTGTGGACTTGAGTAGATTTAATCAAATATCATATATTTGATTAAATCTACTCAAGTCCACAAATGCTAGTGTTTACTTCTAAGCCCATTCAGCCCAAATGATTCCAGCATGCAAGAGGTAGGACCTGTAAAAATTCTATTAAATACTTATGAGCAAATAATTTTTCCCAGCAGCTACAGCCAAATGATCAGAAAACAGCCCTATGTAGCGCCAATATTAAAATCAGTTACCTTTTGCACTACAACACCTAAATCCCACAAAAAGCATGACTTTGGTTTCTAACAGGCACTAAGAGTTCCTCCCATGAAATGTTTTAACATGCTTCAGCCACTTGCCTGCATACGCCCACTTCAAACTTATCTATTTGGGGAACCATAGTCTCTGCATTCCTTTTGTGAAGTCACATCATGTGCCTCTGAGTAAATGGCTTGCAGATAGCGCCTTTTGTGAAGTTTCACTTGAAACCCTGAAGGGCATTTACATCTTGATTCAACCACAGCTTCCCTGAGCAAATCAGCTGCTCAGATGGAACGAAATCAAGGAGGAATGAATTCACCAACTTACTGCATGTTAATTCTTAATTCTTTTGCAAACCTTACAAAATAATTTCCTATGGAAGAAGAATGAATCCAGGAAGCCTATTGCGATTGTTCGGCGGAGTTTCATGGAGGTCTTGGTTTGTTGGGTAAGTAGAGTTTTGGAAATTGGAAAAGTTTTATTTTCATCTTTAAAATCAAGACAAATATTGACAAATTATTAAATTAAATCTTAAATTCCATGTAAAATGATTTTAGCATTAAGCATCAGCTCACCAAATCCCATCAGCTCTCCTGCCACTATGCTATTTCCTCTCTTCAATTGAACAGCACTTCTTAAAATCAAATTTGAGGAAATAACTGATTTTCCAAATCTTGCATAGTGTTGCAGTAAAATGTTTCTGTAACACTATTTTTGTTCCTGGGTTAAAAATGTAATTTCCTAATTGGTTCTATCATAAAAACATGGAATAGGTTTATTAAACTGCAAAAACTTTGTTTTTGTGGGCATCCTGCAGTACATTTTGCTATAGTTTTTAAATGAATATCTTATAGAATCTCAATCAATTCAACATAGTTTGTGGCAGCAACAAAAACGAAGTTCCTAGAGTATAACAATTATTTTCAAAGTACCACACAATTAAAGAGGAAATAGCACTTCCAAAACAGGAACAGATTTTTTTTCAAATTTTGTTAGTGCAATCTCTCTCTCATATTACTTACTTAGGCGATCCCTTGTCTGAGGATGATGATCCTCCAAGTATAGTGTCTTGGCGGTGGATATGTAGGTGACTGTAGAGCCCTATTCTTGACCCGCATGTTCTTCTACAGTGAGGACATCAGTTTCCAGGTGGAAGCCAGTCCCAGTCAGGGTTGGCTTGATGTGCTTTCTTCTTGGTGCGTTTCTCCCTTAAGCCCTCCATTCGTGTCTCTTCAAATTCCACAGCACTGCTGGTCACAGCTGACCTCCAGCTAGAGCACTCAAGGTCCAGGTCTTCCCAGTTCTCGGTGTCTATGCCACAGTTTTTAACGTTAGCTTTAAGCTGATCTTTAAATCTCTTTTTCTGTACACCAATATTCTGTTTTCCGTTCTTGAGTTGCGAGTATAGTAATTGCTTTGGGAGATGGTGATCGGGCATTCGGACAACGTAGCCAATCCAGCGGAGTTGATGGCGTAGAAGCATTGCTTCAATGCTAGTGGTCTTTGTTTCTTCCAGCAGGCTGACATTGGTCCACCTGTCTTCCCAAGAGATTTTCAGGATTTTTCAGAGGCAATGCTGATGGAATCATTCCAGAAGTTGAGTCTGACGTCTGTAGACAGTCCACCTTTTGCAGGTGTATCAGGGTTTGGAGGACAATAGCTTTATAAACAAGCACGTTGTTTATATCTTGTATACCTTGTATCTCTCATATACATATATTTTAGTTCTAGAAACTGTGTATTTTTGCTTGATATTAATATAAATCTGCAACATGTAATTGTATGCGCCCATGCCACTTATAGCTCAGTAACATTCATAATCCAAAAGAAGAAAATCAGCAGTGTATCTATAGTTGCTTGCCTTGCTTTGAAATGCATTGGCAGTTGCTGTCTTTGCTTTGCTCATCTGTCAACAGTCTGGTTGTGTTTGATGTTGAATCCAGATGTGTTGCTATATATCCTTCTAAACTTGAAGCCCTGAGATAAACCCTTTTCTCCACCAACTAGAGGTAGGTGCATTGTTGAACTTCATTATCTTTCAACACTTTATGGCTAAGGGCTCTTCCAGACAGGCTCTATATCCCAGGATTTGATCCCAGGTTTTCTGTTTTAAACTTGGTTATATGAGTCTGCACTGCCAGATAATCTGAGATAAACAGAAAACCTGGGATCAGTTCCTGGGATATAGGGCCTATCGGGAAGGGCCCTAAGTGCGTCAGATTAAAACACAGCCAGGTATACCTCAATAGAGAGAGAGAGCCAGTGTGGTGTAGTGTTCTGAGTGTTGGACTAGGATACTGGGAGATCAGGCTTTAAATTCCTGCACAGCCTGGCCTTAGGTTGGTCACACTCTCTCAGCCTCTGAAGAAGGAAAAGGCAAGATCCCACCTAATAATTCTGCTTGAGAAAACCCTGTGGTAAATATGCCTTTCGGTCACCACAAATCAGTGATCAGGAAGAAGATATTCTTCTTTATTTATGCATGCCTGTGCAAGTTTCTTTTTTATTTATGCCAGTCCTGTGAATTTCATAGGAGTATTTAGAGATCATCTTGTAAATTCCTTCCCTTGGAATATTGCCTACAGCCCCTGGTATTTGCTGAAATTGTTCTCCCATCCTAGCACTAAACTGGACTGCCTTTCTTAACTTTCAGGATCAAGGTGCACAACTCTACATCTTCTGCTTCTAGGAGTTTTTGGTGGGACAAAGCAGCCTTCCCTAACTTGATACTTACCTGTTGTATTGGATCACAAAAGAGGTAGAAAACTAGTTCTTTGCATGTTTGCATGCCCTTTCCAATCATCTCCCAATCCTGGAAATGCTATCTAGGGCTGATGCGAGTTGCAGACTAGCAATATTTGAAATGCCTCCTTTTGCTACCTTTGATTTACACGTTGCAGTTTTACATATCTGAGACTGAGGAAGGCTAGTAGATCAAAGCACAGGGCTGTCTTTCATAGAAACATAGAATTGGAAGAGACCACAAGGGTCATCCCTACTTTACAATTGCTCTATATTTTATGTTCAGATTGTACACCAACCTACAAACACTGTTGTCATTGAGTGCTTTGAAAATGTAATATATTATGCCAAATAATGATGAAGGAATCCACATATAGAACAATAACATATTTTATTAAATTCTTTATATTCAGATTAATTTCTTTGCTCCTTGTGTCAAAAATCTTTGATCTAATTGTCAAAAAAGCAACTGCATGGTTGAGGCTACATTTTTATTTCACAAATGGAGATACCAGTAGGGATATGTATAAAAATCTTCTGAAATATCAAAAAATTGTACTTTACTTTTAAAAGTGCTGAGGAGAAATAGTGAAATAATCTTCCTTTTGGGGACAATATAAGTGAGATAGGTGCAATTTTACTCCTTTTGCTCTTCCTGCCCAATGTTTTTTTCAGCTGGCCAATAAATAAATAAAATCACTCTGTTTAGTACCTAAGTGGAACAGGTGAGTGAGGACTCTGAATTTCATGGGCCCATAATCTAATTTCTTTTAACACTATATGATCCAAATGTATGGCCAACATGAATTTAGGGCAAGAGAATAATTGTTTCATAGTAAAGGGGTATTTGTGTGTGTAGTGTGTAATGCATGTAGGAAGGAGATAGAAAGAGAATCTCTGCAGATCTTCTGATGGAGAGATGTCCTTTTCTCCAAAATACGCAAGTGCAAAATGGAGTTATCCATCTCAACCAAACTGGATACCCCTTGAGAATCAAGGTTGGACTGATAGCCAATTGATGTTTGAATGGATTCAGTATATTCAGGGAAGGTGAAGGCCAACATCATCCAACACATATATTAAGAGTTTGATTTGGGATCTGGAGAATGTAGTCTTAATTTTGACGTCTGTAGGACAAATATGAGAAGAAATGCCTGGTTTGTGATGGTGATAGTGGTTGTAATAACAACTGTGTACAGATCATAAGTCACATTGCAAGTTTAGAAGTGCTGTATATTTAATATGTATTATCAACAACAGAGACATCAGTCATCTACATAAAGCCTCAAATGGCCATCTCTATAGTGCCTCCTACCAGTCCTTAGATCCATTCCTGTGTGGTTATATGAAGCAGTAGCAGATAGTTTCTCCATTCCACTGCAATCATACCTGCAGTTACACTTTGGAAAAGTGAGATTACTTGTACTTTACTCTGTATGTACAGAATTGAGTAGTAGCTTAATAAAGGATCAATTCAGATCCATGTGTAACATGGGTGAATGTGTGTCAAGCCTTTTCTTCATTTAGATCAGGGCTTGGCCTCATGTTTAAAAACATATCCCTTTCAGGTTATCCCATTCTGACATAGGCATTTTCAAGGCAGAGCAAAGAGATTAAGATCTTAAAAGAGTGACCTAGAAATTGGAATCTCTCTTCGTTTTAATCGTCTTTGTCCTTGGCTCCATGCTTCAAGATACGGGTGAACTCCACATAGTTGAAGTTGCCTTTCTTGTCAATGGGGGCTTCTCGGTACATCTCATCAACCTCTTCATCTGTGAACCGGTCACCCATAGTAGTGAGAAGTTCACGCAGATGGTCTTCATGAATGAAGCCTATATGAGAGATGATGGTCAGAAAGAAGGAAAAAGAAGAAGAGAACCCAACTCAAAAACATGCATTAGATAGGACCGGTGAATATTCATTTTCAGGAAGGGAATGTTATAAGATAAACTGAGGTGGCTCTTTTTAGGTTCCATGAATCATTTCTCACTAGAGCATGGCAAGTTACTTCTTTAAATCCCCTAACTGATATGAATAGTTGTAATGTTGATTGGGGGATTTTAAAAAAAGAGTTAATTTTTCTAAACTGTGTTTCTTGCTGGCTTTTCCCCTTTGTCCAAGTTGGCAGACACATTTTCCACACGGGACCACAGCTTTGTGAAAAAGGGCTTCCTGGATTTTAGGAAAACTATTAGTTTATCAGAATTACTAGGAAGGCTATTGGGAAACTGTTAACTTTTATTCCTTCAGCAATGTCTTGTTCTTGAAGATGAGAGGAAAGGAACTGAAAATGCCAATGTTCAAGGTCTAAGTGAACTCTGGATGATTTGTTATCAGTAATGAGCAAAAACACTGGATACTGTCTTAAACAGGATACACAACACAAATGTCTAGAGAAGTTTATACACTTAGGTTTAAGCAGTACATTTTAATTAGGGCTTTTAGTTAGAACTTGCCAAAAATCTCTTTGCTTTTAGACATGTTTGGCGCAACAGCTGAATGTGAGCTCTGATGTAATCTTCTCACCAAAAAAGTGATAAGTATGCCATAATTTTGGGGTTTACCATTGAGAATAGAAGTGAAAAACCTGGCTTATACGAGGGTTAAATGAAAAGTAATGCCTCCACCTTCGCAACTCCTCAACAGATGGCAGTACTGGTATGCGGCAGGTACTGGCTTGTTCAGTAGACTCTCCTCTACAGTTCCATTTGGCGGGAAGCCTTAGCATTGAACGATTGTGTTGTTAAAGTGCGAAGTATGGAACCCTGTGCTGACGATTGGTCAATGCGACTTAAGAAACGTGCAGTCATTGAATTCTTGACAGCAAAAGGTGTCACCCCAAAGGAGATTCATCAGAGAATGCAAGCTGTTTATGGTGATTGTGTTGATGTGAGTACTGTGTGTTGTTGGGCGGGTAAGTTTAAAGATGTTGAGGTGGCAACATCTGACTTGCGTGACAAACAAAGAGTTGGATGTCCTGCGACAGCAACCACCTAAATTCACAAGCAAAAGGATGATAGACTGATTCGGGATGATCGTTGTATCACTCAGAGAGAAATGTCAAGCATAATCGGCATTTCACAAGAACATGTGAGTCACATTATTGCTTTGTTTGGCTGTCGGAAGATATGTGCACGATGGGTACCCAGGATGCTAACGCCTGAAATGAAAGTGCACAGACTCCTCTTGCGTTACCAGGAACTCCTTTTGCGTTATGAGAATGAAGGTGACGCTTTTCTCCTTTGGGGCGACACCTTCTGTTGTCAAGAATTCAATGACTGCACGTTGCTTAAGTCGCATTGACCGACCGTCTGTGCAGGGTTCCATACTTCGCACTTTAACAACACAACCATTCAATGCTAAGACTTCCCACCAAATGGAACTGTAGAGGAGAGTCTACTGAACAAGCCAGTACCTGCCACATACCAGTACTGCAATCTGTTGAGGAGTTATGAAGGTGGAGGCATTACTTTTCATTCAACCCTCGTAGTTATCATTGGGCTCCAACTTTGAGCAGTCGCAGACAGCATGGCCAATAGCCCAAAATAATTGGAGTGGGAATCTACCAGCTTCTGAGGAGACAGAAGAGACTACCCAGGGTTACAGCATAGTCACTGAAAGCTATCATTCGTGTCTTGGGTCTTCATCAATGCTTTTTGATCAAATCTGTATCCTGTATTTATTACAATTTTACCATTTATGTGTTTTAAATGCAATTTTTATCCTGTATTTTTTGTTTTAATTGATATATTGTATTACTGTTTTATCTTTTTATAGTGTGATTTGTATTATGTTGCCTATATTTTGTCCTAAGTTGTTTGGGCCTCTGCCTCATGTAAGCCGCCCTGAGTCCCCGCGGGGAGATGGTGGCGGGGTATAAATAAAGTATTATTATTATTATTATTATTATTATTATTATTATTATTATTATTATAAATGTGTGAATTTATTTACAACCTTAACAACTTACTTTTTTGAATTAGGATTTCACAACCAGAATAGAAAACTGCCAAGCTAGCCAAGTGGATTCTGGGAGACATACTCTAGAAAAATAAGCTTCCCTCCCACTAAACTGGTTTCTAACCTGAACCACTCTTTCTTTGTGGCATTGAAGCTCATTCTTACCAATGTATGCACTGCACAAATATAGTTAGTTTGCTTTTTAAAATATAACCCACTTGCCAAACCAATGAGCTCATATCATTCACTTCTGAACTCCCAATTTTCTTTTGCCCATTTTAAAAGGAATCCATTATAATGAGTAATGCCTGGATTTCATAGTAGCAGGGGCGAGGAGGGGGGGGAGGTCAACCATCCAACCTGCTCCCTCCTTTTTTCCTCCTCAATAAGCCTTAGGAATGTCCTAAACACAACCTGAGAACTTCTCAGTATCTTGCAGATTCTAATTTGAATGTCTGCATAGTGTCTTCTCATGTTCCATCTTAAAAGTGTAATGAATGCTAACTTGAAGAGGAGTCACTCCTCCGCTTTTCCTGTGTTTACCACCTTGTCTGAGTTCTGGAAACCTTGAAAAGTAGTTTCGGGGAATGTAATTTCTTTGGGAAGCAGTGGGAGTAGCTAAAGCAATGAGACAACCTTCACCTTATACTGTTCTTTTGTTCATATCAGGGGTGGACAACTGTGTTTCATCAGATTTTTTTAAAACTTCCATCATTCCTCACTATTGGCTATTTTGGACAATGTAACATTGCCTCCAAAAAATCCTGCAAATCTCTTGGGAAGACAGGCGGACAAATGTCAGCATGCTGGAAGAAGCAAAGACCACCAGCACTGAAGCAATGTTCCTACGCCATCAACTCCCCTAAACTGGCCACGTTGTCCGAATGCCCGATCACCGTCTCCCAAAGCAGTTGCTCTACTCCGAACTCTAGAACAGGAAACGTAATGTTGGTGGGCAGGAAAAGAGATTTAAAGATGGGCTCAAAGCCAACCTTAAAAACTGTGGCATATACACCGAGAACTGAGAAGCCCTGGCCCTTGAGCACTCTAATTGGGAGTCAGCTGTTACCAACAGTGCTACAGAATTCAAAGGGGCATGAACTGAGGGCTTAAGGGATAAACGTATCAAGAGGAAGGCGCATCAAGACAACCCTGACCAGGACTGCCTTCCATCTGGAAACTGATGTCTTCACTGCGGAAGAACATGCGGGTCAAGAATAAGTCTCCACAGCCACCTACGCATCCACCGCCAAGACACTACACATGGAGGACCATCATCCTTGAGCTACGAGGGATCATCTAAGTAAGCAAGCAAGCAAGCAAGCTATTCTGGACAAAGTTGGTAGAAACTGGAGACCAAGAAGATCTGGAGGGCCATGAGACTACCACCCAAGTTTATTTTGTTCCAATAACAACGCATAGTTCCTTGTAAATAACTGTACAACCAAAAGGGGGGAGGTAGTCCAATTCATCCTTGTGTGATGGTTTTTCTTTGGCTTTGGAATGGTTTCTATATAGCTTCAGGTACAATTTGATCCATAGTCACAGACTGGTAGACATTGTCCCCCTGGACCTATGGATAAGCATCATGAAAGAGACTAATGTTATCTAAGCATTAAATAGATTCTCAGTGCATCTACAACTGCAGAATTGATGCAACTAGACACTATGTTAAGTGCTATGTTGTTATTTGGTGAGATACCAGCTCTCTTTGGCAAAGAAGGCTAAAGACTTTGTAAAACTAAAACTCCAATGATTCCATACCATTGAGCCATAGCAATTCAAGTGTCAAATGCATTAATTCTACTGGTGTTCATGCACCCATAAATTACACATTCAAGACTGGAAATAAGGGGGCAGTGCTAAATGAAAATGTTTTTTGCCCAAGTGCTACTTGGACTCATTTTCAAAGACAATAGTAAGGATCATACTGGGTCAAAGAAAAGCCCTATTTAGTTTTAACATTCTATGCAACCCATCATTGCTTATGAGAAGTCATCAAAACACAACTGCACCTTCTATTTTAAATTCTAGTGTATGGTGAACAAGGAAGAAGCCTGCCAACACCTAGAGATATTGTGAGGAAACGAAAAACACCTTTGGTTCATGAATACAATGATATATTTTTGAAGCTGAACCGAAATTAATGAGGAGCAAGGATGCATACTTGAGAATGGTAGATAAGAGATGGGATAAGAATGACTTACTCTTTTGGGCTGGAATTAATGAGGAAAGTTTAAAGATAACACAACACTTGGAACATTTTCTCAGTAAATAAGCTTTGAAAATAAGAGCTTATCTCACAACTGTCCCCCTATGAAATACAAAAACACAGCTTTTAAAAACAATTTGTGTGAAAAGATCATTTTTATTTTTTTCTTTACTGCTGTATTGCTTTTCTTAAAAAACAAGGTTACAATGTAAACTTAATTGTGGCAAAGGAATAATGTTTAGAATTAACATTATTCTATTTTAGTCTTTTTTATTTTTATTTTTTCAAAATTGGTTCTATTTAATTCCTTAACACATTGTTGAACTTTGTTTTGGACCTTGATTTCTAAAGCCAAAAACATCGCATGTTCTCTGCTTCCATTAATACTGGTAGCTGGTTGACAGATTTATAGGACCTGACATGATGCACCAGGAAAAATCTTTGGGTGCAAAGAGTTGTGGCATTGAAGTTTGGATAATAGAAGTTGGAGAGGTACTAATCGGAAATGCTACATCTAACGGGGAGAAACTGCAACTTTGGACATCTTCCCAGATGCAGAGGACAGATTGGTGCAAACTTTTCTGTCAAAGAGGTAATACCCAGGAACACATCTACTTTCTTAAGTGAGATAATAGCAATAAAAACCTCATTTTTCAGATACTAGTTAGATGCATTCTTTACCAACACAGCTTATCTGAGAACTTAAGTTGCAATGGAGGAGAGCTTGGGAAATCTTACTGTTTAAACAATATCCCCAATATGGGGGATTCTGAAAGGTACAGTCCAAAAAACTAACATTTCCATGGAGGGGTGATATGCATACCTGTGGCCTCCTCATCAAAACAGGCAAAAGCATTGCGGATGACATCCTCCGGATCAGTTCCATTCAGCTTTTCTCCAAACATGGTGAGGAACATGGTGAAGTTGATGGGTCCAGGAGCTTCACTCATCATGCCTTCCAAGTATTCATCAGTTGGATTCTTCCCTAAAAAAATGCAAGTCGGTGAAGAGTTTGGTTTTGGCTTCTATGCCCTTGGTTGTTGAGGGTTCATTCTTAAGATCGCTGATGGAGCTTTATTGCATTGCCTTCTCAGTTTGTGACTGGAGAAGATGAAATTTATTTATTTATTTATTTATTTATTTATTTATTTCCAGCATTTATACCCCACCCTTCTCACCTGGGGGGAACTCAGGGCGGCTTATAACAGTTGGCAACATTTAATGCCAAGAACATAATAATAAAACAAAGACAGTACATATCATCAATTAAAACTATAAAAATACATAATTAAAATACATTATAACATTTAAAACATATGTAAATTAGGTCAATTTGTCTAAAAACCTCATTCTTCAGCCTTCAATTGGACTATGTCGACGTTATTGTATTACTCATTAAAAGCTTGTGCACACAGCCATGTTTTCACAGCCTTTCTGAAACCCAGAAGGGTTGGGGCTTGTCGGATATTTGTGGGGAGGGTCAGTGCTATATGAAACTGCATATAGAACTGACAAACGCAACTGGAGGATATTTAAATCAGGCAATAAGTAAGTATATAGCATTTTCAGCATTGGACTATGACTCTGGAGGACCAAGATATGGATCCTGCCAGAAGCATGAAACCTACCAGATTTCCTTGGGCAAGTCACACTTTCTCAGCTGCAAACCTCTTCTGAACAAATCACACGAACAAAGCTCTGTGATAGGTTTGCCTTAGGATCACAGAATGCAGATATTGGATAGCATATTTGCTTACCAGAAGAAATCCAAAAGATTAGGGGAAAATTATGTATTAAAAGTGATGGCATGTTTAGCTCAGTTCAATGTACATCCTAGAAGTGAACGCCTAAATATCTTAACGGCATAAGTTCCTTATGATCCTGGAAGCTAAACTAAGCTGGTTAGTACTCAGATGGTGAACCCCTAAAGAATACCAAGTATTGTGCGCTGTATTTCAATAGAATTGACAAATACAGCCATTTGTTGCCTAAGAAAATGCTGTGAAATTCATAGGGTTGCCATAAAGTTGAAAGGTGACTTAGAAGCATACACACACATATCCTAGCAGTGTGAGATTTGTTCTGTTCTATCTACAAGGGGATCGGTAATAGAAACCAGGATATAAACATCACACTACAGTCGAGCTAAGCGAAGGCAATAAAATGCCCCTGTGAGCTTGTCCTCTTAAACAAAGGTGAATGCTCCTCTTGCTAAAAGCCTTGCCCATAAAAGTAGATCCTGGGGATATGGTGGAGGAAATTAACATGATTAGTCAGAAATCTGCAAGGTAGCAATTCAGGAATGGCAGGCTGAAGGGAAACAAAAAGCAACCCTGGGGGAGAAAAACGGCCAAGTCAGTATGATTTGCCAATAAACCAGGAGGAAATCCCAGTCTGCTTTACATGACTGCGTGCATGTCTGCAGAATCCCCATTTCTGACTGAATTGCTTCTCAGTTCAACTTTAAACCAAGAGGAAAAAGAATCCATCTGCTTATTTCCAAGTGTACAACCACAAGTTGCCCTCTAGTGGTCCTCTGTAAAAAATGCTGCTCTTCTATTACATCCTTTGCTATTAATTACTTTTCAACTATACTGTCCTATGCCTTCTCATTCATTCAGTTGTTTACTTCACACAACTGTTGTTTTATAGTTGACTTATATTCTCCACAACATTTATTTATAATCTGTATAAATTTTCTGGCCTGAAAATTCCAGAATTTTCCATCTGTTATAAGTTGGCAACAGAACTGATGCGAAGAAGAAATACGTAACAGTGCTTAGCAAAATCAGGACCCTGAAGGTCAACATCTCAAGACTAGCTGTTTAGCTTTCTTGTTCCCTTTTGAGTTTAACTAAAATCCTCCCAGAGCACCAGCGTAGTATAGTGGTTTGAGGGTCGGACTATGGCTCTAGAGACAAGAGTTCAAACCCCATCTTGGACATGAAACTCATTGAAAGAGCATGGAACACAAAGTTGCTTTATTACCAAGAGATGCCAACATGTCATGCAGATCTTCCTTGTCAATGAACCCATCACGATTTTGGTCTATCATGTTGAAAGCCTCCTTGAATTCCTGGATCTGTGACTGGTCGAACATGGCAAAGACATTGGAGGTGGCACGCTGAGGACGCTTCTTGGTGGTCTTCGCCTTGGCTCGCTTGCTGGACATCTTGGCAGATTTGGTTTGACCTGGGGGGAGGAACAATAACTTCATTACTATGTTAAAAGTCCAAGGAAATCAAATTTACTGGGCAACTTACTCCATGCCTTTACAAGGCTCTGGATCTCTGCTTTCCAGTGTGTGCAACCTGCAATGCAGTCCTATCCTTTGAAGCTTAAGAAGGCTACTTTTTTGGACTACAGCTCCTAGAATCCTCTAGTCAGAACATGCTATGTATTTCCATAATCATGCTAGCTGGAGGATTCTGGGAGTTTTAGTCCACCAAAGTAACTTCTTGAAGCTCTCTTTGAGGTAGTGAACAAATTTGCTATGGTATTAAGCCAGCAATCTCCAGTGTACCTGATATAGCAATGGCAAACCTTAACTGGGTCAAATGTGACAACATATCTATAAGGTTAAGCCACGGTGGTTCCTGCTTGCCAGATGGTTCTTTGGATACAAAATACCCAGGACAGGCAGATCATGAGAAAGGTTCATTTTCTGGACTAAAGTTTGGCGAATCTGGAATAGGAAGTCCAAAAAAGTAATTTTCCCAATTTTTGGAGGTGGTGAATCTCCCATATGAGACTTCTAAGAATTTGTTCCATCTTGCCTCCCATCACAACCCATTTTGCAAATACATCTGACACTGGATGGAGATAAATTCATCAGTAGAGTCAACAGGTGGAGCAGCAAGAGGCTACAAAGGCCAGGTGAAACTTTTGTTCAATTGCAGTTTTCAATCAACTGTTAAAAAGCACAGACTAGTGGAACAGAAAAGAAGCTGGCAACCCTCCTCAATATTCCCACCCCTTCAGCCTTCTCTGTGAATGAACAACCCTCAGTTAACCAACTTTCCTTGAACAAAGAAAGGCTCACAAACTAGCCCAAGCTCTGGGCCTACTCAGGAAAAAAGCAGGAAATTAGTTATCTGTTCCTTGCAGATTCCAAGCATTCCTCCCCCTTCCCCCTTAACAGTCTTTGTCTAGCTGGGTAGAGAGCTGCACGTGGATCTATGTTCTTTCCTTGAAAGACTAAGTTCCTAATAAAAATTTGTTAATAGGGGTTAATTAGAGGCTTGCAGCTCATCAAGGGAAGAGGAAGACGGGCAGGATTCTGTTGGGCTGCCCATGTCCCCTTCTTCACAGAGCTATTTGATGGGTCATCCTGCCCAAACCCAATATAAGGTGTGGGAAGAAAGGTTTTCCAAGTTGCCCATCAGCATGTTTGGCACCTGCACAACCAGTTGACAGGCTATGCATCAGTTTAGTTAACGAAGAAAGTGCATATGAATTTCAAATTTCTACTAAGGAATTAATGCCTGGAAGGTCAATTTATTTACATATAAGCCAAAATGCATTGAACGTTTTTGTTTTTTTTAAGTCTATTTTCAAAACACGTGGAGATTATTCTCCTTTTCTTTAGGTCTTCCAGTGTCATTCTATGGTCAACTTCTTCTGGTCATACTGGAGGACCTAGAGAACACCCTTCTAGGAATCTCTTTAAGTTCTCCAGTACAATTCTGTGGTCAGGTCCAGATAATAATATAATAAAACTTTATTTCTAGACTGCTCTCTCTCTCCAGAGGGACTCAGGGCGGTTAACATACATATAAACAGCAAACATTCAATGCTACAATTTCTTCATTAATATCAAAAGTATAAAATGACAATAACATGAAGTCAACCATAGAGTTTGGAGGATCTAGAAATTCCTAAAGATGTGTTCTCTCAGATAAATAAAAACAGCAGTTTCATTCGTCATCATGGTTTTTCACTTTCATGATAGTCCTGTGCCCTAATCCTAGCAAAGGAGGAGGGCTGACTTACTGTGTTTCTAGTCCCTATGCCTGCTAACAGCAGGCACACAGGTCATCTGCTCATAATCACCAATACCTTTCATTATTTTACAGATGAAAACTAGGACAAGTGTAAGCAAACAATAGCAGAGTGTGATGAAGACAGCAAAAGTTACTGTGGAGAAGGAACACAAGCTAGGAGAGAGTGCAAGCAGTTTGATTTTGCCTGAGCCTACTGGGAATTACAAGATTTTGCTCCCTCTTCTCCACTCTTGTACTCCCCTATTGAATTAATTGAATGCAAACTACATTCAAATAATACAAAGGAGGAATGTAACAAAAGCAGAGAAAAACTGCAACATTTTTAAAGCAGCTGAAAAAAGCTGTCCCTGCCAAATTGGAAGAATTGTAGGGTATGATCTTGTTTACAATGGTGAGTAACATGGCCACATGGAAAAGACAGCCAGAGTCTTACATTTTTAATAATATTATAGAAAACATGATTCTGCCAACAAGTTATATTTGTTATATTTACACTCAAGAGTATTGTTTACAAAACACTTCAGACACAGCTTCATGATGGTAAAATAATAGCTGTACACATATTATTTATTTATTTATTTATTACAATATTTATATCCCGCCCTTCTCACCCAACAGGGGACTCAGGGCGGCTTACAATAAAACAGACATATAAAAACAGTACAATACACTATAAATCAGTTAAAAAATTAACTTACATATAACATTCATAAAATGCATTTATAAAATATAGATAGGCGTGTACAAGTTTAAAAGACTGGGTCTGTCAATTGAGTTCCAGCATACATAATAGTAATTAATGCTGCTGATTCTTATTTGAAAGCCTGGCCCCACAACCAAGTTTTTACCTTCCTACGGAAGGATAGGAGGGAGGGAGCCTGCCTGACTTCAATGGGGAGGGCGTTCCATAGGCGGGGAGCCACTACTGAAAAGGCCCTGTCTCTCGTCCCCACCAGCCGCACCTGTGAGGCTGATGGGACCACGAGCAGGGCCTCATCCGACGATCTTAAGCTTCGAGGTGGGTCATAGCGGGAGACACGTTCGGACAGATAAGCTGGGCCGGAACATACCACTTTAGTCTAAGTACACTGATCTTGTTTCTGCTTCTTTCCATCATCTTTTTTTCTCAGTGTTACTTTGTGTCTCACAAATTTTAAATTATACTTAGAATCCACCTTTTTTAGATTGTAAAGCCTCCAGAAATCAGAGATTTGCCTTTAAATATTTCTTACTATTTTTAACATCAACAAAACAAACAACTGTTGCTATTCATTCCAATGTTACTTTAGTTTGTTGCTGCTGCTTTTTCAAGACTTTTGACCCTCATGTTCTTCTACACTTCTGTATACTTAGATTCTCTGGGGGATATTTACTTCAACTAGCCAGGATTAGACAGACAACTGTCATCCAAAGGACCTTTTCATCAGCCACTCCTAGATTGTGGCATGACCTGCTGGAAGGGATTTGACAGCTACACAAGCTGTCTGGCTTTAAAACAGAATGAAAGACCTCTTACAACAGTCAGTTTTGATCTATGCATTTAAATGTACATTTTACTGGTACAAATGATTTTTAAGTTTTTTAATCTTATGTCTATGACTTTTAATATACATGTTTTAATTGTCTTAGTTTTTATCAATGTATTTTGACTATGTTGTATACCACCTCAAGCCTTGAGGAGAGATGGGTAACAATTATTGCTGTTACTGGTGTTATTACTACTCATTTTGAAATGTGAAGTACCTCATTGCAGGGAGCTATGCAACTTAGCACATCCAGCCTCTAAGGGTGCACATACTTGACAGAATAGTCCTATCCTTGGAATCCTGGGTTTCATTCTTCCTAGAGTCATACAGAAGTCTAACTACTTCAAAGTAGAAATCATGGGATACTGGCAGATCCAAAACAATTAAAGTGGGAATGACTGGCTAGCACTTTTAAAATGGCATATGCATCCTTCTACTTTAATAATTGCAATACCTTGATGTGCAATTTTATAGCCATTTAAAAATTAGGATGTTTTCTTTCCATTCATTGGACAGGGATCCCCCATTTTAAGTCTCCACACAGCTCTTAGCTTTTTTTCCTGTGCAAAAGACTTTCCGTTTGGAGACTTTGTTGGGCAGCCACAGGAACTAAAACTTGCCCAGTTCCTTGTTCTCTAACCCACACACACTGTGCTCCTTTCTGTAACTGATAAGAACATGCCCAGCAGTTACACAGCTGCAGGAGGAGGGAACTGCTGCTTAGCAAGGGAGAGCGGAGCATAAACCTGTAGCCGGACAATAATTGCAGAGCTCAAAGGCTGGCTTGTTAGAACAGGCTAGAAAAGAAGCCCTTCTCTGCCAGACCCAGGAAAATGGGGAGGAGGGATGGGGGACGGGGATGATTAGTTCAAGGTTGGAATACACCTCCCACCACAAAGAGGATAAAAGCTTCTTTGTCCTGCTGCTTCCAGTGGGACTTTGCCCAATATTATAGTTGTCACCAGCTGCCTCCCTTTCCATTAGCCTTATCGCAAAAGAGGTTACAACTGGCCGAAGCCAAGAGCCAATACATGATGCTCAAGTTCCAACCCCTTGTACGCTGCACTTCAGAGCTCTGCATCCTTGCAATCACTCTTGAAAAACAAGCTCTGCTTTCAGAAACACACTGAAGCAGGAGTTTCATCAGGAATATCAGCTTTCATGCGAGGTGGAGGGATCTCTAATTGCACGGAGACTGATCTTGAAAACCTTATTGCAAAATCTAACATACCAGTTTTGTTTTTCTTTTTTTAAAAGTGATACGTTACCTATGACTTACAGATAGCATGACTCATAAGTAACATGGTGTTATTTTGTATCTTCAGGTCAACTCCTACTTACAGTGATTCCATCATATGGTTTTATTATCATGATTTATCCCAATAACAAAACTGTTGTTATCGGAATAAATCATGCCATTGTCTTCAGCTAAGAGAATGTGACTTGTCCAAGATCGTTTGGTGGCTTTCCATGGCTGAATGGGGGATCTGAGTGTGTTGCATTACGAGGTCTCCCAGTGTCCTAGTCCAACGCACAAACCTCTACACCATACTGGCTTAAGTTACTGATGCATTATTTTTAAGTGTCCTAATTATTCAATTATCTCCATTCCCAAATGTAATAATAATAATAATAATAATAATAATAATAATAATAATAATAAAACTTTATTTATACCCCACCACCATCTCCCCAATGGGGACTCGGGGCGGCTTACATGGGGCCATGCCCAGAACAATACAATATAAACAGCATATAAAAGAACAACGCATCACAACACAGTGAACAATACAATAAATAATATCCATTACAATACAAATCAAGGAAACAATGAAAACAAGGGCGGACCACATGAACATTAAGTTAAAACTCGGGGTGAGAAGGACATAAGAATAAAAACCATAGCGAACAGGGTCATAAGGAAGTGGTGTAGTCTAGAGGATAGATATTAGAGGGAGCAACGGAAAAGAAATATAAAATAGTTACTCTCCAAAGGCACAACGGAAGAGCCATGTTTTCAAGTCTTTTTTGAAGGCTGAAATGTACCCCAAACAATGTCCCAAAGGAGTAAATGTTACTCGTGACACTAGCAAATGACTGTCATAGCCCTTCTGTAACCTTTCAAAATACCCTAATTACCACCATTCCTTCAGAAAGTAAATTGCAACTTGTCTTGACATCATTTGTAATACATCACTTTATATGATAGTATTCCTTACAGTAGCACATGATGAGGAATGTGTCTTTCCAAATGAGGTTGGGCCCAGAATTTGGGAATGTTTTGGGGTTTTGTTATATATAATAACCCTCAGGATGTCCATGTTATAATGAACATTCTGATCCAGTGGCCATAATGGATCAGTGATTCTTGGAGCTGTAGTTCAAAAATAAATATTCCCAGACTTTGGTTAAACCATAACTCCCATCCATTAGTTTGCATAGCCACTGCTGATACAAGATGCAGTCAGCAGCCCAACACTATCAAAAGATCCACATAATATATATGGTATATGTATCAGTAGCAAGAAGATCTTGGAACAGCAATGCTTACTGCATGAACTATCTCAAAAGGTATCAGCACTGGCTTTGGGGTGTACATGAACTTACGAGGGCCATCTAAGGGCTTTCTTACACAAGGGATACTCAGATGGTTTTGCCAGTTCCTTCCCCTAAAATGTTCCCTATAGCACCTGCTATTCATTGGTGGTTTGCCATCCAAGTACTAATCAGGGCTGGCCCTACATAGCTCCAACATCAGGTAGATCTGGTGTCTTTAAGGCAGTGGTTCCCAACCTTTGGGCCTCCAAGTGTTTTGGACTTCAGCTCCTACAATTCCTAACAGCTGGTAAACTGGCTGGAATTTCTGGGAGTTGAAATCCAAAACACCTGGAGACCCAAAGGTTGGGAACCATTACTTTAAGGTATAAGGGAAGGCAGAGTCATAGAATCTTAGAAATGGAAAAGACAAGGCTGTCCAATCCAAACCAGTGCCATGCTAGAACACATAATCAAAGCATTCCCAAGAGATAGCCATCCAGACACCACAGCACTTGAAGGTAGAAAAGTATTATCTTTCAGGAGACATCGTGTAGGTGATGGCATAGATGACTGTAAAATGTAATGTTCATACAGGGCAGCAAGACTTTTGAAAAAGAAGAATGGGCATCTGGGTTCTGTTTCAAAAGTCTTGTGTTGGCACTGAAAAGTCTTTGTGGTGCTTGCAGGGGAGGACGAGGCAGGAACTCAATGACCAGCTTTGCTTTAGATTCAGCCTCTCTTACCAGGTTCAATGCTGATTTTGCGGTGGTGTTGCAAGCACAATTGTTCAGCACTCCCATTACTAAAATGAAGTCATAGGACTGGGATGTTAGGAATTTGACCTGTTGTTTTTGTAGTTCAGATTATGGGGGGGGGGGGGGGGGGAAGAGAGACCTGCCATACACTGAGTTATCCAAAGATGTAAGTCTGCAATGAGAATACAGTTTGTCTGTATCAGCAGACTAAGAGCTCCCCTTGTCACGCAATGATTAATTCAACATGGGATCAAAGGCTTTATAAACAGGGTGGATTTGCAGAATCTAAAAGGGGCAGCTGCCACCTCTTACTGGGGCCACCTCTGCTCTTTTTGAATGACTTCTACCTTTATGTTCTTGCTGCCCATCTTGATGATTTGAAGAGGTTGGTAATAGAGAAAATCATTTTGTGAAGCTTGGCTATTTCTTGATATCTGGAATGAGATGCTGTAAATGGGGATAAAAATGTTGGGTATGCAGTTGCTCAGTATACCCATGTATGTCTGTGTAGTGGAGGAATACATTTTGCAGCATGGCTAAAATACAAAGTATAGTTAACCTTGGAGAAAGCATTACTAAATTCAGGGTGCAGCCACACCATAGAATTAATGCAATTTGACACCACTTTAACTGCTATGGGAGCATGGGGATTGTAGTTTTACAAGGTCTCTGCTTCAACAAACTACAGCCTCCAGGATTTCATAACATTGGACCATGGTAGTTAAAGTGGTGTGAAACTGCAATAAATCTACACTATAGATACACTCTTAGTGGTGTTTACTTCCAAATTGGAACATTAAGCTTTAATGGTTAGCTTCTCTATCACCAAGTCAGAAAGAAACTTGTGCCTTTTGAGTAGAAAATGGCAAAGAAACGCTACTTAAAAAGCTACTGTGATGTAGGAACTCATTCAAAGGAAAGGGCAGAAATACTGAGCAACTGTTCCTTTTTTTCTCATTTTCTGACTTTGCAGAGCAGTGAATTTTAAAAGCCTCATTATCACCTCATTCACTTGCTAGAATGAGGTGAGCCTGTCAATTATGAGTCCGGCACTCTGGCAGATGACATCACCACTTCTGCTCTGAAAAAGGTCCGGATCTGCCCTTCTCCCAGGTTTCGTCTTCATTATATTATGCTAATGGTGAAGCCTAAAAATCCTAAAGGGAGCAGATCCTGGCTGATCTTAGAAGCTAAGTAGGGTCAGCCCTGATGAGTTCTAGGATGGGAGACCACAAATAAATACCAAGTGCAGTAAGCTATATTTCAGAAGAAGGAGCTGGCAAAATAGCCTCTGATTATTCCTTGCCTAAGAAAACCCTTGTGAAATTCATAGGGTCGCCATAAGTCAACAAACCCATTGACACACTTAGATAGCCTTCACCTCTCTCCTACCTTATTCATATATTGATTTTTTTTTTAATTTTATTGCTCAATATACATGCTGTCTAGAGACTGTGGGAGCTGTAATAAAAAGTTACTTTTTGAGATGGCACCTCCCCCTAAAAGCATCTCAGACACAAGAAGTAAAATGAGAACTCCTTGTTTTTGCAGTTCTTTGTCTTCCTACACCCCCAACATGGCCTTCATAGCTTTCAATATGACCTTCATGCATACTGTCCAATGCACACGGCCCAAACATGAATTAAAGGATTTTATCTGGGCAAGCAACTGCTTGAAGTTAGCCAACACACACTGGATTGTATGCCCACAGGGCACCTTTGAATGTTACAGCCCTATATGGACATCCAGGGAAGTTGGAGGCAGGACAAAAGGGTCCTGATGGATATGAACTCACTTCCCTTCATGCCTAGGGACCAGTGTAGGAAGTTGTATCCTCTGATTTGACTCCAAGCACTGTCCAAGTGTGTGATATATAAACAAGTAGATCCATACAAGCAGAACCTTGAAAAAAAAAAGGATGGCATGGAGAGAACATGCAAGAACAGAGCTTATTCTCATGCTGGCTCCATTCAGAAATTCAGATCTCAAGTGGGAAATATTGGGATTCAGGTCGAGAGGACATGATTTTGCTCCTGTGCACTTTTACACACAACTGGCTCCCAGTTCCAGAGACCACTGAAACCCCCACCAATGATGGATCTGGACCAAACCTGGGACACAGACCCCCCCCCCCCCCCCCCCCCGCATGACCCACTTTATATCCTGGTGATGTATGGGAAAGGGTGGACTATGGATGATGGTATCTGCAGTAACTTTACCTACATCCAGAGATGTACATGCATATGTGATACGGGCATATAGAATCTATGGGTGAATCTATACTGTAGAATCAATGCAATTTGGCACCACTTTAACTGCCACCACTCAGTGGTATGGAACTTTGGGATTTTTAGTTTGTTGGGACACTAGCACTGTTTGGCAAGGAAAGTGAAAGATCTTGCAAAACTACAGCTCCCATGACTCCATAGCATTGAGCCACAGCAGTAAACGTGGTGTCAAACTGCATAATTTCTGCATTAGAGATGTACCTTGTGGAACCTGTAGCCTTAAAAAAAAGGAAACAGCAAAGAGCTTAGCCAAGTTATTGCTGGACTATAACTTCTGGAATCTGGTCACTGTGAATAGGGATTCTGGGAACTGTAGTCCAAAAGATAATTTGTTGAGCTCTAGCACTGTCTAACCAGAGAAGGTGGCAGCCTTCATTGTAATCTGAAATGGATGATGTAAGGGCTGGATTTCTGACAGTCAAAACTAGCCCAGTTCCTTTCTTTGCTTTAAGCTGGCCATCCAGTGCCTGCTTTCCTTATGCCTCCTTAAATGGTTGTCGTTCCTTCTACTCTGCACTGCTTGAAGAAAGAGGCACAGCATTGTTTATTGATCCAAGGAGAGCTTAGCTTTCAACAGTTCTTCATAGCAGATTTAGCACCCAGACCATTAAAAATTGCTGCTGCCTAAGCCTCGCATATTCAAAGATATAGGTTCCCATTCTGCTCTGGCTAGACGAGTGGTTCTCAACCTGTGGGCTGTGGCCCAACAGTGGGCTGCGACAACAAAAATTCAGTCCACAAATCTCCTTCCTCTTTATTTATTTTATTTTTAAATTTTATTTCCGCTCCTTTCTGCAGAGCTGACCATTGCATTGGACAGACCACCTCAACTCTAAATAACTAAAAGTGGTTTTCTGTGGGCGAGCAGATGGCGACTACTGGGTGGCATATGTTATGTATCAGAAACTAGAGCTGATGTGGTCTATCCAATGCAATTTTCTGAATCAGTAACCCAAATAACCAAACCAAATCTAAAGTTGACCAAAAACTGATTCGTAGCCCTTTTGATACTAACGTTGGAGAGTGTTCCCTGGTTAAAATGGTCCCTGTTCAAGTGGTCCCTGGTCAAAGTGGTCCCTAGTAAAAAAAAAAAAAGGTTGAGAACCACTTGGATAGACAATGTTCAAGCATATAAGTGATTGGTTTTGGGATGTATACATTTTAGTTCCTTTCCCTCCTCTGCTCTCTTGAGACAATCTTCCATAGCAACATTTTTCTTGATATCTTGTAAGAGGGGGACTGATGTGCCAGGTACTGGTACTATATGCATTTTTTGAAATCACACTGCAAGTCACTTCTGGTGTGAGAGAATTGACCATCTACAGAGACGTTGCTTAGGGGACGTCTGGATATATTACCATCCTGCTGGGAGTCTTCTCTCATGTCCCTCCAAGCTAGAACTGACAAATGAGAGCTCACCCCATCTCATGGATTCAAACCAGCAACCTTCAGGTCAGCAGTCCAGCCAGCACAAAGGTTTAACCCATTGTGCCACTGCAGCTGCTTTTACTATATGTATTGCCCATTGGCTATTAACTGTTTCTTTCTTTTCCTGGAGACCCTCTGTGAACCAGCAGCCAATTTTTACAGACCAACTCTCGCCCAGGAAATGCCATTTGAATAGCAATATCCTAAAGAACCACTCCCCAACCCCCCAGTTCTTGAACTACAACTCCTATCATCCATAGCACACATCATTAAGGATTATAGTCTGAGACCTTGTGATGGGAGAGGCACCAGATTGGAGAGGGATGTCACAAAGAGCTAAAGCTTTGCCTGGCTTTCTGATCATCATATTGCACACGTTCTCCTCTCCAGGGGCACACTCTTTTGAATTGAAATACATGAAATAACAGCAATTCATCAATAAGAAACACATTTCATGCTTGGTGACGCAATTGATATTGCTATTGGGAACGTTCAAAGTCTGCTGCATATTTTCTAGATCCAATTTATTTCTTCCCTTCCACTCCCCCTCCATACATAAACACACACCTATTTTAATCACTGGAGAGAAATATTTCCCAGTAAGGCAAGGATCTGTCACAATGAATCCATCAGGTTGGCATCGATGTTTGCTTTTTCACTTCTCATTGCTGTGGCAGACAATTTCATTGGGCCCTCCCTGTATGTTTTTGTGGGGTGGAGAACCCATTTATTTTTCAAGAAAATGGCTTTTCTTAGTGCAGTTGTATAATCATATATGTGTTATTTTCTCATGGATATATTTTAATAGTTTTTAATAGCACTTTAAATGAAATTGAGAGCCAGAGCAGTGTAGTGACTTGAGTGGTAGACTATGACACTGGAGAACAGGGTTCAAATCCCCACTTGGCCCAATAGATGACCTTGGATAAGTCACACACGCTCAGCTTCAGAGGAAGGAGCTGCGGTAGCGCAATGGATTAAACTCTTGTGCCGGCTGAACTGCTGACCTGCAGGTTGGGTTGCTGACCTGAAGATTGCCAGTTCGAATCCATGAGATGGGATGAGCTCCCGTCTGTTAGCTCTAGCTTGTGGGGACATGAGAGAAGCCTCCCACAAGGATGGTAAAAACATCCAGGCATCCCCTGGGCAACATCTCTGTAGATGGCCAATTCTCTCACACCAGAAGCGGTTGCTTCTGACATGATAAAAAAAGCCTCAGAGGAAAACAAAGGCAAAACCCTTCTGAATAAATCTTCCCAAGAAAAATCTGCAATAATTTCCAGAAATTACTTGGATGCACACGGCAGCAACAAATGTAACAAATGAACAAAATCTGGCTACCAGTATTTAAAAAAACCTCAAAAATCAGAACAGTAGATGGGAAGCAACACTCTGAGGGCAGAGGAGCCCCAAGGATGGCTAATGACTCTGAACAAAGGATGCCCCCCAGGCAAGAGACAAACCTTTCCAATGCTATTTAGGGTGATTAATTGCAACATTAACACTGGCTTCCAACTGACAAAGGATTCTTGTCACACCCTGGACTCCCCACAGGTATATATTTACCTTCCTTGCCTAGTTTATCCATGCCTCACAACCTCTGAGGAGATGTGGGCGAAACGTCCCCCCAACAACACAAATATATATTTGTTTGTTATACACATTTCTATTTTGTTTTTGTTTTTTAAGATGCCTTGAGTTCTGGCCTTAGGGAAAAGATTAGTTATACAGTAGAGTCTCACTTATCCAACACTCGCTTATCCAACGTTCTGGATTATCCAACGCATTTTTGTAGTCAATGTTTTCAATACCTCGTGATATTTTGGTGCTAAATTTGTAAATACAGTAATTACTACATAGCATTACTGTGTAGTGAACTACTTTTTCTGTCAAATTTGTTGTTAAACATGATGTTTTGGTGCTTAATTTGTAAAATCATAACCTAATTTGATGTTTAATAGGCTTTTCCTTAATCTCTCCTTATTATCCAACATATTCGCTTATCCAACATTCTGCCGGCCCGTTTATGTTGGATAAGTGAGACTCTACTGTACATAATCCAATGAAATACAATAGGAACATGGTTTGGAAAAACAACTTTTGGAGGTTAGCCACGCAGGCTGGATTATTCTAGGAACTCTAGTCCCGAAGTCCAAGCTTTGAAATGGAGGCAGGAGAAGCAACCAATAGGGAGAAAATTCATTTCCCACCCCCAGAACCACACCAAGTGCACAAAACATCAACTGCATATAACAGGGCTTGGCTCAGCTTTTCCAGGCTTCTGTCAACTTTGGGATATTTCAAGTGCTACTAAAGATACAATTTTTGAGCATGTTCAGAATCAAGAAGTGTTTAGTTGACCTATCATGATGCAGCGGTTTGAGAATTAGATTATGATTCTAAAGACTAGGGTTTGATCCCCACTTGGCTATGAAAATTCACAGGGTGGCCTTGGGCTCTCAACCCTAGAAAACCTTGTTATAAGGTCACCTTAGG
The DNA here is from genome assembly GCF_035594765.1 of Anolis carolinensis. Lineage (NCBI taxonomy): Eukaryota > Metazoa > Chordata > Lepidosauria > Squamata > Anolidae > Anolis > Anolis carolinensis. Next base: position 218,254,720 of record NC_085844.1, on the reverse strand, counting down.
GTTGCCATAAAGCACACAACAAATCTTGAACTTAATTTCCTTGGGAGTCATGGGGATTGTGAGGCTCTGCATATATTGTTGAGTAGCAACTCCCAGCATCCTCAGTAAACACAGCCAATAGTGAGGAATCTAGTTCAACCCTATTGGGGGCAGGAGCTGCATAGTGCCCACATCTGTTTTAACCGGATGGGTTCATCAGTCAATGTGACTAATGCCTACAAGCCAAAAAGGACATGTACTCAATTTCTAATAGCCCAAGTGGCAAATCTAGCTGTTTAAGATATTCTGGAAGCTAATAGTTTATGGAAATCCACAGGATTGTAGCACAATCCCCTCATTGTTAGCATTTAATCAGACAGTACAGAAGCTTATGGACACAGCATTTGAAAACTATTGCTTCTCCTGAAATCCACATTGGTCAAGGAGTCTGAAGCATTTTGCATACCTGAATGTGGTGTGCAATCCTATTTATGTCTACAAAGAGCCAGGGATGCATCTACAAGGTTGAAGTAATGCAGTCTGATGCCACTTTAAGGCTCAATGCTGTGGAATTATAGGAGTTGTACTTTTCTGTGTTAGGAGTGACTTGAAAAACTGCAAGTCGCTTCTGGTGTGAAAGAATTGGAAATCTTCAAGGACATTGCCCAGGGGATGCCCGGATGTTTTACCATCCTGTGGGAGGCTTCTCTCATGTCCCCGCATGGGAAGCTGGAGCTGAGAGATGTGAGCTCACCCTGCTCCCCGGATTCGAACCATTGACCTTTCGTTCAGCAGTCCTGCCGGCACAAGGCTTTAACCCATTGTGCCACTGGGGACTCCGGAGTTGAAGTTTTACAAGGTCTTTACAAGATCTTGGAGTTGTAGTTTACCAAGGTCTTTAACCTTGAAAAGTCACCTCACAACCTCTCAGGATGCCTGCCATAGATGTGGGTGAAGCGTCACGAGAGAATGCTTCTGGAACATTGCCATACAGCCCGGAAAACTCACAGCAACCCGGTGATTCTGGCCATGAAAGCTTTCAACAACACATTAAGAGAACATACCATATAGGACAGATGATGCCCCCTTTAAAAGACCCAAGTCAGAGATACAAATAATCTTTCTCACATTGTTTTGATTCTGATTGAAGTCCTGTTTCTAAAGTTTCAGCCCAATCATGGAAATTTCAGCAAGTTGGAAGTTGAAAAGTTGGTAGTGTGACACTCAGCAGATCTTTTGGACTACAGTTCCTATTCGCCCAGCCCTCACTGCTAATGACTGGCAACAATAATAACAACTAGAATTGAAAACATGCAGAAAACACCAGGTTGCCTTTTTCAACATTTTAGACCAATGTTCCCATGAGCCACAGGGTGAATGGTGGTGGTGGTGGTGGTGATGATGATGATGATACTTTATTTGTACTCCGCCCTATCTCCCCGGGGGGACTCGGCAGTTTCCAACAAAAATAATAAAATGGCAAACATTCAATGCCAAAAACAGACAATGATAAATCAAATCAAAACTGTAGATAAAACGATCTCAAAATAAACTTATAAAACTAAATAAAAATAATACATAATTGAACTTAAATAATTATAATATAACCCAATGATGATGGAATGTGCATTCCAAAAAATCTACTATAATCATCAACACTAAGGGGTGCATCTGCACTGCAGAATTAATACACTTTGACACCATTTTAACTACAGCAGCAAAAATGCTATGGAATCCTGGGAGTTGTATTTTGGTGAGGCACCAGCACTCTTTGAAAAAGAAGGCAGGAGACTTTGTAAGATTATAATTCCTAGGATTCCATAGCCTCGAGCCACAGCAGTTCAAGTGGTATCAAACTGTGTTAATTCCACAGTTTATATGTGCCTTGAGTTAGAATTAAGGAGGGAAGCTTAGTATAACGTAGTTTTCTATGTGTTGTTGAAGGCTTTTATGGCCATAAGCACTGGGTTGCTGTGAATTTTCCATGCTGTATGGCCATGTTTCAGAAACATTCTCTCCTGACGTTTCACCTACATCTATGGCAAAAGGTTACAGAGGTTGTGGGATATGTTGGAAACTAGGCAAGTGGAATGTTCAGGGCGGGAGAAAGAACGCTTGTCTGTTTGAAACAGATGTGAATGTTTCAGTGGGCTACCTTGATTAGCATTGAATAGCCTTTCAGTTTCCAGGTCTGGCTGCTTATTGCCTGGGGGAATCCTTTGTTGGGAGGTTTTAGCTGGCCCTGACTGATTCATGTCTGGAATTTCTCTGTTTTCAGAGTGTTGATCTTTATTTACTGTCCTGACTTTAGAGTTATTTTTAAATACTTACTGGTAGCCAGATTTTGTTCATTGTTATGGTTTCCTCCTTTCTCCCAACAAAGGATTCCCCATAGGCAGTAAACAGCCAGACCTTGAAGCAGTAAGGCTATTCAATGCTAATCAAGTTGGCCAATTGAAACATTTCACACCTGTCTCAAACAGACAAGAGTTCTTGCTCCCACCCTGGACATGCCACAAATATATAAACCTCGTTTCTCTAGTTTCAAATAGACAAGAGTTCTTTCTCCCACCGTGGACATTCGACAGATAGATAAACCCGACTTGCCTAGTTTCCAACAGACCTCACAACCTTTGAGGATGCCTGCCATCGATGCGGGCGAAACGTCAGGAGAGAATGCTCCTGGAACATACAGCCCGGAAAACTCATAGCAACGCAGTCTACGTTCAGGACGAATGAAAGCGATGGCGCATCCCAGACAGTGTGGGGAGCAAAACCAAGGTACCTCGGATAGAAAGATCTGCTGGGGCAACACGAAGTTCTGACCTCCATCCTCGCCTACTTTCCCCCCAGAGGTTGTGGGGCGTCTCCAGGGGAAAGGGAAGGAGACCCTCTTACCTGAGCCAAAGAGGAACTGGGGGGAGCCTTGCGGGAGCCGAAGAGGAGCGGCGGAGAGGTGGAAACGCACCGGGAGCGGGTCGAGCCTCCCTCCGTTTGGGGAAGAGCGTCCAATGGAGAGGAGCGCTTCCCCGCGGGAGGATCCCTCCCACCCCGAAGGATTTGGCCATAGAAGGCGAAGGAATGCGAGCGCGGCGGCGGTGGCAGCAGCCCAGCTGTGGCGCCTCGGACGCGGGAGGCTGGAGGGGAGAGCATCCGCGCCCGGGAAAAAGAGCCGAGGGGGCGGGGAGAGCGGGTTTGCCCTTATATAGATGCAGGGCTCTCCGGCCCGGGGGAGAGAAAGCCCAGGGAGAATGCATCCCAAGCCCACGGGCCCGGGCGCTTCCTTTATAAGGCTACAAGCCAAGCAAGGGCCACTCTCCCTCCCGGAGGAGGTCCAACCATGGCATTTGGAAGCAGGGAAAAACAGGGTGGGCACCAGCATGGGTGGCATTTTTCCAACCCACCCGCTATTGCCTTCCTCGAGGTATAAGATGCAGTGATAGGTCGCCAAAGTTTTGTTTTTGTTTCCCTGGAGCCAGCTGTGACCATCCTTGCACCCATCGCACGGGCGCCCCTTCTGGCGGGGAGAGGTACTGCACATGTCCGGGAATCCCGTACCTATTGCATTATAAAAGGCAAAGGTTTCCCCTGACGTTAAGTCCAGTCATGTCTGACTCTGGGGGTTGGTGCCCTCTTTTACAGTGTTTACAATGGGCTCTGCAGAAGATACTTCAGTTGAACTTCATAAAAACAAAAAACAGCCTGTTTAGCAAACCTTGCTAATGTTGATTTTTTACAAATAAATGTTTGATTTGTGTACCTTTTTTGTATATCTATATACTAGTGGTTTTGTAAAAATTTCTCAGCCAGAAAGGGGTTGAGAGTGGCAAAAGTTAAGAAGCTCATACCTACAGCAGTGATTTCCAATCTCAAGTCCTGGACTTTAACTCTCAGCACTCTTAGCTGTCTTGGCCAATGATAAAGGCTTCTGTGTATTTGTGGTGTTTTGCTGTGCTTATGTGTTTTGTTCTGTAACTTACCTTGAGCCATGAGAAGAGGTGGATAAGAATTATTATTATTATTATTATTATTATTATTATTATTATTATTATTATTATTATTATTGGAAATTAGGTACCAAAATTCCTGGAAGACCAGAGTTTGTGAAATACTGACCTACAGCTTGAAAACCTTTTTTAAAAAATCAAAAATCAAACCTTGGTGTTGCCATTAAGGACACTATTTTACTATGCTATTACGTGTAATGGGATTTGTGGATCTATGGATTTTGGTATTCATGGGTATCTTGGCACCAAAACCTTGTTATGTACAGTACTGTTGATCCCAGAGCCAGCGTGGCACAATGGTTTGAATGTTGGACTCTGGAGATCAGGGTTCAAATCTCTGCTCAGTCAGGAAAACCCACTGGGTGATATTGGGCAACTAACCACCAGGTTGCCTTAGGTTTCCATAAACCTGAATGCACACAGCAACAAAAAATATCCTGCCTTTTCTCCAAAGAGCCCAGGCAGCATAGATGGCTTGTCATCCTCCTCACTTTAGCATCCATGCTGTGTGTGAGAGAGAGAACAAGAGTCTAGGCCTGCTGCACTAAAGTGTTTTTGGGTGGAGGAACATGCCCCTTGCCAGTCATACTGGATGTTTGATTAAGACAATTCATATGCTATACTGTGCAACTTTTTCTCAGAAAAGTAGGTCTGTCAGTCTCTTTTTCAAAATTTATTTATTTATTTATTTATTGGACTTGTATACCGCTACTCCCAATTTGGCTCGGAGCGGTTTACAAAAACAGATAAAACAATACAGTTAGCTTTAGATAACAATAAGAACGGACATAGCCCCAAGTTTTCACCCATCGAAGGCTTGTTGGAAGAGAAAGGTTTTACAGGCTTTCTGAAAGGCAAGTAGGTCTCGGGTAGTTCGAATTTCAAATGGCAAGGCATTCCATAGATAAGGGGCTACAATCGAGAAGGCTCTCTGCCTAGTAGAAGACAAATGATAGGTCTAATGAATGACTTTTTGGGGATTAAAACTCCAAATCCCCAGGTAGCATTGGCCATGTTGGCTGGAGATTCTGGTAAGCAGCCAAAAGATTAGATTTCAGAGAGTGTGAATTAAATCAAGGAGAAGCTCTGGGTCATCTTTCTCATCTCCTCCAATTGTCCCAATTTAGTAGGAATAGGTCAAATGAATCCTCTATTGTCCTACATTTTCAGCTACTTTTAAAATGTCCCAATTTCTTCTTGACCTATTTTCCTTACTGCAAATGGAGTTTGAAGTGCAAAAGTGCTTCACACCAATTAATTCAGGGGAAGAGAAAAGAAGGGGGCAGAATCTTGCCCTTTCCAGTAGGCTCAGGCAAAAGCAAACTGCTGCTCATTTGCGTGTTCTTCCTCATTAAAACTTTTTGCCATTTTCAGAAGTATTTTCAATATAACAGTGTAAGAATAAACCATGATCTCAAATCTTGCTTCTATCTCATTTGCCCTCCCCTTCCCCCAATCATAAACTTATACAGAATTCACTATCAGTTCATTGTCTATTCTCTTACTTATACAATTTCCTCCACTTAATTGTCAATTTTTTTTATTAATAGTCATATCTTCCCCTTCATTTAACCATAATCTCACTTGGAAGAATGCCAGTGACCTGTAAAACTAATAAATGGGTTCCATGTAGTTTCAAATCAATTCTCTTTTGTTTCTTCTTTCTCTAATCTTACTTTGCATATTAATCTTTCAGATAAATCTATAAAACCATTACTTAAATTTATAAATTTTGCCATCTTGACTATAGTTTGATGTTACTTAGTCACTTAAGTCACAGTTTTTGTCTGTGAAATGTGGGAGGATATGCTTTCTTGTTTCTGCAGTGTTTGCCTGGGTTGTCTCACCCATTCACAACTTATTTATTAGAGCTTCAACAGGATGGTGGGATCATTTTTCAGCAGAAGGGCTGCATTCCCTCCTGGCTAAGAGAGGTGGGGTTGGGGATGCATACCAGTGGTGGGTGGGATCACAGACACCTTATCTTTAAGCTCCTAGTCTGAACTCTGAGGCCTTGAATCTAGAGAAACAGTGTGCTTCATCAGAACCCAGACAGAGGGCAAATCATATCAAGTTTCAGAAATATGCTGCTCTGCTTGAGCTTTGTGTTTAAAAACTTTAATTTTTTTCATCCCGCTACAGGGCCAGAACAATTGCAAAACAATTGCCCCAGACCTTTCATGCTGCTAGGAGAAAAAGTGTAGGTCGCCAACACTTACTTTTCTTCTCCAGTCACTACATGAATCTCCTAAAATTGTGATATCAACTTTTTATTAGGAATGTCAGTAATGGAGTAAAATTCATGGGAATTGGGCTATTAGTCTGGCTGAAGTTGTAGGTCTGAAAATGAGTTCATGATTATTTTTGAATTGTTGTCTATTACCTTTAAATTGTTTCCATCTTATGGCAGTAGTAATCTTTGGAAAGGCATGACTCTTTAGAGATCATAACTTTTTGGAAAACCAGGAATCTCCATATCCTTATTGGTAAATATCCCCTAGTATTCATGCAAGGCAAATTAGGCTTCTCAGTTGTTAGACTGATATACCTGATTATCTCTCTGAATTGTTAGGAACAAAGATGTCACAATGGCAGTGGGCTTCTTGAAGTGGCAACGGTCTCCCTCTGCCTCACTCGACGGTGAGGCTCTGTTCCAGGCAGAGTCCATTGCACTTTGCAGTCCATTGTGCTTTTGGATCCAGCAGTTCTTGCAGCATTTGGTCATCTGTCGCACACAGTATTTGGGGGAAGGAGGGGTCCGGTAGCATCTGGCGAAAGGAGGGGTTCAGTAGCCGACCACTGCTTTCCCCTCCCTGACTGGCAGGCGGCATCTGTGGTTGGTTTGAGAGGCTCCCCTCAAAAGACCAAACTAGGCACCTAATACATTATATTTAATAGCCTAAGGAAGCCTGTAAGCCTTGGGCCAAGGAGTCAGAGATTTCTGCAGCCGATTGGACACAACATCTCTTGATCTTTAGACTTCAAGTCTGTTCAGATTTTGATCACGCTCATCAGGAGTTATTATTCACCCCCTGGATTCTGAGGGCAGGTGTTTCTACTCCTTTACTATCACTTCATCGACCGAGAGTGGATTCGATCTACAGGGAAAAAATACCTGGAAGTATTTGAAGAAGGAGCTGATCGATGATCCTACTGTGAGGGAGATCCCAGCAGATTCAGCCTAGAGAAGGCTGTGCCCTCATAAACCCAACCGTGGCCAGCTGGCTCGGAGAGGAGAGTAAACATATCATTGTTTGCCCTCAGGTCCTTCTGTGACCAGTTCATGTTCTTCCACTCAACATGTCCAACCAAGACGATGGCTATTTTTATTACGATTATGCATATGGCAGGAAAAATCATCGCAGGAGTCCATGTGATGGGAAGAAACAGCCCTGGGGATGCCAGAAGCTGCACTGCACATCCCACCCCATTGTGGACGGAAATTTCCGACCTCCAGGCAAAAGTGGTAGTTTGGATTTTGGGATGAAGACACTTGAGGAAATCAAGTCAAAGAAAATGAAGGAAAAACGAAAGCAGCCACCTGCCACTGGAAAGGAAGCAAAGGAATCAATGTCCTTCTCCGCAAGCATGTCCGGAACAGACACTGCTACTGCCAAGCGCCCAGAGGAGATCAAGACCCTCCTGCCCAGGATGAGGGTGCGTGAGAGATCCGGGGGGGGCCCCGGCCAAGAGGAGGCGGCTCAGGGAGCCAGAGGGGTCACCTCAGACTCCCAACCAGGGAATTCCAGGGATTATGGATCCACAAAAAGGAAATCAGGTGCTGATGCTAGCTCTGAATCTATGATCCTGGAGCCATATGTGATGGTGTCAAACTATGAGAAACAGGAGAACTCAAAGATCAGCCTGCAGGCTGGAGAGGTGGTGGATGTCATTGAGAAGAATGAAAGTGGCTGGTGGTTTGTAAGCACATCAGAAGAGCAAGGCTGGGTTCCTGCCACATACCTGGAATCCCAAAGTGGAGTTAGAGATGATTCTGAAATTAACATGTCCCAAGGAGGGGAAGTTTCTAAAAGACGCAAGGCTCACCTGAGGCGCTTGGACTGGCGATGGACACTGGGAGGGATGGTCAACAGGCAGCAGAGTCGAGACTTTGTTTATACTCTAGCCACCATCTGGCTCACTTTTCTCCATTGTTTCTGCACACCTCAAAAGTCTGTAGTGATGTGGAGAAACATTTACATGAAATTGTGTACAAGGGAGCAGGTTGCTTCTTCTTTATGTGTGCCAGCTCTCAGGTGTGCAGCTGAAAGAAAGGAAAACAAATTTCTTCAGTTTTCACCGAGCCAAAACATTTGGCTGTCAGAGGAAAAGTTTTACTCCCTGAGTAAAAGGGAATATTATTTAGTATTGTATTTTATGAATGTTGTTGTAATTAATTAGTTAATTTGATTTGCATTGTATTTTATATTTTTTATATATGTGTGTTTTATTGTAAGCTACCCTGAGTCCCCTCTTGGGTGAGAAGGGCGGGATACAAATGTTGTAATAAAAAATAAAAATAAAGATATGCTAATGCACAAAATATATAGCAGATCTTCAGAAGTGTTATTTCATCTCCCGCCCCCCAAAACACTTCTCTCCCATAAAAATATTAGTTTTAAATCATGCTCTCAAGAGACCAAAAATAAGCAGTCTTCGTTAAAAGTAACATAGTTGATTTATTTACAAACTTCATGTATTCAGCATACAGGTATATTTCTTATTGGTTGGTAGTGTAAACAATCTGTTCTCTAAAGCATTGTGTTTTAAGTCTCTTCTCTCTTGCATAGAGATTAACACTCTCCTCAGTGTAAGACATTACTGAACAGACTCAATAAAGATTATACACTGCAGCACACTGACACTTATTACTGCATATTAACACTGCTGACTTCATAAACTGTACTGACTTCTAAAATGGAATCTGTGTGAAGTCCCAAACCTGGTCACATGGTCTGCAGTCCATCCCACAACCTCAAACAACATAAAGTTAAGGGAAAACTGCATACCAAATCACATGCATACAATATAGTAAGCAATATTGTATGTATATGATTGTATGTATTTATGTATTGTATATATAGAGAGAGAGCCACGGTGGCACAATGGGTCTGCCAGCTGAACTGCTGACCTGAAGGTTTCCGGTTCAGATCCACGAGATGGAGTGAGCTCTGTCTGTCAGCTCTAGCTTGCAGGCACATGAGAGAAGCCTCCCAGCAACACATCTGGGCATCCCCTGGGCAATGTCTCTGTAGACGGTCAATTTTCTCACATCAGAAGCGACTTGCAGTATGTTCTCAAGTCACTTCTGATACAATAAAAAAGTAAGCAATCACAATATACATAACAAAGAACTATTATAGGAGGCTTGTAGAAGGTTGCTGTTCCAACAGTAAGGACCATTATACAGAATTCACTAGGTATCCGTTCTTAAACCCACTGAGAAATATCTCTTTCCAACAGGGATGTTTTATGTAACTCATATCTAAATGACCGTTAAGAGTAGTCACTCTTTATTTTCTTTATAAATCTTTATAAGAAATCACCTGGAGGCCAACGTAGACCTCAATTGATGTTCAATATAAATTCATCATGTTATGTCAATAAAGAGTTTACCCATAATTATGAGTATAAAAATATTACCCAATGGCCAATATAGAAATCATGATCCTGAAGTGTAAAACTATTTTACTGAATACCAAGGTTATGATTGTACCATCATATTTCTAATTTCTATGTATAGAAGCAAAATAGTGAAGAAAGCTGATTTGGGGGGAGGGGGGGAGTCCTATGGTCCCAGTCTACAAGATCTGAACAAGACTGCTAATGATAAGGAGTTGCATCTACACTGTAGAATTAATGCCATTTAACACCTCATGACCTGCCATGGATCAATGCTATGGAACCATGGAAGTTGTTGTTTTAAAATACCTTTTAGCATTTTCTGCCAAATTACACATTATTAACCTCCAAAATTTCATAGCTTTGTCTTCATGGCAGTTAAAAGTGATGTCAAACTGCATTAATTTTACAGTCAAGATGCACCCCAGGTGACTTGGAGATATCTCAAGGTTGACTTGATAGCAGTTAGTAACAACTTCCTTTTCAGCCCCCCCTCCTCCCCCAATGTGGGGAATCCAATCCACAACCCAGATTTTTTTGTTATTACTTAAAGTTTAACTACCCCCCCCCCCCCCCATACACACACACACACTCAGGAAGTTTTGGCTTTGACCCTTTCTAGATATTATTATGAATTTCATAGTTTTCATATTTCACCACAGATTGGGGCTGAAACACAGCGAGAGTTTTTGGAATAATGTTTCCACTGAGAGAGCAGCTGGTGAAGCAAATATTGTAAACACTTAATGCTTTCTCTTCTATCTCTAATAGCAGTATTTGCAGCCCTTAGACAGCCTCCCAGTCAGAGTAAGGCAGGATAAATAGCCTGTTGGAAGATACAGCAGAATATGAGACCTTTCTGCCATCTTGTGGCAAAGGAACATAATGGAAGAGTCCCGTTCAAATGTACATTTATCTTAATGAAAAGGCAAACACCTACATTCAGTAGGAAAAAATTTCTGGGCTTAATGCAGAGTGAGAATCGTGTGGCCCTTCAGATGTTATTGGCTGACAACTACCAGCAATGCTAGTTGGCCCAAAACAATTTTGAAAGCTGCTGGGAGCTGCAGTCCCAAACTGCCTGGTCTGCAACTCCCATATTTTCTCACCCTTTGCTTAATAGCTACAAACAGGGTTATGACACTTTGCTATCTCAAACAGGATGGTACTACTCCATTCCATTTGCATAGCCTCCAACATTTCAGAGATATAAACTGGGGCAAGTAGGGCCAAACAACATCACAGTGTGGACAAGAAGGCAAAAATAATTAAACACGCAAGCTGGGCAAGGGTGCAGCAGTTTGCTTTTTTCTTGAACCCATTGGGATGAACAATATTTTGCTACCTCTCATCTCCTCCCTACAGAATTAGTTGAGTGCAGACTAATTCTGCACTCAGTTGGCAGCGACTGAAGTAAGCTGAGGACAAAGGAGTGAGGAGGAGAAACTGGGACATTTAAAAAGCAACTGGAAAAGTCAGAAGACAGGATTAATTGGAACATTCCCTGCAAATATTATCAAACTCACTTTAGCAATGCCAATGAGGTGAGTGTGCAGGACAGGTTGTGTGGCACACATGGCCTTGTTCTCCAAAGAGGAGAATGGGCATGGGGTCCAGGAAGGACAGCTGGGGAGCTAAAAGAACAAAAACTTTTGTGGAGCCATATAAACTGATGTGTTCCTGTTTCCATGGATCCCAGTTCCTGTCATTAAATGCAGGATATAGCTCTCTACCATGTGCCAGTTGAGGTGGCTCCCCCTCTCTCTTCCTAATAGCAGACCTTGCCCTGCTTGCAAATATTAATGTTATATATATATATATATATATATATATATATATATATATATAGAGAGAGAGAGAGAGAGAGAGAGAGAGAGAGAGAGAGCATGCATCTCCGCATATGTACAGTACCAAATTTTCTGGAGAAGGATAATTGTATTCTCTAGTGATTCAGTTTTACAGTATATATCCCTACTCAGATATACCAGTATTTACTGTAACTCTAAGTATATTTCAATTAACAAAGCTTCTCACAAAGACAATCATTTTAAAAAGTCATTCTATGCCTATCCTTTTCATTCTTGCCCTCTGTCTAGCTGAAAGATTTTAGTACCATCAGTATTGAGAGAATGGTCAACATGTGTTAGAAAAACACAGTAGGATATCTGTAATTAAAAATACAATAACTATTGGACTTGGAAAGAATAGAATTATACACTAGCCAATCTTGTTGTAGCAGTGAGCACCTCACCTTCAACAGGCAAGATAAACAGCAGCTGCCTCCACAATCCTTTATTAAGTATGGCTGAACAGGAAAACAGAAATTGGGCCAATAAATAAACCTTGCTCATTTGTACATCATTAAAATTATAAGAAAAGTGAGTCTTGGGAGAGAGAAAAGTGAACACTTGTGGAAGAAGCTTTGAAGTGGTCTCTAGAAGATTTGTAAGATTTTTCCTTATATGACCTGGTTGTTTCATTTTGTATGGGCATATTAGTTTTTGAGAGGAAGCCTGCTGGAATATTTTGAACTACTGTTTTCTTTTATGGTGGTTTAAAGATTTATTTCTCTTCCTTCTATGTGCTTCTGCTTGTGGTGCTAAACTATCTGCTCTGGAAAACATCTGCATCAATACAACATACCTGTATACCCAGACTGGGGCAACAGCCTAAACTGCTATTCTATATCACCAACCAATGTAGTTTGAGAATATGCTCAGCAGGAAACTGTACTGTCTGCAACTCTGTGCTAATATGATACAATTGTTTCAAAACACCTTTTGTCAGATCTACAGTTTATGTTTTTGGATATAGTATCTATTTATAACAAATGTAACATACAAAAATCAGAAATTACTTAGTTTTTGTTCCTTCAAAGGACATAATACAAAGCCTTATTTTCTTTGAAGGACAGAATACTGGAGATTCTCAGTATTGCAAATGTGGCAATGGGAGATATGGATGTTTTAGTATCAAATAAAAGCTTCCCTATTTTCTTTGGCTTTTAAAATAAATATTTAATCCTGCTGACTGGTTTGTATCCCTTTTTTATGATACTATGGATATCAGATAGTTATATTGTTCTAACACTGTTTTGGTAAATCACCTTGGAATAGAACTGAAAGAGTAAAATGCCTTAAATTGGTAACCCTAAACAAGGTTTTTATATTGATACATGGGATACCTTTGTAAAATAGGTCCTCTATAGGATGTGCAATTCCCATTGTGTCCTACATTATTACCATAATTAGTGATTACCTTTAGGTATTTGTGCATAAAACTCCTAGAAGTATGGGAATTTTGTCTGCCTAGATGTTTTGGAGTACACTGCCTACATTCCCACACAGTAAGCCCTAGTAGAATGATAAGGTAGCACTTATCACATTTTTCAAATTCTGTTACATTTTCTCTCCCTCGCCATTCTGTTCTGGCTTCAGGCCACTCAAGGACAAAAGTGGGAGTTGTTGTTGTTAGCTGACAAATTCCTGACCCGCCTTTCAGACAGTTTCATTCTCCAGAAGGTAGAAGCAAGAGAATCAGTTATTTTAGATCTGATTCTAATCACCAGTGATTATTTAGTCAATAGGATGGAAGTGACAGGAACCTTAGGTGGGAGTGACCATGGAGTGGGTTCTATACAGTGGAAAGGAAAGCCAAGCATAATCAGACACACATTCTAGTCTTTAAGAAACTGGATTTCAGTGGAGATTCTGTGATCAGGAATGCTAAAAGAGAAAGAAGTTCATGACAGATGGGAATTTCTTCAAAGTGAGATATTAAAAGCACAATTTCAAACTTCCAATGAAGAGGGGAAATGGGAAGTATCTTAAACAACAGGATACATGTCTAAAGAATGTTCAATTGAGCTAAGATTTAAAAGGGATATGTAACTCATACAAGAACTGAAAATGGGAAAATCACAAAGAGGAATTAAAGAAAATAGAAGGCACACATAGGGAAAATGTCAGGATAGTTAAAACACAGAACAAGCTCAGACTTGCTAAAATTGAAAAGGCTTTTTGGCTATGTTTGCAGCAAGAGGAAGAACAAAGAAAATGTTGGGCCATTGCAAAAAGATGTTGAAATGCTAACAGGGGATAGAGATGAGGCAGAATAACTCAACTCCTTTTTTGCCTCAAACTACAGGATAAAAGATTCCACATAAACATTAGAAAGAGCTGATGGATTGAGCTGTCTGGCAGTAGAAAAAGCTGTATCCTCAGAGTCTGTTGGAGTTTCGTCTTCTGGAGGTGTTTTAAACGGAGGCTAGGTGGCCATCTGTCAGGGATACTATGATCTAGTATTCCTGCATGGCAAATTGGGCTTGGTCTGGATGCACTTGGAGTCTCTTCCAACTCTAGGATTCTGTGACTGGATCCTGAGTGGTTCCCAAACTATGGAGCTCCAGACATTTTGGACTTCTGCTCCCAGAATTTCCTATTGCTGACCAAGCTCAATGGGGCTTCTGGGTCCAAAACTCCTTGCTTAACAACTTTAATGGGGCCCAAACTGGCAAAATGGTACCTGGGCCACCCTAAAAAAGCTGTAAACAACTTCTGAACAGGGCCAAACAGGATCTGGGCCATCCTAAGGGGGCACTAAACAACTTCTAAACGGGCCCAAACCGACAAAAGGGGTCTTGGGCCAACCTAAACGGGCCTTTAAAAACGTCTAAATGGGCCCAAAGGGGCAAAACGGGACCTGGGCCACCATAAAGTGACCCTAAACAACTAAATGGGCCCAAGTGGGCAAAACGGGCCCTGGGCCACCCTAAGAGGGCCCAAAATAACTTCTAAATGGGCCCAAAGGGGCAAAATGGTCCCTGTGCCACACTAAAGGGGCCCTAAACAACTTCTATACAGGCCCAAAGGGGCAAAACGGGACCTGGGCCACCCTAAGGGGGCTATAAACAACTTGCAAATGAACACAAGTGTGCAAATCGGACTTTTAGATACCCTAAGGGTCCCTAAACAACTTCTAAACAGGCACAACGGGGCAAAACAGGCACAACGGGGCAAAACGGGCTCTGGGCCACCCTAAGGGGTCCTAAACAACTTCTAAACGGCCCCAAACCGGCAAAACGGGCCCTGGGAGGAAGGGGCCTGAGGCTGTTAGGAATTCTGGGAGTTGAAGTCCAAAACACCTGGAGTGCCCAAGTTTGCCCAGGCCTGGTATAGATGTACCCCTTGGCTCCAAACAGCGGGAAAGAGCATCCAGCCCTCTCTCTCTCTTTCTTCCTGTGTGTGTCTCTCTCTGGAAGAGCCTCGTCACTGCCAGCCTCTAGTCTGCGCTGTTGGAAACGAAAAGAGGGAGTAAAAACCCGTAACGCCTTTTCCGGACTGTCCCTTTCCTCGCGCCGTAGAGCATCTGGCGGCGACTCCATTGGCCAAGCGGCTCAGGTGGGCGTGCGCGTGCGTGCCTGCGCGCATGCGTGCCTCCCCGGTGGCGACAGCGCGCTCGGCTGGTGGGCGGCCTGGTTGCGGGGACGATGAGCGGCGGCCACCGGCGGAAGGAGGAGCTGACGTCGCCCTCGCAGCCGCACCAGCACCATCCGCACCTGGTGGCCAACGGTGGGGGCGGCGGCGGCGCGTTGAAGGCCTCGCTGTGGAGCAAAGCGCTGCGGAGCGACTCCTCCTGGGAAGACAAGGTGAGGCCTAGAGCCACATCGTCATCAGGCCGCCTGTCAGAAAGGTCATGAAGTAGTGTGGAACAGGCCTGGGCAAACTTGGGCCCTCCGGGTGTTTTGGATTCTAACTCCCACAATTCCTAACAGTCGGTAGGCTGGTAGGAATTGTGGGAGTTGGAGTCCAAAACACCTGGAGGGCCCATGTCTGACAGTGGAGGCATTCAGGCCTTCCACATTTCTCTCAGTAGAATCATAGAGTTGGAAGAGACCTTGTGGGCCATCCAGTCCAACCCCCTGCCAACAAGCAGGAAATCGCATTCAAAGCACCCCGACAGATGGCCATCCAGCCAGAGGTTGTTCCGTGTCCTAGTCTCCAGGGTAGCAGAAAACAAGCCTGTGCCCTCCTCCCTATGACTTTCCCTCACATATTTATACATGGCCATCATGTCTCCTCTCAGCCTTCCCTCTCCAGGCTAAACATGCCTAGCTCTTTAAGCCGCTCCTCATAGGGCTTGTCCTCCAGACCCTTGATCATTTTAGTCGCCCTCCTCTGGACACATTCCAGCTTGTCAATATCTCCCTTAAATTACATTGCCCAGAATTGGACACAGTGTGATTCCAGGTGTCATCTGTCCAAGGCAGAATAGAAGGGTAGCATGACTTTCCTAGATCTGGATACTGTACTCCTATTTATGCAGGCCAAAATCCCATTGGCTTTTTAAGCTGCCGCATCACATTGTTGGATCATGTTTAACTTGTCCACAAGGACCCCAAGATCTTTTTCACATGTATTGCTGTCGAGCCAAGCGTCCCCCATTCTGTATCTTTGCATTTCAGTGGGTTCCCTTTAGAGTTTTTTTTTGTTCTAACTCCCAGCAGCCTCAGCTGCCTCAGCCAATGAAGAGGGATCCTGGGAACTGAAGTCCAAAAAACCTGGTAGATCAGAGGGAAAAGCTGGGCTAAATTCTCCTCATGTTTTGGACTTCAACTCCCAGCAGCCTCAGCTTTTTGGGTCAGTGATGAAGGATTCTGGGAGCTGAAGTCCAAAGCACCTGCAAGACCAGAGTTTGAGCTGAGCTAGACCTACTTGTGGCTGCCTTAATAATAATAATAATAACAACAACAACAATTTTATTTATGCATTGTCGGAGGCTTTCATGACCAGAATCACTGGGTTGCTGTGAATTTTCCGGGCTGTATGGCTATGTTCTAGAAGCATTCTCTCCTGACATTTCGCCCACATCTGTGGTAAGCATCCTCAGAGGTTATGAAGTCTGTTGGGATCTAGACAACTGGGGTTTTTATATCTGTGGAATGTTCAGGGTGGGAGAAAGAACTCTTGTCTGCCTGAGGCAAGTGTGAATGTAGCAATAGGCCGGCTTGATTAGACAAGAAACAATCAGGGCCAGCTAACATCTCCCTACAAAGGACTCCCCTTCAGGAGACAGACAGACTTTGAAGCTGCCAGATTATTCAATGCTAACCAAGCTGGCCAATTGCCATATTCACACTTTCTTCAGGCAGACAAGAGGTCTTTCGCCCACCCTGGACATTCCACAGATAGATAAAGCCCACTTGCCTAGTTTCCAACACCTCACAACCTCTGAGAGAGACTGGATCTTTGTTCTGATGATACTGTGGCCTTGTTGAACAGCCTTTGATAAATGTTACAATGCTTTACTAATCATTGTAAATCACTAAAATACTTGAAAGTAAGATCAGAAAGAAAAATGGGACTGGATTACATTCAGGAAGATGTTAAAATATTATGGTGATAATTGAGTTTATTTATTTATTTACAACATTTATATCCCGCCCTTCTCACCCGAAGGGACTCAGGGCGGCGTACAAATTGGCAACAATTCAAATAAATGTGTTCAACAGTTCAATAAATGTGCAGAACATAGTAAGATCCTCTCAAAGAAAGTAGAATATTTTGCAGTGTAACATACCCAAGCTTTGCCCTCTGTATATAACCAGATGTTGGTTTAAAAATTATCAGAGATTAAAACAAATAATAAAATAGTATTTCTTATTTAGACACAGTGACAATGTTTGATGTTTGCACTGTCTATAATTGTCAGTAAAGGTATGATGACTGGATGGGGGAAGGGGGTTGTGTTGTATGTTTTTATTTTTGCAGTGTTCCCTCGCTACTTTGCGGTTCGCTTATTGTTTCACAGGAAAATATTTTATTTATTTCCTCCGTTGCTGCCCCCTTGCTTCGTGTCTGCCATGTTGCTCTGGCTGCCTCGGCTCCTGCAGCCAGGGAAGAAGGAAGGCTGCTTTGCCCGGTAAGTGAGCGAGCGAGGGAGGGAGGGTGAGAGAGTGAGGGTTCAGTTACGTTGCTAGCCCTTGGGGATACAGTAAGACTCCGTCCCCTCTACCGAGTCTTCCATGTTTCCCGGTGTGACCAGCTGGAGCGGCGACAGAAACAGGAGCTTGGCCTCCTCTTCCAGGCTCCAGCTGCTGCTGCCGCCCGCCCTCACACTCTCACCCACTCTCTCACTCGCTCACTTACCGGGCGGAGCGGCCTTCCTTCTTCCCTAGCTGCAGGAGCAGAGGCAGCCAGAGCAACATGGCGGGCATGGAGCAAGGGGCCCACCGGCGCTGGTAGGAAAGGTTTCAATATAATGTATAAATGTTAAAATTAAAATAGTGTCCCTACTTTGTGGATTTTCAGTTATACTGGGTGGTCCTGGAACGTAATTTGGATAAGTGAGGGAACACTGTATATCAATATTTTTGTGATTTTTTTCTCATTGCATGTGACCAAAGTATCTAGGCTTTTTTTAGACCAGTGGTTCTCAACTTATGGGTTCCCAGGTGTTTTGGCCTACAACTACCAGAAATCCCAGCCAGTTTACCAGTTGTTAGGATTTCTGGGAGTTGAAGGCCAAAAACATCTGGGGACCCACAGATTGAGAACCACTGTATTAGACACAGAATAATGTAGAAGGTGTTCCCCCTAAGATCTACACTATATAAGCCTAAATTGTTACAAACTGAACTGTATAATAGTATTTTTCTTGTGGTAATTTGGACAGTCGTTATCAGGGCTAAGAAAAATTGATCTGCTTGATCAGCCCACTTATCTATGAAAGACAGTGTGATATAGTGATTAGTTTTGAACCTGGATAGCAGAATTCCACATTGGCTATCAGTCTGAGAGACAGACTGCATTGGACTGTCTCGATGTCAGCCTCAGAGATTTTTTAAAAGCTTATTGAGAGAGCTTTGGACAGAAGTATTAAAATACACAAGAACCAACATGATATAGTATTTGAGCCTTGGACTACAATTCTGAAAACTGGCATTCAAATTCCTGCTCGGCCACTGAACCCCACTGGGTGACCTTGTGCAAGTCACAGTTTCAGCCTTCTGAACAAGTCTTGCCAAGAAAAAATCTGTGTTAGAATCATCATAAGTCAGAAACAAATGGAAGATGCACAACAATATTGAAATACAGTAGAGTCTCACTTATCCAACATAAATGGGCCGGCAGAATGTTGGATAAGCGAATATGTTGGATAATAAGGAAGGATTAAGGAAAAGGTTATGATTTTACAAATTAAGCACCAAAGCATCATGTTTAACAACAAATGTGACATAATAAGTAGTTCAATGTGCAATAATGCTATGTAGTAATTACTGTATTTACTAATTTAACACCAAAATATCATGATGTGTTGAAAACATTGACTACAAAAATGCATTGGATAATCCAGAATGTTGGATAAGTGAGACTCTACTGTACACATACATATTTAGAAAGTACAAAGTTACATCTCAGTTTACAGTAGTGATACCTCTCACTCCCTGCTTCTGTTCCCTTTTCTGCTTCTTTCCATCTTTTAGAGTTGTGCATCAGAAACCATTCTCTCAAATGCTTCCAGGTTGAACAAAGGAACAGAGTCCAGATTTCCTGTTATCACAAATGGCATTTTGCCAAATATGTTGCCTATGAATTATGGATCTTCTGAACTTTTATTTTGCCTCCTTTCTGCAGGATGAATTTCTAGATGTGATTTACTGGTTCCGGCAGATCATTGCTGTTATTTTGGGAGTGATCTGGGGCATTGTTCCATTGAAGGGATTTGTGGGCATAGCAATGTAAGTTGTTTTTGTTGTTCTCCTCTTTGTTTTCTATTAAACACTGAAAGGTTGATGCAGGTTGAAGTTGAAATAGTTGTCATAAATTGAGTGTGTCTCTCAATATTGACATTAAATTCTCATGTAATTTGCATTATACATTGATGTGTGTCAGCAGCTCCTAAATTGTGAGTCTGCAGTTCTGCAGAACTTCAATTTGTGGTAAAAAACAAAGATTTGTTTTTGATTTCTTTGTAGAGAGAATAAAAAGAAGTCGAAGATAATGCAAACAGACAAGACACACTCACAAATACTCTGAAAGTTTCTAGAGCAAAAGAAGAGCTTTTGATTTAAATCAAAAAGTAGTTTAAAATGTCAGTAGGTCCAAAGTGCTGCTGCGGACTGGGGCTAGGTTCATGTGTCTCCCCTGTGGAAACACATCCATTGGTTCCCAGTCTGTTTCCATGCAGAATTCAAAGTACTGTGCTACTTTTTTTACCTTTAAAGCCTTACATGGCTTGGTTCAGACTATCTGAAATACACTATTTCCTCATATAAGCCAGTGTAAGCTTTAAGTTTGGTAAGGAGTCCTTTTTCTCAATCCCACAACCTTCATAGTTATAATTGGTGAGGACTTGGGAGACAGCTTTCTCTGGCTGCTCCCATGCCGCGGAACTCTTGGCCCCCTTGCTGCTTTCTTTCTATTGGTAGTTGAAATTTTTTTGTGTAGTCTTTACTGGAAATTGTGTTTTTGAAATTATTTTACGTGTTTTCAACTGTTTGGATATGTTTAAAAATAATATTTTGTTATCATTTTTCAGCTTTTGTAAATACTTTAGTTTGATCTCTTTAAATTGTTATACATTGCCTTGAACCCCATCTTTGGAGAAAGGCAGGATGTAAATAAATGAGAAATAACTGATAACACATTCTGATATAATTTTTTACTCACCTCCACAGATTCTGTCTTATAAATGCTGGAGTGCTGTACCTTTATTTTAGTAGCTTTCAGCAGATAGATGAAGAAGAATATGGTGGAACATGGGAGCTAACAAAGGAAGGATTTGTGACATCTTTTGCACTGTTTTTGGTAATTATTCTAATTTTTATAGAGTGTTGTCACCATGCATTTAGACTTAAGAGGTCCAAGATATATAAAAATCTTTATCTGGGAAAACACTACAAGGTGATTTTGTGGTCCCTGCTGCCATCCCAAAGTTAATGTTAACTTTTGTTCACTAAATACTTCATTCCCCATTCCCAACTAGAATGATCAGTGGCAGGGAATTATAGTGATTGGAAACTAAAAACATTTGGAGGACTGAAGTGTCTTTCTCATTGATCAAACTGTAAAATCTTTCATTCTCTGTACAACATCTTATTGAAGAAGGTGTGCGAGAGAGAGACTTGAGACTGATTGTTTCTCTATTACCACCACTATCCCCCAATAACAAAATCTACCTACATATAAAAACCCAACTTAGTCTTCTCCCTTTTTTTCCTTTTGGTTTCCTATTGGCACCAACATTGGTTTCAAAATGCCATTCTTGGTCTACAATTCAAAAGTAAGCAAGAAAAACTTCACTAGCTGGTTTGACTGAAAATACAACATTAAGATAATTGAAACTAGAAGATGTTTCACATGTTATTAAAACAAAAGCTAATCCCTAAACTTGGATAGCTCTGTGTAGTTTTAAATATCCCCTTTTACTTTGTTCATAAATAAAACAACACAATCCAGGTATTCCATCTCTTTTGCCCTGAGTTTTTGTATGTGCGGCATATTACAGAAACTGGTGGAGAGGGATTAGTCTACACTGTTCCACTCTTTCTAACTTAGATTAGGGTTTCAAATGGGCTCTTCTTAAATGTTGATCGCTATTGATTATGCTAGTATTCAAAAAGTCTGTTCAGTCTGAATTTGGTAGCTGATGTGTCTAGTCATTGGTCTCTTGCTGATATCCTTTCTTGTGGGTTTTTTTTTTCAGGTTGTTTGGATAATCTTCTACACTGCCATCCATTATGATTGACCGAGTCAGCCAAATCAATTGTCTTAATAGATTGAAGAACACTTTAAGATGCAGCCTTTGAACTGGAGGGAAGTAAAATAAGATGGCTTTTATACCTATGGTCCAAGGATACGGGACAAGTCATATGCCTTCTGAGAAGAGAAGTTGAGTCAGTCTTGATTATTTTAAAAAATATTCCAAAACACAAAAAAGCCATCAAAAGACTATTCAATCTTTTGGTCCTTTCTGTGACTATCCAATATGGCAACAACAAATGTTAATGTCCTAAAAAGGTGGCCATGTTATTTAATTTGAGCCCATCGTACCGTCCTCTGAATGAGCTATATTTAAATTTTGACTTGTCTTCCATTTGCTAGATATACAGTTTTTAAAACTGTAACATCATGGGACCTTTGGCAGGAAGAAAAATCCACAGAATTGGTTATCTAGCATAGGTTTGATGGTTGTCTCTGTTTTAAGATAATTAAAGAATTGATCTGATTTAATTGATTGTATTAAGTATTAATATTTTAACGGGTTCCTTGAGGATTTCTCAGATTTGGGTTGTGTACGTATTACAAACATAATCAGATTGTTTCTGAAACTTGGGATGTTGACTCCTTAATGAAAAATGCTAGGCTTACCTGGCTTGACTGTTGAACTTACAGAATGGTCACAGTGATTTAGAAACACCTTAACAGCCGACTAATTCAGTGCCTACCTCAGAGTTCGATAGTCTAAATGCACAAAATAATTAAAAATGTATTTTAGAACTCAGTTATTTCGGGACCTTGATAGGTTTCTGAAACTGAAACATAGCATAGATTAATTAAGGCAGCTATTGTCTTCTACAACTCTTCCAGAGTGAGAGTACATTGACCTATAGTTTCAGTTTTGATCTTTGTGACTATTAAATAACAATATCAAAGATAATGACATTGACTGTACGCTAGTTTAGCACACTTATGAATCATAAATATAGATGTTGTCTAAATAAAATTTTATATATTCATTTTTGTCTACATGGGTATGCTTAGGACTGACATCTTCTTGGAGTAGACTGTTTTTAAAATCTAACATGAAAGAGAAGCTTTGCAGTAAAACTGCCTTATGAAGAGATCTTGACTTGAATCTTAACTGGATGAATTCTAAATTCTCTTGCCTCTTTCCTAACTCAAAATTCTGACATACTTGGAAATCCCAAGGTAGTTTTCTACATGATCTCTCGAACACCATTTTATCTTTTCACCCATTACTATGGGGACCTAACATTAGAGAAGAATTCTGGAGCACATGGAAGGCTGAAGCACAGCCGTTGCTAATAATCATAGTAGTGGCTGCTGTTGAAGATCTGTGTTATGAAACACAATTTATCAAACACTCTTCTGGTATGGAAAGAAAGAAATGCTGCAGCACTTTTAAGACAATTTTTAAAATTTTTATCATGAGATTAAGTGGATATAACACCATTTCTTCAGATTCAGCACAAAGTGCAACATAGAAAGTGTAATAGGCTTCAGAAAGATGCAGATTATGTCCCCTACCCTCTCAGTTAACCATAAGTCGCAAGCAACTGACAAAAAATCAAAGAAATAATCAATAAAATCAATACTATAATAAAATAAAACCAGTTTTATATTACAGTGAAATTGTACTACTTTAAGTTAAATTTGTTTATCTGTTATAATTTCCTTTCAATGACTATATTGCAATATTAATATCAAGTCAATACAGAGTTTACAGTATAGTATATCTTGGATTATAGTATTAGAGCTACTTGAATAGTAATTCTTAAGCAACAAGAAACTACTATTGTCCGGCATCTACCAATCCCCATATGTGCCAGTTAACCGAGAGTCTACTGTAGAGCAGTAGTTCCCAATCTTTCCTTCTTCAGCTGTCAGGAATTGTGGGAGCTGAAATCCAAAATACCTGGAGAACCAGTGGTATAGAAAAAGGAATTTTCTCAGAATTTTGAACCCATTGAAACTGATTTCTGGTATGCAGTTTTATTACTTTCACATATCAACACTAACTGCCCACTGTAGGGATAGGAAAGACCTGTATCACCTCACGCAGCTCTCTGAGAATGTTGTAAGGCAAGGGACATTCTGAAGACTTTTACATTTCCATATTTCTATAACCTGTTTCATGCCCACAACTGTAGAAATATGCTTTATTACCTGGAGCTTTAATACCGGTATTGTTATCTGCTGCATCTGAAGCTCATGCTAAAACCAGTTAGTGTTAAAAGTGCTGCCCTGTTTTTCTCTCTCCCCCCTTCTTCCGTTTTGAGCTGGAAGAAACTAACACTGCTATTTCTTTGAAGTCTCTTTTGGGATGTAGCTTAATTTTTAAATTACCCTCCTCAATTGGGAACTGTCCTTTTCCCCTCTTTTGAGCTTAAGTTGCATTTGATTTTGTTTACTTAAAACATTGTTCATACACCACATTTTATACATGAACTCTCTCTAATAAATGTCACATGGTTAAAAATTTGGTATGAGATATTGTTTAACTTGGTGGCATTCTCTTATTTCAAAAAATGGCATTACATTTTCTAGTTCTGGCATTCCTTAAAACTTGTGCATCAAATCTCTTATCGTTGCAGTGGGTACCTGTTGCAGCATTTAGTTGAACAATCTGATTATAGACTTGTTTGCTGACGCTGACTTTGTAACTTGAGCATTCCAGCTTCAAGAAAGTACAATTCCAGTGTGTTTGATCATGTCAGAAGGCAATATTTCTAGGAATAATTGTTTGGATCCGAAGTTCCTTGAATGAAGTTTCATTCATCCTCTGTCCCTACAAAAGCCTGCGGAACTTTCTGGAATGATGCTCCGTGTTGGTTGGAGACAGAGTGCTGCAGCTGAAAAGAGGAGAAATTAGTGGAAACAACACTCCGCAACATGCAAATAGCTTATGTCAAAGTTTGGTTTTTCTTCTGGCAAGTAGATAATCTAACTTGAGACAAGTCTTCATTTTGGATTGAACAAAAGTGTGTGAAAGATTCCCTTCTTCCATCAAAGAACTTCGGCAACTAGTAGCCACATACAGTTGGGTTAGTGGCCACATTTCCCAGGTTAGGCAATGATTTGCAGGGTGAGTTGAGCATAGGTCATTGCTCAACATGGCTTCCTATATTAGAACAGCAGTGTCCCATTTATGAGTGTGATGCTGAATAATAATATAATAATAATAATAATAATAATAATAATAATAATAATAATAATAATAATAACAACTTTATACCTCGCCTCCATTTCCCCGCAGAGACTCAGGGCAGCTAACATGGGCCCAAGCCCAATTTCCACAATAAACAAAATACATTCACAATAAAACAGACATCATTGACATTACACATATTAAACCAACATTTTAATAACAATATAATGGTAAGTTAAACCACCAAATAAGAACAGTACATCAGGTTAAAATAAAAGGCTGGGCAATGGTGCAAAGAATGCATGATTAAAATCTCATGAGATAAATAAAAAGTGCTGTAGTAAAGAGGAGAAATAAGAATAAAGTAAATACTGTTTCACTCTGTGGCACCTGTCATGATCAGCATGGTAACAGTGGCCCACAAATTGAGAAGTGAAAGGTCTTACTATATATTACTCTACCAGCAATATAAATGCATGAATCTCACCCAGAATTAATAAACTTCTCCCAATACAATGTTCTGTATTGTTATACCAGTAGCGGACATGTGCTGAGCTTATACATAGGATGAGCTGAGTCACATCTTATTTGGATGTGTGATTCATTTTGTCCTACTAAGTGTCTCATCTTTGTCAGTGCAGATGGTTGTAGAAAGAAAAAAAACTGCATTGCTTGAACTAATTCACAATTTGCACTACAAAAACATTTCCTCAGGCCTGTATTTTGCAATATGTTGTCACTGCATAAACATTCTGTATCAGATAAATACATCCTCCGCTTACTCAAAGATCCCTATGCCGGCTTTTGAAGCACTCATGTGACTAGAGCTTTTACGTGTTTCTATTTTGGAGCTCATTGTGATGACATGACTTTAAAGCAGGAACGACTTTAGAAATGTAAGCTCAGCTGATCATCACTCTTTTTACATAGGAACAAATTTCTCATAAGTGGTACAGAAATCCAGTTGCAATTTGTTGGCTAAAAGTAACCTGTTATCTAAAAGCTCTTGCACAAATTGAAAAATTCCATTAGTATTTGGATAAAATAATCCAGAGGCGTTCTGCTGAGATTTAGAATTCCTAATGGACATTCATGAGGAAAAAGTCCTCAACTGTGCATCACATTATAATCCGTTGCTAAAACTTCAGTGAGTTTCAGAAGTTTTCCTCACCTTGTATAACATGGAAATCCTTTAGTTTTTGTGTAATGACCCAAAATAATTTAACTTGATTCTTTTAAAACAGAGTGGATGCACAATGAAGTTAGAATTTAGAAAAAATTAAGACTTTTTATTTTAGAAAAAATCATAAGTACATTTCATTAATGATATTTTAAAATAAATAAAAACATAAACATAGCTTAAAGCAAAACCTAGACATGATTTCCTAATTAAGTCATTAAGATACTGACCGCTGGAATTTTTTACTCATAGTTTAGCTTTCTAGAATGCCAGGTTAAAGCAGAAGATTAATATAAGATTAATTGAGTTCAGAGCATTATACTTTATTAGAGTGGATGGCTTTTCCTCCTGCAGAATCAAAAAAATGGCCTAGAAGAAAGCATTAGGATTGTAGGGAATGTTTCTTGTGTTTCCTTTGCTTCCCAGGAGAACATCTGCTGGGAAGAAGAGCTTCTCTCCATCACCAGTTCTCTGATTATTAGCTGGTTACAAACGTGGGAGATGGGATTTTTTTTTCAAGTATAGTAGAGTCTTGCTTATCCAACCTTCACTTACCCAACATTCCGTATTATCCAACGCAGTCTGCCTTTTAATAGTCAATGTTTTTGTAGTCAATGTTTTCAATGCATTGCGAGGTTTTGGTGCTAAATTCACAAATACAGTAATTACTGCTGTCTATTTGTCGATTTGTTATAAAACATTGTTTTGGTGCTTAATTTGTAAACTCATAACGTAATTTGACATTTAATAGGCTTTTCCTTAATCCCTCCTTATTATCCAGCATTTTCGCTTATCCAATGTTCTGCTGGCCTATTTATGTTGGATAAGCGAGACTACTAAGTTTGCTGTCCACAAGAAAGAGACCAAATTTAAGATGCTGGAAATATATTAATTTTATTCCCAAAATATTTCAGCCTGATTTTATGTTAGGGCCTTTAGAGGATATTTTAAAATATCGTGCAAGGATGATCTTCTCACAATACCTGGCCAATCAGTAGTCCGCAACTTCAGCCCAAAAAGATCAACCCAGAAAAGTGGTTTGAAGAGATGTGTGAAATATTTGGACACTGAACTACCCAAAACTGTTTCTGTTACATAACAAACCTAGAAAGTTGTTAACTCATTTCTGCCTCTGCATGATATAGTGAAAGAATACTTGACAGGGTCCATAAAGCTAGGATTTCTTTCAGTATGTTGAGGAGGGGTTTGACAACGACTATGAAGAGATCATTTGGTTTTTAGCATACATTTACCAAAAAAGCCTTGAACCAGAGCCATAGGCAACACTGAAGTAGTTATTCCAAATGAATTGTCCAAAGGAAATTCTGACATTCCGTATTTGATGAAAACAGGCCACCTTAGGTTAAAGATTTAGTGAATAAGATGGTTTTTCAAACTGATGCTGGCTTCTATCTTCTGTAATGCTTTGTTAGTAACATCCTTAGAAAACATTTCCCCATTGTCTTGCATGTTTGGAAGGATGCAGCACACCATGATCACATTAGCAACCACGTCTTTGACATCAGCAGAAGGACTTCCATCTTCAAAAGCTCTTTCTACATTCAGTCTCTCCCTGCTGTAAGAGTACTTTCTCCTGGGCCCTTTCTGGAGCATGGTAACATAACACATCAGTGGGGATGATAAACACACTGGATCACACAACCAACAACCTGATGCCAATGTGTCTCCCTGGGGAGAAATCTAGAATATGATTGTGTTATTATTTTGTCCAGGAAATTTGGCATTCGAAGCACTGAGTTGCTACAACACAAGCCAATGCCTTTAACTCCAAGCTGACTGTTGAAAGTCTATAGCTTCTGGTCACATCAGTGATTCTGTCTGCTACAAAGATAGACTGGTCCTTGTGAGCTTTTGAAGTCTCACTAAGACCTCAGTTTCTGGACTGCTATTTGTAAGAGCTGTGTTTTGGTTCTTGGTACATGAATGTGTAAGCGTCACAAAAGAATCTTCTGGAAAGCTTGTCCATCTGGTTAGTATCAACAGTGGCAAATTCTGTTGGTGACATAGCCAAATAGTGTCCAATCTGAGGGCAGGCTTTTACCACAGGGATATTTGTTTGTTTCTCATTCTCTAAAGAAAAATAAGAGCAAGGACATTAAGAACAATTTTGAAAAGGGAAACAAAAGTATGCTATAATTGGCAATAAAACAACTGTCAAGTTGTGTTCATGTATGACTTAAGTATGCTATCTGGTTTGTTTTGTAGCTATGGGGTCCAAATAGGCATACATCTGACTTATATTTGATCAAGTACTTTCCTTAACACATCTTAGCATCCTAAATTTTCCAGTTGATACTCTCTAATAGCTTATTTTGGAAAT
The DNA here is from genome assembly GCF_035594765.1 of Anolis carolinensis. Taxonomy (NCBI): domain Eukaryota; kingdom Metazoa; phylum Chordata; class Lepidosauria; order Squamata; family Anolidae; genus Anolis; species Anolis carolinensis. The sequence goes on along the minus strand of NC_085844.1, from coordinate 218,226,699 downwards.
AACATCTTTGACATATTGTTTGTCTTTTACACTTAGTTTTGTAACGTATTTCATTTAAATAACTGGATAAATAAGTACCAAAAGTTTTCCTTACTCAGTGTGCCAGCCATGCTGTCAAAGAAAAGCCAGGATGTTTGAGATGGGCCATATCTTACAAAAGCAACATAATGGCTCTTCTCAATGCAGAGAACTGCAAACAAATCCAGTGTGGGCTGCTTAGCAGAAGGGCTGTTGGATTTCAGTTCTTTACCAGAATGCTTCAGTCTGGTCAAAGGAGAATGTGCCTGGGTGAAATAAACAGTGATTACAATCCTAATCCTGTCTCTTTCTCTCTATGACAATAGAATATATCAAAATCTTTGAGTTTTATCCAATACTGTCATGCCCATTGAAGAAAGCTGTACCACTCGTGGAAACTTTTTTCAGCTGTGAACAGGTGTCAAATCCCCTGAAGAAGGGTTTCATTTGAAGGCCTGGTTTATGTTGATGCTACTCTCAATTCAATTCAAGTTAAAACTTGTCTCTTCACCCAAGCTTTTGGGATAACCATAGCTTGATTTTCATACTATTTTAGCCTGCTGATTTCTATTCAGTTGCTTTATAATTAGCTTGTTCAATTGGCAATACTAAATATTAAAATATCTAGATACGGTAATTATGTTTAAGGAAGAAAGAGTTTAATTCTGATTGTTTGAGCCAGTGCTTAGCACAATGACATTGGGTTCAGTGTTCCTTCTGCTCTTTGTTCAAATTCTGTTAGCAGAACCCTGGCACCTCTTACAGTGTTTCCACTACCAAAATACTGAAAACAGTCCAACTTCTCTGATTTTGAGAAATTAAGTGAAGCATTATCACTTCCAATTCATGCTGGCCAGCTCTGGTAGTTTCAGCCTCCTTTGGTCTTTACAAATTCCTATGGCTGCCTTTGCACTGTAACTGGAAATCTTTGTCTCAGAGACATGTGTTTTTGTCTGAGATAATCTGAATGTCCTGTGTCCAATTTAGACTCTGGAAAGCTGATCTGTTTAGATATAATTTAGATTTCCCAGCAGTAAAAATTGGGTGGTTTCTGTGCATTCATATCATTATGTTTCTGGGAAGGTAGGAGGATATGCAAAATATGAAGCTGTGGAAAAAGACTTTCGTTGCCAATTGAAATCAATTTGTCACATTTCCAAAAGAAAAGCCAGACCAATAGCTAAGGATTTGATAAATTCTTCACAGGTCAGGCTGAGCAGGCCTTGGACTTGCAAAGTCTACTGTCTTTCTTTCTTTCTTTCTTAAAAACATGATACTCATTAATTAGAGAGAGTGGTGTGGAAGGCTTGGAGTTATTTATTTACTGCACTGAAAACTATGTTTCAGTTATTATGGAACAGGGATTCTACTGCAAAACTCAAAGTGGCTAGAGAGATGCATGGATAGTTTATCAAAAGCAACAAACTAATATTGCTGTTTCACAGGTAAAAAAAATAGAGGCTAAGAGATTAGCAGTCAATGTGTCCAGTCATAGTAGAGACTTGGTGGTGGTGTTTTAGTTTTGCTTTCTGTTGTTATATCAGCAGTCAGAACACCTAACAAGTATGCTGCAGATTCCCTAAGACAGCTATCAATCTGTCCAAATGTAGCTTTGGCTAGCCAAATATATAGACTACCACTCAAAGGTGGCAAAATGTGTTAAAGCACTGAGCCTACTAAACTTGCAGACCGAAAGGTTCCAGGTTCAAACCCCGGGAGCAGAGTGAGCGCCCGCTGTTAGCTCCAGCTACTGCCAACCTAGCCGTTCGAAAACATGCCAATGTGAGTAGATCAATAGGTACCGCTCTGGCGGGAAGGTAACGGCGCTCCATGCAGTCATGCCGGCGACATGATCTTGGAGGTGTCTACGGACAATGCCAGCTCTTCGGCTTAGAAATGGAGATGAGCACCAACCCCCAGAGTCAGACATGACTGGACTTAACGTCAGGGGAAACCTTTACCTTTACCTACTCAAAGAAAACATTGAACTGCCCCCTCCCCGAGGTCTGGTAGCAATATTTTCTCCTCTAATCCCACTGATATTATTTCCTTGCCCCTACCTTAGAAATGTTCCCAAATAATTTCATGTATTCTGGGTGCAGGCGGGTGTCAGGCTGGCACCATGAACATCCATATGAAGTCTTCCCACCACATACACAACACACAGGAGAAGCTACAAATAAGAAGAATTTAGGGTTAATATTAGGTTCTTTCTTAAAAATGGAAACATCTGTCTCATTCCTTTCACACCACTGGATAGCTGTCAATACTTGGTTGTGATACTAAAAAGGACTTTAAAACATCTATCTAGTGACAGAGGCCTAGTACTCTACAGCTTCCATATTTGTAAGTGAGACAAAATACTCACCTTCCATGATCAGGCACCTCCCAGCCTTGCCCACTGTAAATGACTTATCTATTCTGCTGTGTATGAATGATGCTGTAGTCTAATATTTAGAGGGCATCTAGTTTACTATTGTTCACTGCTGAACAAACATTTCATTCTGTGTTGTAACTCCATAGATATCACTTCTGCATGTTACTTTATCCTCACTTCCTAAACACCCAGAAAATCTTCATTATTTGTAAAATCAGAGGAAAGTGATAGTAACCATTATAAATTTGCAGATGGGAACAACATCAAAAATGTAACTAGTTTTTGGACTTCTTTACCTTGGTTTACCAAGTCTGTGAGGTCAAGATGCAGAGAAGGATACACCAGCGAAAACTTCTTATATGTCTTTCCAAATCTAGGCATCTGTAGGATGAAGCACGAAGGAATCTGGAATAGAAGTGTCTCTCTTTAAAAGTGTTTTAGGCATGCTAAAGCAGTTGGCTCAGGACAAAATATAAAAATTAAAAGTTATCTGTGTTTTGAGATGTTTAAAATATCAAAAATAAAGACATCTAGTTTGAAAAATTGTGGGGGTCTATGGATCTTAATAGATTTTATCTGTTTGACTGCACCTCCCATCTCCCCATAGTATTCCCTGGCTGAGGCCTATGAGAGTTCGTGTCCAACAGCATCTACATCATTGCCCGTAGCTATTAAATAATAATGAAATAGTGATTTGCGTTCAAATAGCAGGTCATCTACGGAACATCCACAGACAACCATTATATCTGACCTTCCATTTTCTGTATGTGGGTTGAGATTAATGGCAACCAAAGGAATATCATCAGATCAAATAAAATGAAACATTATAAAGTATTTTGAATGTTACAATGAAACATTACTACATACTGTTCTCGAAGCCTTAGGTTAGTCATCATTCCCAGAGCTTGGAATCGTTACATTTTTTTTACTACAGCATCCAGAATCTCTCAGAGGAAATCTGAGAACAACAACTCCAAAAAGAATTTTTTCCAAGCTCCGTTTATTCCCAACATGAGTGCAAGGAATCTCTGTAAGTCTCCCTTCCCCATGACTCTATTTTCCCACTGCATACTTTTCTAGCCCATCATCTTCCTTGATCTCTGGAAAGAATTGACTGAAAAAAGACAGAAGGTGCACATACACTATAGAATTAATGCACTTTGAGACCAGTTTAACTTCCCTGGCTCTATGATATGGGACTTGAAATTTTACCAGGTCTTTAACCTACTCTGCCAAAGGGGACTGGTACCTCATCCCAGGATTTCATAACACTGAGTTATGAAAGTTAAACTACAATCAAACTGCATTAACTTTATAGTTTAGATGCATCCTCAGAAAGGGCATTTCACTCAAATCAGGAAGGGGTAATCCCTAGCACAAATATGCACAATGTTGTCTGCAGTCACTGTGTACCTCATTCAGATGTAGACCGTAGGAGAGTAGAGACTGCTCCAGGAGTTGCTGCACAGTAGGTACTTTAACCGTTGCATTGTTCTCTGCAAGGATCTGATAGCAATTATACTTGAGGACTTCATTGTCTGCTCTACATTTTTCCAGAGAAGAAGGAATAGGAAAGTTGTTCAAAAGCATGTATTTTACCTACCTAAATATTCTAAAGGCAGCTGATTCCAGCTGATCAAGGAAGCAAATCAAGGTTCAGCCCTGGTTAGCATTTAGATGGGAGATTGGCAACAAGAAGGAACTGGCAAAACCACTTCTGAGTATTCCTTATGTAAGAAAACACTATGAAATTCATAGGTTTGCCATAAGGCAACAGGCAACTTTAAATCAGTACCTTCCACATATACTGGATTAAAATGCTCATCAACCGAGCATGCCTAGCAATTGTCCAATCTGAGGGAATGATGGGAGCTCTAGTCTGGCATAGGTAAAGGTTTCCCCTGACATTATCTCCAGTCGTGTCCAATTCTGGGGGTTGGTGCTCATCTCCATTTCTAAACCAAAGAGCTGGCTTTGTCCATTGATGCCTCCAAGGTCATTTGGCCGGCATGACTGCATGGAGTGCTGTTAACTTCCTGCCAGAGCGGTAACTATTGATCTACTCACATTTGCATGTTTTCAAACTGCTAGGTTGGCAGAAGCTGGAGCTAACAGCAGGCGCTCACTCCGCTCCCTGGATTTGAACCTGCGACCTTTTGGTCTGCAAGTTCAGCAGCTCAGTGCTTTAACACACTGCGCCACTGGGGGCTCCAGTCTGATATATAGCTGTAAGCAATTGTGGATCCCAATTTTGGGGGGTAAGGTGATATTATTATTATTATTATTATTATTATTATTATTATTATTATTACAATAATAGCAACAACTTTGAGGAGATGTATATAGGGCTGCCTCTATAGAAATGATCACACGCATGCACAGACATTCCAAGGAGACAGCAAAATACTGGAGCCACCCATTGCTCATTTTACTAATTAAGGCAAATCTGTGGGTTCCAGGGCTTGGCTTTGCCTTTTGCTGACACTGGGCAACCATGAGTTGGGTTACCAACTGACTGACAAATATAGACTTGTTTCTTATAGGTTGCCACAGATTGGATTTACCATATTCTAATTACAGCAGCTAGACTCCCCTCTTGCACTCCCCTCTTGGCTACACTTCTCTGTCTGCTCTGAGTTTCACCACAAGTAGCAGAATTGAGAACTAGAATTCACCATTCTCAAATGTTAGCATCCCTCACCATGATGAACTCTTACCTGATTTTGAGCAAGGGTTCTACAGCCAAGACTTCTCCTAGAAGGGCATTCAAGAATTCTTCTGGGTCTATAAAACAGAATAGCCATTAGAAGAGCATAATATGCTGAAATACTCTTTGAGCATTTATCATCTGCCTACTCCTCTGCTGTGGATATATTCTGCAGATATTTTAAAGTATTTGCACAATGGATCTGTATTTTTAAGGAAAGGTAGAGAACTAAGCACTGCATATGATGCAATTACCATAATACAACTAGTTAGAAATTAGTTTTCTCTGAGATTTGCACTCAGATGTAAAATCAAACAAAGATTTTGATTGAAAATTTGCATCAGGTCTCTCAATTTGCAGTGTGCTTCACATAAGAAAACAATGCTCGATAATGTTGAAAAATGCCAAGAAACCCCAATATATTCCCAAAATTTGAAAAATGGACATGCACAAAAATGCACAAACATATGTACATTGCTTATGCTGGTTTAGGGACTGTGGGAGCTACAGACCCAAACAGTATATTTTCCTAGCTTTCATAAAGATAGAATAAGATTGGTGGTGAAGGGGGAAAAGGGGTGGTTTGGAAAAGAATCTAGGAGATCAAGCTTGACAAGAGCTGTCCCTTGTTAAATACGGTATCATGCCACTATCACTCACCTTTTTCTTCTGTAATAAAACTGTCGCATCTCAGCAATTTCCTCAAGTTCATCACTTCATTGGCTCCCACATAACCATGTCTATGAAGATTCGAGAGATTTATGGCAGTTGTTATTCCCATGCATACTTAATAGGTAAGGTACAGCGAATGCCAGTTAGTAGATAATCCAGATCAACTAAGAGTACAGGCCATTCCTACTTGCTCACAGTTTAGGATTTAGTCATAGGAAGAGTGGAGAGTGCAGTGTCTGGGCATGATTTTGCAAGTACATGCCTTGCAGAGCTGGAAGAGTAGGCTGATATGTTTAAAAAAAAACTGAGAGAACAGGCAGTTGTTTGGACTACAAAAATTATCTCTATGAAAATTGCCACTTGAGTTCAGAAACTCTTGCTCATCTATGGCAAAACGCTTAGAAGTTGACTGTCTCATCTATCCTCCAATCTATCTTCTTTCTACCACTGCTCTAGTATATCAAAACAATTAAAATCTTTGAAAAATTATAGTCTGAATCACAACTCCAGACAGCACGGCCACTGGGGGCCCTTCCAAACAGACAACCCAGAATATCAAGGCAGAAAACCCCACAATATCTACTTTGAACTGGGTTATCCAAATCCACACTGCTATATTTTCCAGTTTAAAGCAGATAATGTGGGATTTTATTCAGTTGTGTGGAAGGGACCTGAGATTCTGAAAGCAGTAGCCCAGAACAACAAGCGTGTCCATGCTTTGAATAAGATAGTATTTTTCTCCACAAAAGGTTTTCCACTGTCAGTCAATAGCCATATCATTGAGCTTGTAAGTAAGAAATAACATTGAAAACATGAAAACCAAATCTTGTCATAAGAGTTAGGGCCACAGAGAAATGATGAAATGATGAAACTCACTGTCTCAAAGGCTGCACAATCTGCTCTCTCAGGATTTGCTGTGCTGTTTTGTCATCCACCTCAGTAGAATACAGGATGCCATCCAAGGCAGAGGAGAAACTGAATAAACTGCAATGGAAAAAACACATAACACATGATAAACCAATCAGCTGAAATATGAAATATGCTCATAGCTTCCATGAAGTTTAAAATGACAATCGCATACTGCTGTAAGCTGGTTGCAGCTGGTCTAACCATTGGGTTAACTTCAGATAATAACATCCTCCAGAGGACTTCTAGCAGCCTTGTCCAATTGGCCATTATTAATTAGGTGGGAGAAATTGTTTTCCTGAGATCCAAAAAAAATATTGTGTAATAAACAAGAAATTGCAGAACTAGACACCATCTTCCACGGACACTTGGCACACCTGAAGAGAGTTGTGTCTAGGTAGCAGGAGTTGCAGTGCCCCTGGATGCCCCTCATAGTGCCTTCCATCTTCTTGAGGACTTCCTGTTCCCAGACTGATGCAGCACTGACTTCTGCCAAGTATTGGTTCGGGTGATTGTTCTCTGGAAGAATAATTTGTAAATGTATCAGGCAGTGGGTTCTTTTATCAGCCCTATCTTTCTAAATTGTTGTTGTGGGCCTTCAAATTATTTCTGATTTATGGCAACCCTATCATGGGGTTTCCTGACACGATCTGTTCAGAGAGAGGTTGCATTTGCCTTCATCTTGCTTTTCTAAATATCATTCCCAAAATTGCATATCCCAGGATTCCACCAAATATTGCCATAGCAGTTAATATGAGTCATAAAGCTAGAAAGAGCCCTGAGAAACTTACTTAAATTAATAAATGATCTTTGTTACAGGGGGACAATATACTGGTATGGAGTCCTATAGTTGCACTATAACATTCTCTGTTACTGGAAGAGATTTGTGGGAGTTCCTTGTGTTGTTTGGGCAGCCATTTCTGACATGCTAAAGTTGCATCAACACAAAGGATGACCTTACTAGCCTCAAAATTAATGAGAATACAGTTATCTTTAAGATGAAGATTTATGTTGTAAATATTGTAAAAATTGAAAATATCAGGAGCTAGGGAAAGGAGGTAGCCCTCTACTCACACTCCTCACTGGCTCTCACCTTTCTTGTAAGATTCTTGGCTGATCTCTTGGCATCCAATGGAATGTGTAACATTGGAGCTAACAGCAATGATCTTGCTTGCATCAACCTTCAGTCTAGAATAGCGGTCACGGAGGGAAATAATCCCTGAATCCTGATGCAGTTTGAGAAACAAAGAAAAGAAGGATTAAGCAGGCATGTTTTGCAATTAATTCTTTAAAATCTATACTGTTGCTGTATGATAATACTGACTAAGCTTAGAAGCAATTCTACTTTTCCAAATTATATTACAAAATTAATAACAGTGATCATAACTTACAAAACAAGAGTGCAGATATGAAGAAGCTGCAATGCTACACACATACAATTTTTTGCTGTCCAGAAGGCTGTTGTACTGATGCTCACCCCTCAATAAACATACACATAACTGACATATGTATTGTATCCTCAGTTATAGAAACAACCAGTAACACATTGGTAAGAAATGTAATAATAATAATACTTTATTTTTCTATCCCACCTCCATTTCCCTGAAGGGACTTGGGGCGGCTAACATGGATACAAGCCCAGAAACAAAACATAAGCAGAATTAAAACATAAGTAAACAATATCAGCAAAATAGAAAATAAAACAGATTAAAAACACAATAATACAGTAAGCACAATAATAGCAAAATAAAATGGTATAAAACAAACATCACCAGTAATGGATGAAATGGGGGGGCGATCAGGTATATTGCTCTGTCCTACCCAGTGCCCTTATCTTCACCCACAGGGGAAATGTGGTCTTCAGGACCTTTCTCAAATTTGAATTTGGTCCCAGGGTGAGTTACAGATATTTAACTTGGGGTGGGCAGGAGTAAGAAATGTTAAGGCTTGTGCTCTGTATTAATTAGTCATTAAATCTATAGAGCTATCCCCTATTACTTGGGCATAAACTGTATTGAAGTTGATGGGATTTGTTTCTGAATAGACATGTATATGATACAATGTACTACAATTATATCAGCATAGCATCCAGAATATTGTTAAACCAGTCTGTTGAGGCCTCACCAGCAGCTCCACCTCAATAAGGAGCATCTTCAGCTCTCCATTGCCAGGCTTCCTGTGCTGTTCCCAGAAGCTTCTCACAATGCCGACTGCCACCACTCTATTGTATCTCACACGCACCACATCATAGATTTGCAGGCAGCAAATAGCAGAGAAAAGCCGCTCGTTGGAAAGCAGGTCATGCCTTTTTTGTGGGCTCTCAACAGTGAGTAAGAGTCCAGCTTCATGACAGCTGAGAGGTTTGATGTGACTACTCATCAGGGTTATGACAGGCCTTGATTTCAGGTCAACAATGCGACCCATGCTGTGTTTGTCCTCCAGAAAGTAACCTATACATCCCAAAGGGATCTTCTTTCGGCCTGCATGGATCTCTCGAGTGACAATAAAAGCCTCTTTTTTCTCAGCTGCAAACTGCATGGCTGGAATGGCACCTGTAAATACAGAAAATTGTGGTCAAAAAAGGTTGCTTCAAGGCTTTAAAAAGCTAAAACAAGAGATAACAAGTTTGCACCAGCTAGAATCTTGTTGGTGTCTCATGTCTAAAGATTCACTACAGAAGAAACTCCTGTTGGAGAGATGAGAAAACACTGGCAGGTTTTGAGAATTAATTGTCTGTTTTTTCCTTAGATTATTAGTAGAAATACATAGTATTTTTTCTGTAGGCATGTAAGAAAAATAGTTAATACTACATGTAAACCAATTACAAGGAAGTTGGACATCAACTTAATTTTTTTGTGTACCTATGTGTTTTGTGTTCATAGCTGAAAACTGTAATTGTTTTTGTGGTATCTTATGTTGCTTATGGTGGCACAGTGTGTTAAAGCGCTGAGCTGCTGAACTTGCGGACCAAAAGGTGCCAGTTCAAATCCTGGGAGCGGAATGAGCACCTGCTGTTAGCCCCTAGCAGTTCGAAAACATGCAAATGTGAGTAGATTAATAGGTACCGCTCCGGCGGGAAGGTAACGGTGCTCCATGGAGTCATGCCGGCCACATGACCTGTAGATGTCTATGGACAATGCCAGCTCTTCGGCTTAGAAATGGAGATGAGCACCAACCCCCAGAGTCGGTCACGACTGGACTTAACGTTAGGGGAAACCTTTACCTTTACCTTTATGTTGCTTTATTGGGTTATGTATTATATATATATGTTCTATGTTTTATTTTTACTATATCAATAAAAAGCTAAACCAAATCTACAAACTGCCTAGAATTCGATTGGTATCTTGTGCATTATTAGGTTCCCCTATAGAAACAATGTATTAAAGTAAAAGCTTTGTTCAAGGCTGAAGAAGCAGGATTCTAAGAGATACTCACAGGAACACCTCAGCAAGTGAGAGTCCAAAAGTGGCAGTCTAAAACTCAAAACCTCAAACCATGGCTGATACCGAATGAGAAATTCCCTCCTGGGCACACAGAAGACTGGGTGACTTGAGAGGCACTGAACAGACTGTGCTCTGGCACCACAAGATGCAGAGCCAACCTTAAGAAATGGGGCCACAAAGTGGAGTCCACAACATGCGAGTGTGGAGAAGAGCAAACCACAGACCACCTATTACAATGCAATCTGAGCCCTTCCACAAGCACAATGGAGGACCTTCTTATAGCAAAACCAGAGGCACTCCATGTGGCCAGCTATTGGTCAAAGGACATTTAGTATAATGCCAAGTATTTAACTTTGCTTGTGTTTTTAAATACAGTAGAGCCTCACTTATCCAAGCCTCTGGATAATCCAAGCCATTTTTGTAGTCAATGCTTTCAATATATCGTGATATTTTGGTGCTAAATTCGTAAATACAGTAATTACAATATAACATTACTGCGTATTGAACTACTTTTTCTGTCAAATTTGTTGTATAACATGAAGTTTTGGTGCTTAATTTGTAAAATCATAACCTAATTTGATGTTTAATAGTCTTTTCCTTAATCCCTCCTTATTATCCAAGATATTCACTTATCCAAGCTTCTGCCAGCCCGTTTAGCTTGGATAAGTGAGACTCTACTGTACATTACAACTGTCAGGCATGTAGTGGGGGGAGGGGGCTTGAGGGGCTTCAGCCCCCCCCCCCGAAATTCTCAGGGTGGTCTGCGAGAAGGCCTTACATTTATTATTTAAACTGTTATGTTTATTCATATCATGATCTGATCACCATGCTCAATATATCCCATATGCATGGGGGTATTTGGATAATGATACAAAAGGTTTGCTAGGGTAGATCCTCTCTCACTCTGACTCAGCCCCCCCCCAATCAACCCCCCCCCCCCAAAATCAAAATCCTGGCTATGGGCCTGACAAGTGTACCCTCAGATTGCTTCTGATACGATAAACATATAACCTGTACATCAGTGCTAGTTCTTTCATTAGGCAGACTCATGCAACCACCTCAGGTGGCCAATGTTTGGGGACAGCAGTGACAGACCCAACAGCCATTCTTCCAGAGCCTCCTTGCCATTGTTCTCTGTAGGGAGACAGAGCTGTTTGTGACACAAAAGCTCATCCTGTATCATCTTAAGTGTGATTAACTCTGTCCCACTGCAAACATGGAATGAAGTTCAGCTCATGTTTGAATACAGAAAAACCAGTAACTTACCCTTTACCTTAGGAGGAAAGATGTTTTGATTCTGCCTCATAGATCTTCTGTACCACACTGTGATAGACTGCAGTTTTGGTTTCTCCTAAACTGATACCTGTACAATACAGTCACAAATAATTTGTATGAATGCAGGACTTCTAAACCAAGATTATGAAATTCCCCAGGTCAGCATTCAGCAAACTGCTTCAGTTGCCTCAGTTCTTTAAATGCTGGAAATCAGTAGTAGTTGTTTTTGTATGCTATCAAATCATTTCCAACTTATGGTGACCTTAAGGTGAACCTATCATAGGTTTTTAGCCAGACTTGTTTGGGGTCCGGGGGTTGCCTTCTTCTGAGGCTGAGTGGGACTTGCCCAAGGCCACCCAGTGGGTTTCATGGCCAAGTAGAGAATCAAACCTTTGTCTCCAGAGTCATAGTCTTTTATATCTTTGCCCCTTCAGTCCAATGCTCAAACCATTACACCATGCTAGATATTTGAAGACAAGTGACCACAGGATTTTTAATAACATTGTAATTGCATTTTGATATTAAAGTAGTTTTCGTTCACATTTTAGCTCAAGCTGGTTGTTTGCCTGCATGCTTACTTGCTTGTTCTTTCTTTCTAATATTCAGCAGGAAACTAAATACATAAATGTTAGGAAAAACATACAAATTTCTTGACTTCATTTTTATTTTTTAAATCAAATCTTTCCATTCTACTATCTGCCCTTCCTTAACTCTATAAAGCAGAACTTTACCTACCTGGACTGGAAGGGATCCTATTTCTGGTCTGTCTGTTACTGTTAAAAGCCTGATTTGCAGTTTTTATAAATAGTACCAAGGGTGTGCCTTGCCTCTTGCGTAGCAGGACAGGACACCCTCCAGGGTGGATTCTAAAAGACAACGCAATTCTGGCATAGTTACACTCTTGATATGAGACCCATATTACTTTTGAATCAATGCTGTAAGTTATTTGCAATGTTGAAATACTTAACAAGATTCATATGTGAGTATGGCCGTGCAGAATCTCCCCCTACCTTGCTTTACAGAACCAGAGATTTTCCACTTGGCAAACTTTGCATCTTTTCTCTCTTAATTACCAGTTTTTTACTTTTTTGGATCACAACGTTCAGATTCTAGCTGCATCATACCCAAACCAAGCACTTGGTGCAGAGGGAGCAAATGCCATGCCAGATACAGATGTAGAGATTAGAGTCTAGATTCGAAGTCTAGATTTAAATTCTTACTTTGAGTGGATCTGCACTGTAGAACTAATGCAGGCTGTCACCACTTTAACTGCATTGGCTCAGGGTGATGTAATCATGAGAGCTGTAGTTTGGTGAGGCCCCAGTGCTCTTTGGCAGAAAAGTCTAAAGATCTTGCAAAACTACAGCTTCCATGATTCCACAGCATTGAGTAATGCAGTTAAAGCAGTGTCAACTTGTATCAGTTCTGCAATGTAGATGCATCTTCATTCATAAAGACCACCAAATGACTTTAGATCTGGCTCAGTCTTTCAGTGCAATGTCTGGTAATATAGTAAATAAAATTGTAGCCTGAACCTTTATTAATTTTAGGTACCCTGTAGCACACATAAAAAAACAGAACTTGAAAAGTTACTTTTTAGATTCTAATAAACATGTAGGTTTTGAGAATCTGGGATTTATTGTCCAAAAAGTAACTTTTTCCCAAGCTCTCCAAGAAAGCAATGTTAAACAGGTGAACTTCTTATTTCACATTAGTTCTGCTTGACCTAGGTGCTGTTCTGCTAGTTTATTTCCTGTTCTGAATCATCTAATCCTCATCTCAAAGGTGTGTTATTGTACAAAGAATTAAAAAAAATAGAGACTCCAGAATTTCTCCATGGAAACCAACATATTTGCAAGACAAAGTCATGACTGACAATCAACCTCTAGGCCAATTCTATGTAAGATATGTTAATTCAGAGAATTTGCACTTATGTAACTCTAAAAACAACACCACACAATACCAGTTCAGATAATTATTGTTTATGGTAGCCTCATTCTGTCAGATTCATCAGAGATTGTGCATTATGTTCCATTGGGTGCATATATGATATTCTGTAATTGCATCAGTAATAAAGAAGCAGGTCATATAAAAACAGAAATATTGTGTGCACACTGAAATTGTTGCTGTTGAAAATATTATTGATGTATTTCTTATTTTTAGCTATATTTTTCTACTCCCTCTCCTCCTCTTTTTACCTTCACAACAATAATGAAAGAAAAGTGAGTAGCCTAAGGTCACCCATTACATTTCATGGTTCCATTGGGGACTTGAACTTGGATCTCCAAAGTCCCAGCTATAGTGCTCTATTATCCTACTGTATCTCCCATTAGTCAGTCCTTCACGTTCACTAGAATTTGGGGCACAAGACCCGCATGAAAGTAAAAAAAATCTGTGAATAAAAAATTGCTATTTTTTTAACCTGAGAGAACATTTTGTAGGAATTTTTCAAACCTCTAGCATGAGACTATGGTAAACTTCTGCTGGAAGCTGACCATACATTTGCACTGGAGGATCTAGAGAGATGTTCTCACTAGAAATGCACAGGTCTTCAAGCATGATGAAAGATGTTGACTATGGAATTCTACTGGAGAACTGACATTCCTAGAAAGAACATTTTAAATTCAATCCATGAAAAACAAAATTTACAAAAGTCAACCCTGCAAATATGGTGGACCAACTATATTGCGTGTGTTCACTTTCCTAGTGAGATTTCCATCAACATCAAGGTTACAGCGCCACAAACTTTGTATGATATACACTGTAAAGGGGTAGACAGGATGAACGATAGAGCAAAACTAGTTTTGGTAGCCCTCTTGCTATTGCTTAGTTTCAAAATGTTGATTTTGTGCAAAACTGAACATGGAATGGACCACGTGGTGTGATGTATGTCCTTCAAAGGTTTTGAATTTTATTTCCCAAGAACATGAGCCTCCATGGCTAATGGCCAAAGACTCAGAAAATGTCTGAAACATCAAACAGAACAAAATTCATCCCCTTTCCCTGTATTTACAGTCATATATCCTCAGAGGAGTTTCCTGTTCCCTTTTGTAAGAAAAAAAAATCCCCTGGCTACCTCTCTCTGCATTCTTCACACGGTATGGTCATGGTGGCTGCCAGATTCTGGGAGTCACAGTCCTCAAAAGTAACTTTTCAAAACTCTCTTCACATTTGGAAGGAGAGTCTGTGTCCTGCATACAGTTTCTCATGTATACAAGGTCAATTGACATGAAGGTGATTTAAAAGCCAGCAAAGGTCTAGTCAAAACTCTTCTTGGAAAACATTCTAATTGGGCAAGCCATTACAACTTGAGGCCAAACTAATATATTACATTTTACCTTTATGGGTTTCATTAGTTTTTAACTGCACATTTGATGAGTATGTTGTAACCTACTGTAACCTATTAATGGTTCTGAGATGAGACCAGTATATAGCAGTAAATTTTGGATTTTGGCAGCAGTGTAGCAACACCCGTCTGAAGACACCAAGTACGGACACTTCTGTTAATCTAAAATAGGCATGGGCAAACTTGGGGCCTCCAGGTGTTTTGGATTTCAACTCCCACAATTCCTAACAGCCTACCAGGAGTGGTTGAGGTCCAAACCACTGGAGGGCTCACGTTTGCTCATGCCTGCCCTTGACCCATATCAGCCCTCTCCCTAAGAAGATGTGAGGAGAATGTGTTGGAAATAGCAACCTCCCAAGCCTTTCATTATTTGTTAATGCATTTGCTAGCCTATACTGTATTCTATGTGTGTGTTGATTTGCCAGTTTGACTGTACCTCTTTAGTGTGGGAGGGGTTAAGGACATGTGATTGTACTGAGCATGTTCAGACTCAGGACTCCATTTTTCTATTCTGTCTGCTTTACACCTCAGTGGAGGTGGATGCATGTTGCTGTTTGGACTTCAGTAGAGATATGTGACTTATGGACTTCAGTGAGTACAACTATACCTAAAGACTATGGACTATTGATAGACTAAGAATGATACCCTGTGTACTCACATAGAGAACTACAGCTTATATATAACTGAACTTTAATAAGAAATGGTGAAATAATACAAGATGTTCGTGAATAAACAAGATATGTTGTTTTTAAAAGAAGACTTGTTTCTTTTATCTCTGAGTGCATATTTTAAACTAAGAGGTTTCAAGGGAGTGTATATCTTTTGGGCAACTTCAAAGAAACTGTTGCGATATGTAAGAAGTCATTTAATGTGTGTCAACTGCGAAATAAGATGCATGAAGCTGATTGATTGAGCCATGTCTGATGAGCTGGTAAGCCTGGGAGTTTTTGATACTGTTGCAATTTTGTTCAGGCCTGAGTTAAGCAGGTGCAGAGTGACAGTTGGAAGAAAGAAGCAGAGAGAGAGAGAGAGACAGAGTTTGAAGTGTGCTCTTGCTTCATGAGCTACTGGAAAGAATTTATCCACCTGGAAAAGGAAAGACTATTTTAAATCTCTCATAAAAGTTGGTACAACTGAGCACATTATACATATGTTGTTCTGGATTTAAGAAGAATAAATAGTTTGTTCTTCATTGTTCACCTGCGTGGCACATATCTTCTTTCTCTGGCAAAGCGGTGTGTGGAATACACATTTGATTTTTCATTATGTCACAGAAACAACCATCCTCTGCTAACCAAATATATTTTTGTAGTGCCATGTTGTTGTCCTGGGCAGTTCAAAGACATGGTCCTTCAGTTTAACACCTGAGTTCCCTGTGTGCCATTACATGAATGCTTATGAATATCACTTGCTCAAAGGGTTGACTTCTCAAACGAGTCGTCCTTTTCTTGACCAGTGGTTTTCAGAAGGTTCATGGAGATTCACATTTGCCAAAGGAATCTGACATCATTTTTCTTTTTCAGTAAGGTTATGATTGCCAAAGGGATATGTGCCCAGAGACGATGACTTCTTTATTCGGTCAGTCGATTCTGACTCTTCGTGACCTAGTGGACCAGTTTCTGCCAGAGCTCCCTGTCATCCGTCGCCGCCCCCAGTTCCTTCAAGTTCATGCCAGTAACTTCAAGGATACCGTCCATCCATCTTGCCCTTGGTCAACCTCTCTTCCTTTTTCCTTCCACTTTCCTCAGTATCATGATCTTTTCCAAGCTTTCCTGTCTTATCATGATGTGGCCAAAATACTTCAATTTTACCTCTAATATCCTTCCCTCCTCCTGACAAACCTAGCAGTTCGAAAACATACAAATGTGAGTGAATCAATAGGTACCGTTCCGGTGGGAAGGTAACGGCACTCTATGCAGTCATGCCGGCCACATGACCTTGGAGGTGTGTCTACGGACAACGCCGGCTACTTTGGCTTACCATTTATGTGTTTTAAATGCATTTTTTATCCTGTATTTTTGTTTTAATTGATATATTGCATTACTATTTTATCTTTTTATAGTGTGATTTGTATTATGTTGCCTATCTTTTGTTCTATGTAAGCCACCCCGAGTCCCCACGGGGAGATGGCAGCGGGGTATAAATAAAGTTTTATTATTATTTTATTATTTATTATTAGAAATGGAGATGAGCACCAACCCCCAGAGTCGGTCACGGCTGGACTTAACGTCAGGGGAAAACCTTTACCCTATCCTTCCTTCCAGTGAGTAGCCGGGCATTATTTCCTGGAGGATGGACTGGCTGGATCTCCTTGCGGTCCAAGGCTGTCTCAGGATTTTCCTCCAGCACTAAAGTTATTATTTATTATTATTATTAACAGTATTTATATTCCGCCAGGGCCGGCCCCACTATTGAGGCACCTGACGCCGCCGCCTCGGGCGCAGGCCCGGGGGGGCGCCGTCAGGCTGGGCGGGAGGCGGGGCACCGCCCTGACGGTGCCCCGCCTCCCGCCCAGTGCGCCCTGGCCCGTCTGGCCTTTTCTAGCTGGCCAGACTGCAGCGGAGGTCCCTGCAGGCCGCAATCGCAGCCTGCAGGGACCTCCGCTGCAGTCTGGCCAGCTAGAAAAGGCCAGACGGGCGAGCGGGTGTAGCGTGGGAGGCGGGGCCAGCTCTGGCCCCGCCCCCCGCCCAGCGTGCCCTGGCCCCGCCTCCCACGCTGCGTGGGAGGCGGGGCCAGGGCACGCTGGGCGGGGGGCGGGGCCAACTCTGGCCCCGCCCCCCTCACTATTCGCCCTGGCCCCGCCTCCCACGCAGCATGGGAGGCGGGGCCAGGGCACGCTGGGCGGGGCCAGGGCGCGGGAGGCGGGGCCGGTGGCGGGGGCGCTTTTCAGCACCCCCGCTTCACATTAAAAAATATCTCCGGCCGGCCCTGTATTCCGCCCTTCTCACCCCGAAGGGGACTCAGGGAGGATCACATTATGTACATATAGGGCAAACATTCAATGCCCATAAACACATCAAACCGAGACAGAGACAACAGACAGACAGACGCAGAGGCAATTTAACCTTCTCCTGAGGGGATGTTCAATTCTGGCCACAGGGGGGAGCAGCTGCTTCATCATCCACTCTGATGGCACTTCCTCACTTCCTCATTCCAACGTTGTAAATGAGTTAAACTTGCCTCCCCACTGTTATAAGTGGTACCTTATTTCCTACTGGATAGATGCAACTATCTTTCGGGTTGCTAGGTCAGCAAGGAGCAGGGGCTATATTTTATTTTTAATTGACGGGTGCTCACCCCGCCACCGGCTGGCCTCGAACTCATGACCTCATGGTCAGAGTGATTTATTGCAGCAGCAGCAGCAGTTTACCAGCCTGCGCCACAGCCCGCAAAAGCATCTATCTTCCTTCTCTCAGCCTTTCTTATGGTCCAGCTCTCGCATCCATAGGAAGAGTTATTTCCAACAGAGTGGGAGCTGCTCCCTTTTTTAAAGGGGCAACAGGTGAGGCCCCCGCCCCTTTCCCTTGCCCCGCCCCTTCCATCAAACACCTGCTCCGTGGGGCCTCCCCTTGACGTCATTTCCTTTGCCTCCTTGCTTGCCTGCCTGCCTGCCTTGGCTTGGCTTTCCCGGCAAAAGGATGGCGAGCACGGCAGCAGCTGCGGCGGCGGCTGCGGCGGCGGAGAAGGAGGCGAGCCAGCAGAGCAGCCTGGGCGCCTATTCCCCCGTGGATTACATGAGCATCACCAGCTTCCCCCGGCTGCCCGAGGAGGAGGCGGCGGTGGCGGGAGGAGGAGGCTCGGAGAGCTGCCTCCGCTCCCGCAAGGAGGAGGACGCCTTCCTCGGGGAGCAGGAGACCGGTGAGAGCGGGAAGGAGGGACACCCGCTTGCCTGCCTGCCTGCCTCCATCCTCCCTCCATCCACCCATGCATCCATCCTCCTCCCTCGGAGCGTCTTCTCCCTTGGATGCCCCTTCCTGCGTCATCCCGCCCTAGAAGCGCCTGGCACCTGCCCAGGACCCTTCCGCGGTGCAGGCTCCCCTGCAGCCAAGGCCACCCTCCTCCTCCCCTTCCTCCAGCCCTCTCCTCCCCTCCTCCTCCTCCTCCTCCCCTTCCTGCCTCTCAGCCCTCTTCCTCCCCGGTCCCTCCTCCCTCCATGTCAAGTGCACCAGCATCCTCTGATCTTCACCAAGGACTCCCAAACTCCTCCTCCTTCTCCAAGGGCTATAATAATAATAATAATAATAATAATAATAATAATAATAATAATAAGTTAATTTGTATCCCGCCTCCATCTCCCCCAAAGGGGACTCTGGACGGCTCACAGAAATATCAGATACAAAAACAATAACAATATACAATAAATCAACAAACAATAGCATGCACCAGTAATAGCATTTACACACTAACCAGAATTTTTTTTAAAAAAACTTATTAGAAACAGTGAGGCCGTAATAGTAGATTAGCAAAGTGCACAGTATAAGTTGCGGATTAAAACTTAGATAAAGTGCTACAAGTTCATTTGAGGTCAATCTGGGAAGAGAGGAGGCCTGAGCCAATATCAATTAACCAGGAGAAGTGCGACCAACATAAAAGGTCGAGGAATATAATTATGATTATAATGGGGATGGGCGATCTTAACCAAAGGCCTGGGTGAAAAGCCAAGTTTTCAGGCTTTTCCGAAATGCCATCAGGGTGGGGGCTTGCCTGGTCTCCCTAGGGAGCGAGTTCCAGAGCGGGAGGGGAGGGGCACTATGGAGTTCAACTCCCAATAGGGACCCCCAAAGGTCATCCAGTCCATCCCCCTGCCTGGCAGTAATACACCACCCAAGCACTCCTGACAGATGGCCATTCAGCCTCTGCTTAAAACCCCCGCAAGAGAAGTAGACTCCATCACACTCTAAGGCAGTGTACCCCACTATCTTGGCCAATGAATAGGACTGGTGGGAGCTGGAGTCCAAAACCCTTGAAAAGCCAGAATTTGGGAAACACTGTAGAATGAATGCAGCTTGGTACCACTTTAAGTGTCCTGGCTCATAGAATCATAGAGTTGGAAGAGACCTCATAGGCCATCCAGTCCAACCCCCACCAAGAATCAGGAAAATCACATTCAAAGCACCCCTGACAGATGGCCATCCAGCCTCTGCTTAAAAGCCTCCAAAGAAGGAGCCTCAACCACAGTTCGGGGCAGAGAGTTCCACTGCTGAACAGCTCTCACAGTGAGGAAGTTCTTCCTGATGTTCAAGTGGAATCTTCTTTCCTGTAGTTTGAAGATGTTCTGTCCTAGCGGCAGCAGAAAACAAGCTTGTTCCTTCCTGCCTATGACTTCCCCTCACATATTTATACATGGCCATTATGTCTCCTCTCAGCCTTCTCTTGTGCAGGCTAAACATTCCTAGTTTCTTAAGCCGCTCCTCATAGGGCTTGTTCTCCAGATCCTTGATCATTTTAGTCACCCTCCTCTGGATACATTCCAGCTTTTCAACATCTCCCCTCAATTGCCGTGCCCAGAATTGGATACAGTATTCCAGGTGTGGTCTGATCAAGGCAGAATAGAGGGGTAGCATGATTTCCTTGGATCTAGACACTATACTTCTGTTTATGCAGCCCAAAATCCCATTGGCTTTTTAGCTGTCACATCACATTGTTGGTTTAGTGCTATGAATAGTTAGGTGAGGCACTAACACTCTCTTTAGCAGAGAAGGCTAAAGACTTTGGGGGGCATCTACACTAGGCTTCTTCAAACGTTGCCGTCCTACACCCAGAATTGCTGACTATTGAACAAGCTGGCTAGGGCTTCTGGGAGTTGGAGACCCAAACAGCGGGAAGGTCGCAGTTTGAGGAGGCCTGATCTGCACTCTAGAGTGAATAGCATTTGATAGGGTTTTAACAGCCACAGCTGTAGTTTAGTGAGACACCAGCCCTCCTTGTCAGAGAATGCTGAAGGCTTCATAAAACGACAACTCCCATGATTCCCTAGCAGTGAGCCATGACATTAATTCTACAACATCAGTGCACCCCAGGTTGCTGCTGCCTCTTTTCATGTATCTTGCCATTTCCTATTGTCTTCAACCTTTTCTTATCTTTTTGAGTCCCTTAAACAGCTTTCCCTCTACTAGGAAAAAGATGAGACAATCTCTCTCAGTCCTGCAGCCTAGGATACCTTAGAACTTACGAAAGTTACTTTTTTGGGAGACTCTAGCTACCAGAATCTGTCTTTCCCCAGCCATTTAAGGGACTCTGAGAGGTGTAGTCCAAAATTACTTTTCCAGACTTTGTTGTTAAGTAACTGTCATTCTTCCATATTCATTGATAACATGTCGTTTCTGAAGAACATTATTCTTGGTTTAAGTATCCCCCTTGCCCAACAAACTACACAAGATCAGTCCCCTGCTTTCCATCATTATCTTCTGAACTCTTCAAGATCTTTTGAGAAATCTTAACATTAATATGAAAAAAAGCTTTATTAGGGTGCATCTAGACCATAGAATTAATTCAGTTTGACACTACTCTAACTGCCCTGGCTCAGTGCTATGGCATCCTGGGATTTGTAATTTGGTGGGGCACTTGCATGTTTTGGCAGAGAAGGGCAGACCTGTAAATCTACAACTCCCATGATTCCAGTACATTGAGCCATGGTAGTACGCCCCCAGATGGCGTAGTGGACTAAGTGACTTGAAGGTTGGGTTGCTGACCTGAAAGCTGCCAGGTTCGAATCCCACCTGGGGAGAGTGTGGATGAGCTCCCTCTATCAGCTCCAGCTCCATGCGGGGACATGAGAGAAGCCTCCCACAAGGATGGTAAAAACATCAAAACATCCGGGAGTCCCCTGGGCAACGTCCTTGCAGACGGCCAATTCTCTCACTCCAGAAGCAACTCCGGTTGCTCCTGACACGAAAAAAAAAAAAAAGTTAAAGTGGTGCCACACAGTCTTAATTCTACAATGGAGCTGTCTCACAACTTTGAAAGCTTCAGAAAGCTAGGTTTAGTTGGGTCTAGTTCTTTCTATCACAAAGAATGTAGAGATCTTCATCCTCTGTAAGTATCCAGGTGAACATAGGATGATTTCAGGGTGTAAAATATGCTTGCAACTATGATATCCCATTGCATGCTGGCCTCCATTTCCATGTTTATCTGAAAGTGTGGAAATTTTTACATGCATTTGAGAGTGCATGGAAATCTCTCTGGAAACGTGTCAAGAAACCTGACATAGGAAGGTCGGGGCTGAAGAGGACAGTGCAGGTATTTTTCACCCTTTTGGTGCTCAGTCCTTCTTCTGATCTCATGAAGCCCTTGGCCTATATTTTAGAAAACATCCTTCAATGGACAGTTCAGGGCTCTGCAGGAATAATCTGGCCTTTGCTCATTCGCTGGAAGTAGAGAGGGAGATAAAATAGAGGAGGGGTAGTGGAGAAAGAAGGGAATTTTCTTCCATTTGGCCCAGTCCCCATTTAACCATTAGCTTTGGACCCAACTGTGGAGAGAACATACCTGTGAATGCCAAGTGCTGAGTTAAATCACAAAGGATGGCAAGAAAGTCATATTTGACACTTCGAGCCATTTTGATAATTAGTTTTATGATTGTTCAGAGAGGTGCCGAGTCTGTTGCATTGTCTTCCTACTGCAAATGCATCTTCTAAACTTTATTTAGTTAGGTGGATACCCTTAAAAGCCTCACTTCAATTTGAAATATT
The DNA here is from genome assembly GCF_035594765.1 of Anolis carolinensis. Lineage (NCBI taxonomy): Eukaryota > Metazoa > Chordata > Lepidosauria > Squamata > Anolidae > Anolis > Anolis carolinensis. Next base: position 218,204,264 of record NC_085844.1, on the reverse strand, counting down.
GTCCTACCAGAGTTTTCTTATCACTGAGGGTGCATTTGTAGAGTTAATGCAGTTTGATGCCACTTTAACTGCCCTAGCTTAATACGATGGAATTTTGAGATTTGTAGTTTAGTGAGACACCAGCACTCTTTGGCAGAGAAGGCTAAAGAACTCATTAAACTACTACTTCCATGGATCCATAGTGTTGAGCCATAAAAGTTAAAGAAGTGTCAAACTGCATTAATTCTATAGTGTAGATGCACTTCTACAGTGGGGCCAGATTGCATACAGACCTTGGGGTTTGTATACTCCCTGTCTGTTCTACAGTTTTAGTCCTTACGTATTTAGAGCTCTTAGCATACTCTATTCTGGAAAGTCATCAGATTGGAAATCATTAGTCAGAGAATTTGCAAAAGCAATCCAACACATTCAAATCAATGAACAAGCCAACAGGTATTGATTGCCACCTGTAAAAATAGGGTCTAAATCCTATTATAGTCTTGAATAGAATAAACCAATTGAATTCATTACATTTAACTATGTGTTGACTCACCATTCAAGAATAGATTGAATGAGTCTATTTTAGAGACTAACAAGCAAGATGCCAGCCAAAGCCAACTAAATAGGCAAAGTATACATTTCCCAGCATCTTCAGATAGGGCTTTTTAACCTTTCTCATTGACTACTTTCTTTCACTGGGTTGCTTCATATAAGTTAGGCTTGTTGTCCCTATCTATCTAACAAATGGTTGTAAAATAAGTGTTGAGCCCAACACTGTAATAAAAATGAACCACATACCTTTTCTTTCATTGCCTCTACTTATAATGGAGAAAGAGAAGTATATTGATTTTTCACCCATAGGAGATTTGTGAGTTTGGAAGATCACTTCAGGAACTTACAGCAGTTATACTGGGCAAAGTATTCCAGCCCTGCTTTAAAATACACAGAAGGAGATAGGTAGCACAAGTCACAGGTGCTTCTTCCATTGCTGATTTGGAACATGTGAAGTATGTCTGATTCAGGACATCAAAACTGATGCATAAAGACAGTGCTTTCTTTCATTTTGTTGTTCCATCCTGACTTTATCATCATCATTCCCTT